>NC_089826.1:11596003-11932253 GCF_035046505.1 Tiliqua scincoides
AGTTCCAAACAACACAGTCCTGGAATGAGCTGGAATCCCCAGTGTGTATACAGTGCTGAAACAGATGCCTGCGTTGGCTTGTTCGTGTCGTGAGAATGTGCGATGGTCGGATCCCAAAGGATCTCCTCTATGGAGAACTCATGCAGGGAAAGCGCCCTACAGGTAGACCACAACTGCGATACAAGGACATCTGCAAGAGGGATCTGAAGGCCTTAGGAATGGACCTCAACGGGTGGGAAACCCTGGTCTCTGAGCGGCCCACTTGGAGGCAGGCTGTGCAGCATGGCCTTTCCCAGTTTGAAGAGACACTTGGCCAACAGACTGAGGCAAAGAAGGAAGGCCCATAGCCAGGGAGACAGACCAGGGACAGACTGTACTTGCTCCCAGTGTGGAAGGGATTGTCACTCCCGAATTGGCCTTTTCAGTCACACCTGACGCTGTTCCAGAACCACCATTTAGAGCGCGATACCATAGTCTTCCGAGACTGAAGGTTTCCAACACCCTACACAGGGCGCAATCCTAACTGTGCCTTGGACTGGCTGCAAGCTGCTCTGCTCTCCTTGGACTTGCTATCTCTTGAGTTGGCACAAATTCGAAGAAAACCATTGGGGCTGTTGTGGCTTACCCAGGGGTAAGGGGAAGAGTTTTCCCTTGCCTCCGACTTAACCACTTCAGGCCTCAGTCTTGCCCTGGATACAGCAAAGGCCTCCTGCCCTGCCTCTTCCAGCGCAAGATAGGATTGCGCTGACAGTCTCTCAAGTGTTTTGTGGCTTGAAACGGCAGACAGTCACATTACTGTTTCAAGTGTTTGCTTTTCCATATCGCTTGCCTCTCCTTCCTCTTGGCACAATAAGCTTTTAAAGTCTTTAGTCTTTTAATGATCTGCATGATATGCTCTGCTTGGAACCCCAATTCACTTGCACAAAAGAAGAAGGGGGGGGGGGGAAAGCCCCTTTATCTTATTTTGATCCAGTTCTGCATTGAACAAAATCCTGAGATTAAAAGGTAGTCAAGTCACCTAAACTGTTTTATCTGAGGAGACTGATGGTCCCATTCCAGCTCATTATTTTCTAGCTTTTATGGAGGCTGTTTCTGGGGTCCTATGCAGGAGGTGGGGCAGCAGGGAGGGAAGAAAGAGAACCCAACGCTAGCAGAATTTCACAGCCTCTTCCATCAAAAACAACGTATAGGTGCACAGTTGTAATAATCTGATTTTTGGGGTCCATTTAGCAGGTTTGCCAGACATGACAGCAAGATCTTTGTAGATTTCCCGCTATACTTACCCATCAATATGCTTCAAATATAACCTGAAACCTCCTGCTGGGATAGCAGCTCAGAGTCCATTTTTCTTGATGATCAGTTTAAACTCAAAATGTTGGTAAACCTGGTGGGGTTTTTCTTTACTACCACCAGCTTTCATGTACTACTACCACTGCGCAAATGAGCAATTATGGTTGTTTTTTTTAAAAGCACATTGGTGCTGAAAAGGTTTTTCCCTTCCCACTGGAGCTGGCAGTTCATAAGTCAGATGCAACTTCACAAGGAAAAAGGGGAGAAGCTGGTCAGACTCAAAAGCAGCCCAGCAGAAGGTCACATATACAGCTGCCTTCTACTGACTCAAAATATCCATCTAGCTTAGTATGAGCAGTAGCTTGCCAGAATTGCAGGCAGTGGCTTCACGAGGGTTTGTGTCCCCCAGTGCATCACCTCTTGATGGACCTCCTCCCATTGCAATGGGCAATGTCCTGGGCGGTAGGTGTGGTGATGAACCATCATCCCTGCTGGTTTTTTGGCTACAGCTGTTGATAGAATAGAGCTACTTCAACACGGTTTGTTTTGCATTCAGCATGAAATTATGCATTGATTGATATATGGTTGGCAACCTTCAGTCTTGAAAGACTATGATATAAGCCTACAGCACCCGGTATTCCCAGGCGGTCTCCCATCCAAGTACTTGCTTAGCTTCCAAGATCAGACGAGATTGGGCATGTACAGGGTAACAGTTGGATGGCATGGTTCAAAAATACCAAGGTTTTTAAAACTTCAGCAAGTAGTGGTGTCACCTCCACCTCCATGCACGTCACCTGGAGCAGCCCACCCCCCCTAGCAATGCCACTGATTGCAGGTAAGCTCTGTACTTGGGTCTTTTTCAACCCAGATGAAGATGCTAAGAACTTGTGACCTTTTAAATGCAGAACATGTGCTTGATCACTTCTACTACATGTGCCTTTTATCTCTCCTCCCCTCCTTAGCCCGGTTAGGTCTTGGAGTGGGTATGCTGCAGCCTCTTGACCAAGCTGATGCTCACATTTGTGGTGGGAGATCCCAGGATTTCCTTATTGGGGCATCTAGCAGGACCCTTATAGAAGGAAGGCAGCAAAACCCAGTGCTTGTGTTTTGTGCAGAGCAGTCAATGAATTGAGGGGGAACCTTCTTAGAGGTACAAGTTGTCTGGTGGTTGTTTTTTTTTTTTTCATTTTGCAAGCTAATAAAGTGTCACCCTTATCATGTGTTTGACTGGGTTGACTAGAACACCCATATATACTGTTTGCTTTGCTGTGAAATAACAAGTGTCAGAAAGCACACATATATTTGAGCCCCGAGGCAGGGAAAATGTAACAAGACTTAAAAGGCCTCCGACAATTTATGGGAGATGGGACCTGTCTTCCTTGGCATGAGCTGAGAATGGAGTAGATTTTGAAGATGAAGAGAGTGTCAGCGTTTGTGCCATTATTAATCATTCCTACAGCACCTTTCACTGTACAAACTGCTCTACATGTCTTATCTTATTTAATCTTTGCAAAAATGCTAGGAGGTGGGTGAGAGTTAAAGATAAGGACTTGCTCAGGGCTACCTGGTGAGCTTCCTGGCTTCACTGAACCTTAACCTCTTGCATCCGAACACTGCATTGTTGGTACACTGCGCTGGAGCCTGCAAAAGCCCACTGGCATCTGAATGAATCACAGGGGCCAGCCAGCTATCTTTGGTGGTACCCAACAGCTCACTCCTATCCTCCACTGACTGGGCATGCAGAGCACATGCTGTATACTATGGGGAGGGGGGGTGCGATCAGACAGAGGCATTAAGAGATAGGTAAAAATCCCCGACTTTTTCCTTTCCCCCCATTTGGCCACCTGATTGCCTGTGGGTCTCCTTGAACCCACACTAGTTTACAGCTGGTGTAAGTCTGAGGAAGGGGGTGGGCTGGGCTGGAAAATTGGGATAGGATCTGGCATGTGCCTTTGCTGTGGAACTCCTTGCCACAGGATGTGGTGATGGCATCTGGCCTGGACACCTTTAAAAGGGGATTGGACAAGTTTCTGGAGGAAAAATCCATTACGGGTTACAAGCCATGATGTGTATGTGCAACCTCCTGATTTTAGAAATGGGTTATGTCAGAATGCCAGATGCAAGGGAGGGCACCAGGATGCAGGTCTCTTGTTATCTGGTGTGCTCCCTGGGGCATTTGGTGGACCGCTGTGAGATACAGAAAGTTGGACTAGATGGGCCTATGGCCTGATCCAGCGGGGCTGTTCTTATGTTCTTAACTACAATTCCCAGAATGCCTTGCAGGTCTCTTGTTATCTGGTGTGCTCCCTGGGGCATTTGGTGGACCGCTGTGAGATACAGAAAGTTGGACTAGATGGGCCTATGGCCTGAGCCAGTGGGGCTGTTCTTATGTTCTTAAACTACAATTTCCAGGAGGCCTTGCAGGTCTCTTGTTATCTGCTGTGCTCCCTGGGGCATTTGGTGGGCCGCTGTGAGATACAGGAAGCTGGACTAGATGGGCCTATGGCCTGATCCAGTGGGGCTGTTCTTATGCTGAGAACTGCCTAGTCTTGCCCACTCCCCAATCCTGCTCTCCAACTTCTCCTCCTTGAACCTCCCCCTCCCTGTCAACGGTCCATCCCCTTCATTGCTCTAGCCCAGGGGTGTCCAAACTTTTTGGTAGGAGGGCCACATCATCTCTCTGACATTGTGTCGGGGGGCCGGGAAAAAATGAATTAATTTACATTTCAAATTTGAATAAATTTACATAAATGAATGTATTAGAGATGGAACATATATGAATGAATGAAGGTCTTGCAATAACTCAAGGCCTATAAAAGGCCTTGCACAAAGCAAGGTCAGTCTTTCCTTTGCTGCCGCCGCTGCTGCATCACAGTCGTGGAACAGCAAATAATAGACGGAGCCCACAGCTCATGCAAGATGTTGTCACACTGAGAGCAGTTGCGTCGGGCCAGCACGGGCTCCAGCAAGTCTCCGGAGGGCCAGAGGCTTATTGGAGACTAGGGGCTCCCTGTGGGCTGGATTGGGGGGTCCTCGAGGGCTGCAAGTGGCCCCAGGGCCAGGGTTTGGGCACCCCTGCTCTAGCCCCTGTGACGCAGCCAGTGGTGCACGTGGGGAGGTGTTGGCTGCTTCCAGCTCCCTTGTGCTTGCCAGTAGCTTGCCATTTACTACAGAGCCATAGGATTGGGCCTTATAAGTCACATAAGCAGTAGGATTTGTGACCAATGAGAACTGGAGTCTGTTTCCCTGGCTGTGGCACAGAACACTCTTGACTGGTCACTCCTATGCCATGCTGCTGCCTGCTTCCCTGTCTTTTGGTGGACTGGAGACCTGCAGTCAAAGCATAGGAAGCTATTTATGTGGTAGAGTGAACCTGCACCAAAAGATGAATTCCTAAACTGTGATGACATCAGCTATAATGAAATGTGCCATGCTGGATCAGTGCCTCTGATTGCAACCCAACTGGGCTCCTTACTCAGGGACTGCTCGTAAGGTTGAAAGATAACACATCAGAAAGGATCCACATGTGAGGACCTGAATATGCAAAATGTGAATGTTTACCAAATGATTGTTGGAACTGGGAAAATATTTCACATTCTTCAGTTTCAGATTTCTAGAGGATTGTATCGGATTGTGAGTTTTCACTCCCTGTTCCAGAATCGGGCTGGGGAAACCGCAGACAGACACTGATCTAGCAGGGGAGACATAAGCAGCTTGAAAATTCTACCATTTGTTTCATAACTTTTTAATAACTCGTTATTGGATGAATGACAGTGTGTAAATGAGGTGAATCTCCCACTCATTTTCTAGGTAAGGTGCTGTTCCTGGGAAGGAGCCCAATGAGACAGCTACAGGTTGGCAACCTTCAGTCTCGAAAGACTGTGGTATAAGCCTACAGCACCCAGTATTCCCTGGCGGTCTCCCATCCAAGTACTCACCAGGCCTGACCCTGCTTAGCTTTGGAGATCAGGCATCTGCAGGGTAACAGTTGCTGCGAGATAGCTACAGCCTGCTAACCTGACTGTTAATTGTGATATTCTGTGCTGAACTAGATGGCCCACCAGTGGTCTGATGCAATATAAGGCGGCTTCTTGTCTGCCAATGACTGACTCGTCAGGGCAAAGGGCAGTCATACCTGATTCCAGACTTAGAGTCAGTGTTCTCCAGACAAAGATCCCTGAGGTTAATCGTTGAGTTTTATCCTAGCTTGCAGGCTGCTAGAAGTGCTTATGAAAGTGTGAGCAGATGAGTCCAGGAGAGTTTGCACTTTTAAGGAATGAGGTTACTCAGGGGAAAAAAAAAGGCTTCTGGACCCCACAAACAGTATAGGGTTATGAACACCAAGGAAATGTCTTTTCAGAGCAGCACCCTTTTTGTTGCCTTCAATTTGCGCATCATGCAGGCCCCTGAAGTCATGGGATAAAAAGATATTTGCTTGTCCACCCGGTGGGGTGGTGGTGGTGGAATTTCCTTCTCAGTGGCTGTACAGTCAGTTTCTTCTGTTCCAACACAGCTCTCTCAGTTTAGTAACATTAGAGAACTCGGCTTACTCCATAGCGGAACACTGAAAGCACACATCTGGAAGTGACCCATGATTTATTTGCTCTGTGATGTATTGGAGAGCCAGGATCCTTTCATCGTTGTACTTCTGGGCAGATTAATTCAATATTGACTCAGTCAGTTAAGCAATTCATCAGCATCCAAGATGTCTTGTATGCAGAACAGAAAGCCATCTATGACTACTGGTGGAAGCGTTCCTTGGAATAGTTACACAAACTTATTTCTGTTCAGAGACTACTTTATTCTTTTTTGGGGGGTGGGGGGACAGAACGTTGCATGTTCTGAGAAAAGACAGGCCGAGGCCCTGTTCAAAATTGATTATTTTGATCAGTGACAGTACTTGTGATTTTTTTTTTACCAAAATGAAAACTGCATCTGAACAGAAGGAAAAGCCACGAGGTTCTGTACGCTTGTTCAGTATTGTCAGTCCTCAACCTAGCAGTTGTTTAGAATTGAACAATATGTTACTTAAGTGCATGCTCTGCAAGGGTGTGCCTGGCTTAAAAAAAAAAAATTAAATAGCAACCAGATAGGATCACAGCAGGGGAAGGGGGAATTTAACTTACATTTTGACAGTCCTTGTTCAGATTCCCTCCTATGGCTACTGTTTGTCCAGAAAAAAATGCTCCCAGATACAGGTGGGACCTCTTTATTCATGGGTTGGCCCCTGTGGATTTTATTTGGTGTAGGTGCCGGACCCATGCTTGAGGGCCTCATGTGACCTCCCAGATGTAACTGGAAGCACCTTCCGATTACACCCAAAGGTCCTCTGATTGCCCCCAACCGTGGATTCTGTTATCTGCAGGTTTCAGTATCCGTGAAGGGTCCAGGAACGGACCCTCTGCTGTCACCAAGGGCCAACATGTAGGTTCCAAATTCTGGAGAACTTACATGCTAAATGATTCTGTAGGGTACTATGGAGCTGAAGGGATTGTGAATCCATCACTCCTCAGTTCCCTACCACTATGACATTCCTCATTGACATTCCTTCCTCTTATATCCATTTCACTGCCAAATACAATATTTTGGATGTGTTCTTGTGAGCTGATATGCCACACTTGTGTACAGTACATATGAAATGGGTCTTCTGTTTGGCTTCCCTGGATAAGATGGGCTAGTGTCCTTTAGAGCATTGGTTCCCAAACTGTGGTCTGGGACCCTCGTGGCCTAATTTTTGTTGGGTTGCCAAAGGGTGGTGGAAAGATCAGATAATTAACTGCTTCAAGCCCTGAGGCTATTGAAAAATCAGGTACTGCAGCTGCGAATGACCCTGCAAAGAGCTCAGCTCCCTGCAGTTTGCAAGTTAACTGCCCTGAAATGTAAATATAGAGAGAGAAAGTTTAAGGATCTTTTTCTGGTTGTTATTATTATTTATAAATAAAAAAATTTCTTTCTTTCTAGAACTCCTTTTTAAAAAAAAGACTGGTAAACCTAAGTGGTCCTGACAGAATGTTGTTTTATAAAGTGGGTCCTGGTGCTAAAAATTTTGGGAAACACTGCTAGAGATTTTGCCTCTTCCATTCAGTGTACTTCATGTGGTTCAACTGTCTGCTGTGCTTTACAGATACTTGAGCATAGAGTCCCTTGTTTGGAACTAACTGTATGTTGTTCAATGTTTGGATAATTCTAGACTTCTTTGGGTCTCTTCTGAGTTAATGATTTTATAGCCTTACAAATCAATAGCATGCATGTAAATGGGCTTTTGCACAAATGTATTCAGCTTTGCATGCATTGTTCTTTGAGAGTTTTTCTTTCCTTTTTCCTTTTTGCTAAGGAATACTATTGTGGCAGGA
This sequence comes from Tiliqua scincoides, assembly GCF_035046505.1. Lineage (NCBI taxonomy): Eukaryota > Metazoa > Chordata > Lepidosauria > Squamata > Scincidae > Tiliqua > Tiliqua scincoides. Next base: position 11,603,647 of record NC_089826.1, read on the forward strand.
AAATGATGGATTGTTGAGGAGAAGTACATTGCCTCCAGTCATTAAGGAGGGACAAACACTGGAGTTTATTAAATGCATTTTCTGTCTAGTTCAAAAACCTGTCTGTACATCGAAAGGGACAGAAAACTGCCTGTTAATTTTTTTTAAAGGTATAATTTTGCAGAGATACAAAACCCACATCATGGGTCAGATTCTGCATGGAACAACAAGAAACTACCAGCTGTGACAACTGTAGCTACTTATGCAGTCTTGGATATTGTAGGGTGTAAGAACTAGAGCTGCAGAATTCCAAGCTTTATATGTACTGTATATGATACATGTAGTTGTTGCAGTGAAATTGTGCATGGGTGCCATCATAAAAACGTGACCTATGTGTTGCAGGTCTTTGGGCTATGCCACTGGTGTATGTTTTCAATCAAATAGGAAAAATATTTGAGACCTGCTTCAAAAATCACACACACCTAATTTTTGTAGGTACAGTATTGTCATTCAAAGTGTAGGCCTGAGAAATACAAAGGCTAGGTTAAGAATTGCTCGTGAAAATGACTTGAAAGTCACTAAGGAAGAAAGAAGCAGAAGGTTGCATTTATTTTACTGGAAAAAAAAAATTATATCCCTCTTTTCCCATGCCAAAAGCACATGCCCAAGGCAGCTCACAAAGCTCCATAAAACAGCAAATTTATATTAAATACCATAACCAAAATAATTATGGAAAAGAACTAAAAGCAGTTATTGTTATATATAAATATATAATTGAATATAAGATTCAATTAGAGTACAAGGACCAAGGATTCAATTAGAGTACAAGGACAAAGGACTTTGGGATCCTTTGGCCGGATCCCAAAGGATCTCCTCTATGGAGAACTCGTGCAAGGAAAGCGTCCTACAGGTAGACCACAGCTGCGATACAAGAACATCTGCAAGAGGGATCTGAAGGCCTTAGGAGTGGACCTCAACAAGTGGGAAACCCTGGCCTCTGAGCGGCCTGCTTGGAGGCAGGTTGTGCAGCATGGCCTTTCCCAGTTTGAAGAGACACTTGGCCAACAGTTTGAGGCTAAGAGGCAAAGAAGGAAGGCCCATAGCCAGGGAGACAGGCCAGGGACAGACTGCACTTGCTCCCAGTGTGGAAGGGATTGTCACTCCCGAATCGGCCTTTTCAGCCACACTAGACGCTGTTCCAGAACCACCTTTCAGAGCGCGATACCATAGTCTTTCGAGACTGAAGGTTGCCAACTACTACAAGGACTAAAATAAATATTCAACACTGTTGAATCACCTACTTGGGATTCCCACCATGATTTCTTCTGCTGGCCATGTGGGTCTCCAATCCGTGCTGAGGTTGGGGTCTAGGAGGTCAGCTTGTCCCCCAGTGCTGTTTCTTACTGACTCCCCCACCCCTGAATGTTTGACTGGTTCTTGAGCCAGAGGCTTGAGTGACCCTTTTGCTTGTGAATTTGGATGCTGTCCGGAAACTTATGAGCAAACCATTGATGGCAAGTCTTGTTTACCGACTGCGGTACAAAAGAAAGCTTTTCTGCTGCTGCTTTCTTGACAGGTGTAACACTTACGAAGAAAAATATAGAGCATTTTGTGAAAACTCACCTATAAGAATTTATAATTTCCTTTTCTCTGCTCTTTTTCCCCCCCTTTGCTTAAAGCTTAAAGCTTCACAGCAGGGACTATTGAAGAGTTGCTTTAAATTTGCAAATGGCGGATGTTACAAAAAGGCTTCCCTCGGTTTTTGTCGAAATGCTGACACATTAATAGCAACCAATGCTTTAATCTGAGGCAAACACTCAAATAATAGAATTGTAGAACTCTAAGGAACCAGAAGGTCATCCAGCACAGTTCTTCTACTGAAGCAAAATTTTGCTAACTATTCACACAAAAAAAAAATTCACCAAGTGCCAGTTTGCGCAAAGCCCTTGTCCTTAACTTATTAAAAGCATTCTGGAAACTCAAAGGAAGAAGTTATGATATATTTAAGAGAAAGCATGCTTGCAAAATTTCAAAGACACTAACTGAAATTCACACTGATGGATCACTCAATCGATCCACACAACACTCTGTAGGTTGGAATACAAGCACACTCACTGCTCAATCCTCTGAGGCCAGTCACAATGTCATCACACTAGTCACAAATGCCTTGCAATGTCACAAGGAGCAGTTGGTTCACTGGTGACCGTTTTGGAGCCGCCATCTTAAAATGGCAGCTGAGGTGGCAGCCTCCTCATCCATCTGGCTCCGCAGAGGAGTGTAAGCTCAGTGGTGGGTATAGGCAGAATGGCACAGGGGGTGGGCAGAAGGGTTGTGAGTTGTAAGCCACATTTGTATCCACTTGGTGCAAAGCTGGTTGTCTCTTGCTTGGAGAGGTGTCCTGCCACTCTTCTTGCTGTGGCTGGTGGCAGAGGCCATTAGGTTCTTCCCATTCCAACTGTATCTGTGCTCTGCCAAGCTCCTGAACTGGACACCCAACTGGGAAGCTTGCATGCTTCTAGCTAAAAGTGGCTTCAGGGCATCCCAGAATCTAGCAGTCCCAGAGGTGAGTTCTGTGCTTTTAAATTCCTTTTATAACACTGGCAAAAGTGGGACCTTTTCATGACATCAGTATGTCTGAAATGACTAGGGACCCAATCCTATCTAATGGGGTGCAATCCTAACCCCTTATGTCAGTGCTTTCCAGCACAGTGCTTTCCAGCACTGACATAAGGGCAATGCAGCTCTGAGGTAAGGGAACAAACATTCCCTTACTTTGAGGAGGCCTCCGTGAGTGCCACCCAACTGCAGGATGCAGCACATGTCCCACGGGCACCGCTATGCCAGTGCTGGAAAGCACTGACATAAGGGGTTAGGATTGTGCCGTTGGTGACATAGTGAAGGGGGTGCAGGGGTGGCATTGCACTGGGCAGCAAGTTTTAAGGGGGCAACAAGCTGAGCTTGACATTAGTGGACAAAATTGTGAAAACCTTGGTAAGTCAGAATAATACCATCATGTTATGTATCATTGGAAAGGTAACTTAATACAGAATGCAATGAAACAAAGTGCATTAGAATATCTGTATTCAAACAAAAGTTATGGCCAATTAACTGGAAAACTTTTTTATTTATTAATTAAATTTGATTTCGTCGTTGCAGGGGCTGCAAAATCTTCTGTGACCCTGGTTAGCAGATGCCTTAGCTATGCCCCTGATCCAACTTTCCATTGCTGATGCAGCCACAATGTAACCCTGAGATAAGGGAACAAATGTTCCCTTACCTTGAGGAGGCCTACATGGTGTACATCCTGTTGGCACAGCTGCATTGGTGCTGGAAAGTTGGGTAGGACTGGGCCTAATATAGATATGTAAACTGCCAGGATAGTAAACATCTTTTCTGTAACTATTAACTTTTCTGAGTTTATTGTAAGTCCTGGCTTATACAATTAAAAGAAAAATGATTTTTATTTGCAAACAATGCAGAATAATTTTCTGAAATAAGATAGGACACACTTGCAGTTCCCTGGTTGCTGTTTCGTTTTCTTGCAATGGATGCTGCTTCAATAAAACTCGAACGTTGGTTCCCTGTTGTTAGCCTATAGCCTTAATCTAATAGACACATGAAATATTGGTTCAGTGTGCTTTGTGGTACGTCCTCTTTGCCCACTTGCCCCATTGTCTTTTTTAATTAGTCATTTTCATGAGGCTCATTATGGATCTAGGCAATAATAATAATGTGCATGGGGAATATGAAGCAATAACCTGGTACTAACTTCTACCATTTTTTCTATTGTAACTGGATTGCTAAGTCAAAAATTTCTCTCTCCTTTGGCAAAGAACACGAAGGCACTAGTTTTCTTTTGAATTTTCTCTCTATATAATTTATTTATGAAGGCATTGGAACGACTAGAGGGGGGAAAATCCACTCTTTCATGTGGTGCTGTTAACTTACATGCCCTTATTATAGAAATGAATTCCATCTAATTTGCTTTACTGCAGAAAGTTTTATGACTTCATATTTATCACGTAAGTTGATCTGAGTTGTCTGAAACCAGGTGCAAGCTCTTCTCTGATCCAAAGGCAAAGTTGGCTTAGAAGTTACTCTAGACAGGATGACTGACAGTCTATTCAAATACCGATCTGAGTGGATGCTTCTGATGAATGGGAATGTAATCCACAGAAGCTTATGCTGAAGCAAATTGGTTAGTAAGGTGCAAAAAGATCCTTTGCTGTTTCAGCTGGAATTGATTAATGGTCACCAAATCTTGTGATGTCCCCAATCAGACCCCAATTGTAATAATAATAATAATAATAAACTTTATTTTTATTCCACCCTTCTCCCCAAAGGGACCCAGGGCGGCTTACAACATATTAAAACATAATTTAACAGATAAAAAAATATTAAAAACACATTAAGAGAAACCATAAAAACAGTAATCAGATAAAAGTCAGAATAAAAAGAGCATAAAACAGCAGTTCAAGGAGGAATCATGCCTGTAAAAAACTAAAAGATGTATAAAAGATGTTAAAAAGGCCATAGAGTCAGAAGGCTTGTGTAAACAACAAGGTATTCCGGCCTCGCCGAAAGGTCTCGAGGGAGGGAGCCATTCTCAAGTCAAGGGGAAGGGAGTTCCATAACATTGGTGCCACTACTGAGAAGGCCCTATTTCTTGCCGCCGCCCCACGTACCTCTTTAGGCGGCGGCACATGCAAAAAGGCCTTCTCTGATGACCTGAGAGGACGAGCCGGATTGTACGGGAGTAGGCGATCTCTAAGATAGCCTAAGATTCTCTAAGAATTCTAAATAAAGGTGTATGGAGATGAGTTCCATGTTGCAACTCACAGAACAAACTGTGCATTATGTTAAAAGTACCTTTAAATAATGTGCTTAAAACTGATCACATTTTAACAACAACAACAAAACAGTCTTAGGTTGCCCTAATCTACATTAGGGCTATAATGCTGCCCCCTACTGTTTCCGATGAGAAATCATCTCCAAAAATGCTACTTGCCCTGGAAAGTAGTACACTGCAGTTTCAAATGGTGATTCACAGCTTGGGGGAGGGGTTGCAAATAGAAGCTTTAGGAAGCTGTTTTACCTAGAAAAAGATGCTGAAAGCCCAACAGGCTTCACTGTGGTCCTGATCTGGATCCTGCTCCCCCCATGACTGCTTCTGTTAAGAAAGAAATGTGTATGGCATTAAGTGCATCTACTAAAACATTTATGATATAACGTGGGGTGAAAATTCAGTGAGTTTTTTAAAAATTAAAACACTGAAAAATGTAGCTGCATTTGTCAGCTGGAGCGAAGAACTGAAATAGACATTCTGAAAACAAATGCTTTTGTATTAATTATGTCATAATACTGTTGTACTCACCCGACACAACCTTTGCTTGGGAGACCTTCAGTACTATTCTCTTGTAAATGGCTTTATGTGTTGTAACTGGTTTAACCACTGGTCAAAACAGTAAAAGTTTAGTACCGCCAATAAACTGACATGAGCAAAATTGTCTAACAGGATAGAATTCCAGCAACTCCAGGCAGTGGAATGATGAACACTCTGTCAGTTCTCCAAGCCTGGCAACCAAGTCAGGCAGACAAACAGGATTCCAGGGAGCAGGCAGGAATGGATGGCCAAATAAACAAAAGAAGCTTGGAGACCTAGATCTGTATACCCCCTCACCTGAATGACTCGGGCTGTTTTAGGGAAAGAGGCCATAATTCCTTGCCAAAGCACCTGCATTCCATGAACAAGGTCCCAGGTTTAATCCCTTGCGTCGCTGGATAGGGTTGGGAAAGATCCATGTCTCAAATCATGCTGGGCCACTGCCCATCAGCGCAGACAATGATGGACTGCAGCAGCGGTTCTCAAACTTTTAATCTCTGAAGTCTTTTACACTCCCAAGAGTTTGGGGAGCCCCTCCATGAACAGAATCTCTAACACATGTATGCGGTGCTAAGCATACGGCAGCCACTTAGGAGGTGCTCATGGACCCACAGTAGGGGGCTTAGGGAGTCCTAAGGCTTCTAAGAGCATACTTGGAGAACTCCTGGACTAGAGGAAACTGATCAGTATAATCACTCATATGACCAACTTCAAGTGTCAGGAATTTAGGACTGAAAAATGAGCTGGATTCCTCTGGACGCCTGAGAATGTGCAAAATCTTTTTAATAATTCCAAGATATGAGAGAGCCTAATTATAATGAAAGCCAGAGAAACTGTTTCTGGGGGCCAAATTTGGCCTGCTGGCCTTATGTTTGACACCCCTGGTTTAAAGGGTTATCAGGAGGTGAAAATGTGGTTCCAAAGTGAAGGCAGGAACATCTACCCAGGGAGATTCACCTGACTAGCAGGTGTCATTACATTATCATTATGTCATTATTTCCCACAGTGTCATACTTACTGGAGAACGATTCTGTGATATACAAAAAGGACTTTGGGAGATCCACAGGAACTAGCATATAAATAAGTGCATGCAAACCTGAACATTCTTATTTTCAGTAAACCAGGTAAAAGATAAAGAGACCCCACCAAGTATCTGTCAATGTTACTGAACATTCTTATTTTCAGTAAACCAGGTAAAAGATAAAGGGCACAATCCTAACCCCTTATCTCAGTGCTTTCCAGCACTGGCATAGCAGTGCTAATGGGACATGTGCAGCTTCCTGCAGTTGGGTCTGCATGGGGGCCTCCTCAAAGTAAGGGAATGTTTGTTCCCTTACCTCAGAGCTGAATTGCCTTAAGTCAGTGCTGGAAAGCACTGACATAAGAGGTTAGGATTGCGCCCAAAGAGAACCCACCATGTCTAAGCATCAGTGAAAGAATTAATTGCCATCTGATGTGGTACTGTGGTATTAGAAATCACTTTGGATCTTTCAGTATGTCCCTTCAGCTTCACTAAATGAGTTAAACAGTAGTTGGTTTTGATTACTTGCAAGACATATTTCTACCAACAGCCCTCTTCCTATCATGATAAAGAAAACCCCCAAATAAAGGCTATCTGAGGATCAAGGAGTAAGTCACAAGTGGACAAAGTGTTCTCCCAGCCCATGACTAATATTGATTCTGAGAATGTCTCCGTATTATATGTCAGGCTAGACATCGCATTTCTTTGGAAGACTTGTTTGAACCAAGTGTTAATACAAAAGGGTTTGAGACATTGGCATCAGGAAAAAAAAATGAACATGAGATTTGTCATTCAAGAGGAATGACTAATCCAGAATAACTAAGCTTCTTTTTTGAAAGAAGACATTATTTTGTTCCCTAAACTCAGAAATTTCACTTCCAGTAGGGATTCAACAGTCCTTTTGGAATGACTTGCTGGGTTAAGCCATTTCTACCCAACGTTGCGCATACACAACAGGGATCAAATGTGTACATCAGTGGGCTGGGCAGAAATGGGTTAACACACAATAGCTATCTCGGCCATCCAGCAATGATTGTATTATTAGTTATCTTTCATGGTATGGGGAAATGTACATGTACACCTGCTAACTTGTTTCTTGTCATTATTGCATATAGTTTTGTGTTGCTTCCGTGAAAGTTAAAAAAAAGAATATTTCAATATCCTAAAAGAGGAATAGACGTTGATTTCTTTGTAAAGCCACTCATTGTTTGTGTGCTGAGATTTTCTGTTTTTTTTCTGTATGCCAAATGTTTCGTTCCAACTTCAAGTGACAAGAATTTAGAACTGAAAGCAGAGCAAATAGTTGGGACCTTTCTGAATAATTCATAGAGTGAGTTTTGCTGTATTCCGGCCTTCGAATGCCCACGTACAAATTGCAATTTTAACCTATTCATAATTCAACATCTTTGGATGAAATATTCATGGCATTTGTAAGCTGTATGAATGGCTAGTCTTGTTGGGTGCCACACAGAGTCAAAGTATTTTGTTTGAAGTTAGAGTCAATTCAAATGATCAGATTATGGGCACAATCCTAACCCCTTATGTCAGTGCTTTCCAGCACAGGCATAGCTGTGCCAGTGGGACATGTGCTGCATCCTACAGTTGGGTGTCATTCACAGAGCCTCCTCAAAGTGAGGGAATGTTTGTTCCCTTACCTCAGAGTTGCATTGCCCTTATGTCAGTGCTGGAAAGCACTGACATAAGGGGTTAGGATTGCACCCTATGTGTGTCAGCAAATTAAGGCTGCAATCCTATGCACACTTTCCTGGCAGACTATGCACACTTTCCTTGGAAATTCTCTCGTCAGAGATACTGTCGTGGGCTCCAAAATTCAAGCAATTTGCAACTTGTTTTGACATCTGCACTTCTTAGTCTGGGAAGGGAGAATGAACAGCCACTGAAGAATTAAAAAAGATAAGGAAGAATATTCTCAAAAGGTTAAACAGTTGCTATGGAGAGGAACAAGATCCTTGCTGGTGCCTAGTAGCAGAGTCAGAGGGGGGCAGAGCTGTAAGTTTGCATGGCTCTGAAACTTGCTATGTAATCTGCTCCTCTGCCTCACTCTTGGGGCTATTCCAAGGAGCGAAATTGCTGTTATCCCTGGAAGGCTCTGAGAGCAAGGAGGAGGCAGTTTACACAACATGGATCAGGGAATGAACAGAATGGATAGAGAGATGCTCTTTACACTCTCACATAACACCAGAACCAGGGGACATCCACTAAAATTGAGTGTTGGGAGAGTTAGGACAGACAAAAGAAAATATTTCTTTACTCAGCGTGTGGTTGGTCTGTGGAATGCCTTGCCACAGGATATGGTGATGGCATCTGGCCTGGACGCAAGCCATGATGTGTATGTGCAACCTCCTGATTTTAGAAATGGGCTATGTCAGAATGCCAGATGCAAGGGAGGGCGCCAGGATGCAGGTCTCTTGTTATCTGGTGTGCTCCCTGGGGCATGTTGTGGGCTGCTGTGAGATACAGGAAGCTGGACTAGATGGGCCTATGGCCTGATCCAGTGGAGCTGTTCTTATGTTCTTATGTGGGACTTCTTTCCCCATTTGTTTTAAACAGAGGGAGCATCAGGACTTCTTTGTGTGAATGGAGAAAAAAACTAATCATTATCCCCAAAAAATCCCTTTAGTAAGATCATCAAATGATGCAGGTATGGTGTGTATGTACCAGTGATGTTAAGGGTACTAACCAATAGATCCCTGCAACGGTTTTCCAACTACATTCACCACAGCATTTACTAGTTATTTAGTTATTTAAAAGATGTATATTCTGCACTCATTGTTATAAGTGAGAGTGGGAAAGCTGCATTTTCCAGCAATCAAATATTGTTATTTGAGTGCTAAGAAAATGCAGCTTCCGTATGTGACCCTGCAAAGCGTTGGAAGCAACAGCACATTTATTGTGCAATAGAACACACATCTCAATGTGTAAACCTGTAAAAAGGAAACCTGTAAAAGGAAACCTAAACCTGTAAAAGGAAAAGGAAAATCTCTTTCCAATCAAAATCATGCATGCTGCCTGATTGAAAGCAGCCATATGAAGTGAAGTTTCCTGTTTGATCTAGGGGATAAGTACAGCATTGGTGCTCTGTAAAAATGTTTTAGACAATGCCACATTTTTTGTCCAATTTAAGGAAAAAGAATAACCTGACATAAGTGTTTCTTGTAAGATGTACATTTTGGTTCATCATCATCATCCTCCCCTTCAAGAAGTTGTTACTGAAAATTCAGATAAGCTTAAAACAAAACAAAGAACACTGTCATATCAGGACTTCTACAGTGAGCAATATTGGGAAGTTAGCAACATAATTTTTTTTTTTTAAGGAGCATCCCCTGTGACACTTGGCTGAGAATGTCATGACACAGCCAGTTTCGTTACTCAGTTAAGTGAAAAAGGGAACCAAAATAAATATAACCGTACAGCGTTAATGACCACTGGGTGTTGCAATGGCCACTCACATAAATGTCTTTTTAAAGGATTAGAATAAATACAAGGAGGAAAAATCAGCAATCTCCATATTCAGAAGCAGAATATAGCACAGTATGTCTGACTGCCAGATGTCAAGGACCTGCATCTGCGGAAGTGTATCACCAAGATGATACACTTGTGAACCTCCCTGAGGTGCTTGGCTGACCATTTTGCTGTTAGAGCAGTTCTGATTCTAGATAGCAGGAACAGAAGTATCTCGGTTCATGTTCCTGCTTCCCCCACAGGTATGTGCCCTCTGAAGCAGAGGATTTGTATCTCTTCAGCCCTCAGCCCACATACACGTTTGCTTTTTATTCTCATATTAGTGTCTGAAGCAGCTCTCAGATCCTTGGACTGACTAGACATGGAGTGAAAACGAAAGTTTCAGTGGCTAAATATTATCTGACATGAAACTGAGAGGGAAGAGCCCTCTGTCTGTCTGTCTGTCTGTCTGTCTCTCTCTCACTCTCTCTCTCTCTCACACACACGCACGCACGCACGCACGCACGCACACACACACACACACACACACACACACACAAAGTTGGCAACCTTGATCAGGTTCATGATGGTTCATGTATGGTTTTGTTCCTAAGATGTTCTGGCAGAATAAATGGTTATGAGAAATACAAGAGACTGCAACTGCATTGTAATTGGGTGTGTAGTGTTCTCCGTTCACACACAGTATAACACACAGAGAGCCAGGATGGTATAGTGATTCTAGAGTTGGATGTAGCCCTGGAAGAGTCCGGTTCAAATCCCCACTCAGCCATGAAGCTGGGTCACCTGGGTCACCTTGGACCAGTCAGTACCTCTCAGCCTCACCTACTTCACAGGGCTGTTGTGAGAACAAAAGGAGGAAAGGGACTATGTACCCCACCCTGAGCTCCTTGGAGGAAGGGTGGTATAAAAATGTGTGTGTGTGTGTGTGTGGGGGGGGGGGGGAGTTAGCCAGGCCTGTTGGGCTAAGAAGGCACCTTAGAATGTGTACAAAATACCCTTTCCTAGCACAAGGAAGAGCTGTAACTGGATCAACTTTTCTGCTGTTACTGATCTTATCATCAAGACATCCCTGATAAGCTTCTCAGGAGCTCTAGACAGGATGAAGTTGCTTTGTACTAATTGTTGGCCCATCTAGTTCAATACTATCTATGCCAGTGATTCTCAGTGTTTTTCTTTTGAGGGCACATGGACCTCTATGGTCTCTGCCAGTTGTGATGTCACTTCTGACTTCTGGGAGACTCTTCTGGTCTCTGTTTCTAGGGCAACTGTCAGTAGAAACGAATTGTCTGTGTTTTTTCCTCCACCGGCAGGTCAGGCCTTTCACGGCACACCAAGGTATCATGGCACAGTGGTTGAAAATTACTATTATTCTCCGACTAGCGATGGCTTTCCAGGGTTTCTGACTACTCTTTCCCAGCCTTACAAAGAGATGCCAGGGACTGAATCTGGAGTCTTCTGTATGCAAAGCCAGCGATCTGCCACTGGGCTATGGAGCTTCCCAAGGGTTGCAGGAAACATGCCCTGAGCATGTAGCTTCCCAGTCCTTTTATAAATTGAAAACTCCCACAGGTGTGAAGAGCTGCCAGCTGCCTTTTCTGGCCCCACTTCTTTGCTTTTAACATGAATATGACACACACAAATGGTGCAAATTAAGGGTGAAATGAGATGTGCACAGAGGTGCATGCTTTTTGACCCTTGATGAGTTACTTTAAAAAGCAAACAGTATATGTAATTTTTCTTCCCCTGAAAAGCAGTCTGTGCTTAAAATGTACTGAGACAGTTGCATTAAAGCATTCCTGCACCTTCAAGTTTTTTTAGTCTATGTATAATTGTGGTTTCCCCTGGGGGCTGGGGATAAGAATAGGCCCTCAGTTTGACTGTACTTGTCATAAGAGGCAACTAAACAGCCACCAGGTAGGTGGGACTCGTCAGCCTGGGAAGGCAGCTCATCTGAGAGAAGGAAAACTCTGATCCCAAACCTCCACTGCCTTGTGGCTACATCCAGTTATGGAAAAGGCTTCAGGAGTCAACCTCGAGGCAAAATCCGGAGCCGGAGTCCCTGAGGCAGTTCATGGCTGAACACAGTCACGTTCTGGCAACTCCTGCAACGCTGCTGGAACCAACCATATTGGCCTCTGCCTTTCCATTGGACCATTTCAGCGATGTGGAGAGGGGGGATTTGCTGCATGGGTAACAGCCTATCCTCCATATCTACTTTACCCAGGCTTCGCGCACTGGAGAGGACACTCTGTTCCAGAACCACCATTCAGAGCGTGACACCATAGTCTTCCGAGACTGAAGGATGCCAACTCAATAATTGTGGTGCTCTCCCTCCCACCACCACAAAAAAGCCCTCTACTGCCTATAAAGGTTTAGGGCCATAGCCCAGTAAACCTTTCAAATCAGAAAGATGTTGTCTTCTGTTATTATTTCTACCAAAAACACATGATTCATCCCTGATATGTTCCTGCCCAACTTCCCAGGTGCGCATATATATATATAAATATATATATATAAATCCCCCCTCTTCACGTCGCTGGAATGGTCCAATGGAAAGGCAGAGGCCAATACGGTTGGTTCCAGCGGCATCACAGGAGTTGCCAGAATGTGACTGTGTTCAGCCATGAACTGCCTCAGGGACTCCAGCTCCGAATTTTGCCTCGAGGTTGACTCCTGAAGCCTTTTCCATAACTGGATGTAGCCACAAGGCAGTGGAGGTTTGGGATCAGAGTTTTCCTTCTCTCAGATGAGCTGCCTTCCCAGGCTGACGAGTCCCATCTACCCGGTGGCTGTACTTTAGTTTAATACAGCCAAACTGAGGGGCTATTCTTATCCCCCAGCCCCCAGGGAAAAGTCAGAAGAATGCATTTGCCTGCATCTCTCTTTTTACCCCAAAGTTTTTCAGATACTTGCTCTTAGCCAGGTGTTCTGCTGAGATGGTATTCAGCCTGTTCTTGATGGAGGTGTAACTCCCCTGAAAGAGCAGGATCAGTGGTGTCACTAGGGAGTGCGGGGGGTGCAATCTGCACCAGGTGACATGCATGGGGGGGTGATGCGCACAGGGAGGTGACACCACTAGTGTCCAAAATTGCTAAAGCTGCAGTTTGTAGGAATAATACCATCATGTTATATAGTCCCTCCCATAAGTTCCAATTGTCAACCAAGCCCTTGTTCTGGTTACTTTTGCATTGAAAGGCATGATCTTTGTGGCTTGATAACTGGTTCTAATTCTAAATGAGGGAGATAACTGTCTTCAATCACTTTCAAATTACCGCTATTAAAACCCTGTCTCTGCTTGGGATGCCAGCTCACATATTGCTAACGAGAGGCTTTCTGATGACTTCAAGGCTCTAAGCCTGATGGGAAATGGCTTTTGCTGAGACAAAGCCCATAAGTTGACCTGACCACCGTTCACTAAAATACAAACTCCAGAGCTCCAGTTCTGATTTTGAACTGAATATGACATCAGGAATCTTAACTGCAGTGGTAGTAATAGTACAAAATGATAAAATGTGGTCCGGATGATAGATAGTTGGCCATGGAAGGGGTTGAAGTTTTTGTTCAGGCATGGCTTCACTAGGTAGCCTTAGGTCAGTTGCTATCTGGCTTGTGACTTTTTTCTGGAGCCAGTTAGACCTCTGCAAGATCAGCTTCCAGAATATGACAGAGCACATTAGTTGGTGTAGAAGGTCTAGATCCAATTCTACATAAACGTTTTAGGCAGCTGAATTAGGAACAAGTTCTACTTGCCAATTTGATGAGCTGTCACCTGTAAAAGTAGGTTTTACTTGCCTAGAGGCACCAATTATCTGATTTAGTATATAAAGCTGCTCTCTTGCATCCTAAACAGTTAAGAGACTTGCAGCCCAATCCTATCCCCCACCGTTCCAAAGCATGCAATCACACCAAAAGACCATGCTCTGCATGCAATGGGGAGGTTGATCAGATGGCCATGGAGAGGTTAAGTGTGTCTCATCGCCTCAGATTAGTGCCAGCTGTTTTGCTGACATACGTCCGAGAAGAAGAGGACAGGATGGGTTGTAAAATTGGGAATAGGATCCAGGCTTGCAGTTTTGCTGCTGAGATCCACTCCCTGATCCTTCCTCCCTATCCTGAACCTTCTTCGAACCACCCATGAACTGCCCTCAGAAGGGCAGACCTTCAGGGGGAAGCTCTCAACCCTTTTGGCTGGCAAGTGCTGCTACAGAGACACAAGAAATCTGAAGGATGATTGGCAGTGCGGGAGGATGTGCTTGCACAGCTTCTGCCCTTAAGAGAGCCCTGGATTTCAGTGAACTGTGGTTGCAAATCCAATGTGAGTTGAAACACATGGATGTGACTTGTGGATTTATTTTCCCACAGAATAGCAGCATGTTTTGTTTCTGGCCCAGGAGAGTAGGTGGTTGGCAGGAGTGGGAGGGTTTAGGCTCTGGTGGGGACTGGAAACAGGAAGACTCTCAGTTGTCAGGATAGGCTGCCGCTTCATATGAGTGCAGGCTCAGGTTGGTGTGATTTTGGTAAAGAAAATCACATCCTGCACCACCGTCAATTGAGATGATAGCACTGTGCGGGGCAGAACAAGGTCTTGCCAGAGCCATACTCCCAGAGCAGTTATAGCTTTGAACAAAAGCTGATAGTGTCAGTGTAATAGGAAGTTTTACTCTGTAGCGAGCAAAAGCAGAAGGTCAGAAATACATACTTGAAATTGCAGGCCTGAGCCACTTAACGAACTGCATAACAACAGACCGCATATATGATGGTGGTCAAAGCACAACAAAGAGGTTCTTAACGAGGCAGTCAAGTCTCCCATAGCCCACCGCAGAGTGTCTGTTTATACAACAGGGATGCTCTTAATGCAAAGAAGAGGCAGTCTATCTCCAGTAGCCTGTGTCTGGCAGGGAGTGTCTGTTTACACATCAAAGGCACTGGATTGGGTGGAATGTTCACTTAGCAACCTAACTGCGTAACAACGGGGATAGTAGAATGTATGAATGAATGTTAAGTGGCCCACACCTGTAATGTATTAGTTTCCTCTGACTCGCTCTGACTGTCCCTTGGTGAAGAGGATCCTTCTACAAGGATCAAAATTGCAGCAGGCAATGTACTAAAGCAACCCCACCCCGTTTTTTCTGTGATTTGCCATGTTTGGTGCTCCTGTCTAAGCCGTTTAGAAATCAAGCTACAACCCCATCAGGCCACATTATGTATTTAGCTTATCATATGGTTTGGCTCCCAGCATAGGTTAGATGCAGTCCAGCCAACAGTAAGCCCCCTTTAAGTCCCATTGATTTCATCAGGAGTAATTGAATCACATATGCTTTAATTTTTGCATTAAAATCAATTGGACATGTGCTTAATGGACTTGCTTTTACCCATTAATTTCTAAAGCATGCTTTGCTTTGCAAATGGCATCATTCTTGCCTGGATGGATGAACACTGCGGAGCCCTGTATCTGTGATCCACAGGTGGGATCGAATCTTTCTGAGTTTAAGAATCAGTGTTTTATGCATGCCTCCCCAAGGTTTGGTCTGGAAAGAAAATGTGCTATTTCTGGCCAATATTAGAAACTGCTAGGAAGACACTGCAGCTCCTTTTGCTATTCACAGCCTCGGTTTCTCAATAAATAATGAAATGCCTATCACTTTAGCTATTCATTATTAATTTGCTTCAGATAGAAACAAACAAAAAAAAAGGACAACTGTATTGATTTGCTGGCATTTAAACCTTGAAAACGAGAAGCCCTTCAGTGCTTTTAAAGTGAATGTTAAAAGAATGTGATGGTTTCACAATTCTTTGAATTCTTCTGCCTAAGCCAGTGTAACGCAGTCGCTGAGCACCTGGCTATAGGATGGTACAATTTTGACAGGCAAGACGAGTGCGAAGCCAGGGCCCTCCTGGCTCTGCCGCAGTCATCTAGCTCATTGAGATATCAAGGTGTCATAGATTGGATGGGAATTGAGTTTCTTCAGGCTGTTCTTCGGAAAGCATATGGGTATTTTCTAATCTGATTGGTCTGCAATAATCCGAGCCAAAATTGACTGGCAGTAGTATAAATGCCGTGGGCTGATCAGACACAGCAAGATTAAATGCAGTTTCATAGTTACAGTCCTCTGGGTCGGGCTGACAGCTGCCATCTTCAGGCTCTTTTTCATTCCTTATGCCTTGATTCTTGACATTCCTCCCTTTCTTGACTCGCTCCTTTGGGGTATCCTTTGTGCATCAGCAGGCTGCTATTTCAGATGTTCTCTGCTCCCACCTTCCACAAACTCGGGCCTTTGCAGATATATGATTGAACATTGGAATCCTTATACAATTATTAACTTTCTCCTTTGTCACCTTGGCTTGTTTCTTTAAAATGGCCTATCTTTAAAAAGGGAAAGAGGGGGGACCCGGGAAACTATAGGCCGGTCAGCCTAACATCTATACCGGGTAAGATGGTGGAATGCCTCATCAAAGATAGGATCTCAAAACACATAGACGAACAGGCCTTGCTGAGGGAGAATCAGCATGGCTTCTGTAAGGGTAAGTCTTGCCTCACGAACCTTATAGAATTCTTTGAAAAGGTCAACAGGCATGTGGATTTGGGAGAACCCGTGGACATTATATGTCTGGACTTTCAGAAGGCGTTTGACATGGTCCCTCACCAAAGGCTACTGAAAAAACTCCACAGTCAGGAAATTAGAGGACAGGTCCTCTCATGGATTGAGAACTGGTTGGAGGCCAGGAAGCAGAGAGTGGTTGTCAATGGGCAATTTTCACAATGGAGAGAGGTGAAAAGCGGTGTGCCCCAAGGATCTGTCCTGGGACCGGTGCTTTTCAACCTCTTCATAAATGACCTGGAGCAGTGAGGTTGCAAAGTTTGCAGACGACACCAAACTTTTCCGAGGGGTGAAGACCAGAAGTGATTGTGAGGAGCTCCAGAAGGATCTCTCCAGACTGGCAGAATGGGCAGCAAAATGGCAGATGCGCTTCAATGTCAGTAAGTGTAAAGTCATGCACATTGGGGCAAAAAATCAAAACTTTAGATATAGGCTGATGGGTTCTGAGCTGTCTGTGACAGATCAGGAGAGAGATCTTGGGGTGGTGGTGGACAGGTCGATGAAAGTGTCGACCCAATGTGCGGCGGCAGTGAAGAAGGCCAATTCTATGCTTGGGATCATTAGGAAGGGTATTGAGAACAAAACGGCTAATATTATAATGCTGTTGTACAAATCTATGATAAGGCCACACCTGGAGTATTGTGTCCAGTTCTGGTCGCCGCATCTCAAAAAAGACATAGTGGAAATGGAAAAGGTGCAAAAGAGAGCAACTAAGATGATTACGGGGCTGGGGCACCTTCCTTATGAGGAAAGGCTACAGCGCTTGGGCCTCTTCAGCCTAGAAAAGAGACACTTGAGGGGGGACATGATTGAGACATACAAAATTATGCAGGGGATGGACAGAGTGGATAGGGAGATGCTCTTTACACTCTCACATAACACCAGAACCAGGGGACATCCACTCAAATTGAGTGTTGGGAGAGTTAGAACAGACAAAAGAAAATATTTCTTTACTCAGCGTGTGGTCGGTCTGTGGAACTCCTTGCCACAGGATGTGGTGATGGCGTCTAGCCTGGACGCCTTTAAAAGGGGATTGGACAAGTTTCTGGAGGAAAAATCCATTATGGGGTACAAGCCATGATGAGTATGCGCAACCTCCTGATTTTAGAAATGGGTGATGTCAGAATGCCAGATGCAAGGGAGGGCACCAGGATGAGGTCTCTTGTTATCTGGGGTGCTCCCTGGGGCATTTGGTGGGCCGCTGTGAGATACAGGAAGCTGGACTAGATGAAACTATGGCCTGATCCAGTGGGGCTGTTCTTATGTTCTTATGTTCACTGTAACACAGTGACCTAGGACCAGTAGCATAGCCTCTGTTTTGCTCTTATCACCCGGAATGGCTCCGAATGGAAAGGGGATTTCTTCTCCGTAACCCTCCTGCTGCACAATGCATCTCCTTGGACCTGCGCCAGCTCTTTAGCTGGTGCAAGTACAAGAAAAGAAAGGGAGTGGGGAGGCTGTGGGAACAATCGGGTGTGCGCCGTTGCCACCAGACCCCCGCCCTGTTCCTTCCCATCCCATCTGGTATTGCCCCCTTCCTGCCCCTGTTCTGCCCTCTATCCACCCTCTCCTGCACTGGCTTTCCTGCTCCAGAGGGCCCCACCACTGGGATGATGTACACGGGAAAGCTCTGGCCTTCCTGTTGCACTCTGGCAGCATATGCTGCTGGAGCATGCTTTACGGCAGCCAGCACCGTATGGCAACCATGCCTTATGGCTGCCAGCACTGGCGAAACTCTAGTTCAACCAGAAGGGCAGCTCTTTAGGATTGGGTTTCAACACTGGTTAAGAACAGACACTTGTCAGGCTGGCAGATATTGGTTCTACATCTAATTTCTAGAAATACAGTCAACACTTGCCTATGATTTAGGATCTGTTTAAAGTCCCTGAAAGGAAAATCTTCAAGAGGAATAAAACTAAGATGCAGGGAGAGAGCTGTAGGAGGAGAACATGAACTCAGGAACTATTTGAATTGTGTGTGGGATGGAATGTATGGCTGTGCTTTTCTAGGGATAAATAGAAGGAAGGGGACAGAGGAGATCACAAGTATGAAATGACAGATTGCCTGACTCTTACTTTTTCATCTAGCTGTCTACATATTGTAGATTGGATCCTTCTGATATGTTTGTGTTCCTCTCTGCAAAAAAACCAAGATAACAGCAAACTGTTTTAGAAAGGGGGACAAATAACATCTACAGTGGTGTTGGCCTCCATGAAAGTCCATGATGAACCCAAAAGCTGTAAATGTTCATTTTTGTTTCCATGTAAATCTTATGATTTATGTTGAGTCTACAGTACAAACACAGCTACCTGGCTGTTGCACCTTTGCTAGCAGGTGCAGAATGGTGAGGCTGGAGCAACAGCATACTGCAGCTGTAGGACTGGGCTGAAAGGGGAGATATGATAGCTGTCCTCAAGTCTCTGAAGGGCTGCCATGTAGAAAAAGGGAGGGCTGTTTTCTGTGGTTGTTGAGGGCAGAATTGGAACCAGTAGGTTGAAACTACAGGGAAGTACAGTTAGGCTAGACGTGAGGAAGAATGTCCTATCTGGAAGAGTCCTCTAGTACCAGAACAGTCTGCCTTGTACAGTTGCAGACTCTTCCTCATTAGAGGTTTTCAAGCAGAGACAGAGAAGAGCAGGTTGAGCAACATCATGTCAGGGATGTTGTAGTCACCTGGACTGAAGAGGAGGTTGGACTAGATGACCTCCATGGCGCCTTCCTCACAGTCTATGATTTTATGAAATTTGTTTTTATTTGCTTATATATGGCATGAATAATGCACTGCAAATAAACCATCCTATATGACAGGGATGACTCATATATCTCATAAGAAAAAATAATGGTGGTCGTGGTACCACTTGCATGATCCATTTTAGGGCACGGCATGGCCCACTTGTGAGTCCTGACCCACTCCTTGGAAATCAGTGGTCTTAAGGTTTAACACACACACACACACACACACACACACACACACACACACACACACACACACAGAGGATGCAGCAACTGAAAAATTAGCTTTGTAGAGGTAGCAAAGCAGTGTGAAAAAGCAAAGCAAAGCAGGTGAAAAAGTGATTCCCACTTTTCTATACATCTGAACTTAATGTAAGTTCAGATGTATAGAACAGTGCGAATCACTTTTTCACCCATATTCATTACCTGTGAAATCACTAAACTTAAGAGCATTCAAGTGGATTCAGGAATGAAGTCTTAAAGAGGCCATTCAAAGGTGGTCTGTTGCCTGTTAGGTAGTTACTATGCAATGAGAAGAGCTGTAGGAACACATGGTCGCCTCGTTATCAGTTTTCTTCTTGGCCATAAACAGGTCAGAGGTAAAAGGAGAGCCTTCAGGAGTGGAGATAGAATTGGAAGTAAGTGCCGTTGGCTTCATATTTAATTCATTTAGTAGAGCAGGATCATAAAGAGGAAGAAATGTCAAATGTCAAGATTGCTATAGCAACCATCAATTTGCTGTTGTGGACAGTGGCGTCGCAAGCGGGGTGCGAGGGGTGCGGGCCGCACCGGGTGATGTGCACGGGGGGGTGACACACACTTGGGGGGTGACATGCTAAAATCGCGGTGGTTAGGAGTAACCCCATCATGTTATATACCATTGGATGTAGAATTTCAAGGGGAATGCAATGCAGAAAACCAGAGTGAAATATCTCAATATTTCTATCAAAGTTATGGCCAAAAAACTGAAGAACAAAAAATGCATGGATCGCTATGGAAAGTGAAAGTGAGCCATATCGCGCGTTTACTTGTGAGTGCGTGAATGTGCCTTAGTCCTTTGGAAAGGGCAAGCTGAAAGGAATCAAAGGACACCAGAATGGTCTTGATCCAATGAATGCAGCCCCCAAAAACACCTGAGAAGGAAGTCCCTCCCTCCAAGCAAATGAATATATTGAGCCCTAAGGAAAGTGAAACTAAGCCTCATGGTTGAGTTTACTCGCAAGTAAGCAAATGTGCCTTGGCTGGTGTGGAAGATCAGGTGAAGGAGATTACAAGGCTACCAGAATAGTCCTGATTCTGTGCACCTGCAACTAAACAAGTGTTCCAGAAGGCATCCTCCCCCCCCCCCACTAAAAAGGATCAAAACAGAGGCTTCAGCTGATAAGGTGAACTTTTTGAGACTTGCAAAGCCAGGTGGATCCTGACAGTAATCTGGTTTAAACAGAAGTTCTCAGATTGAACTGGGCAATGGGTAGGGCTGAAAACCTTACTGATTTTTTTTTGGGGGGGAGTGTTATTGCAGGCAGGCTACAGAGGAAATTCACTTGGTCGACCAAGGCTGGCTTTGGCTTTGGCTTATTTAATTATTTGTTTTACTTTAATTATTTATACATTTATTTTAATTTGCCTGATGATTTCACCTCCACCATGACATCACTTCTGGTGGGTCTTGGACAGATTGTCATTCTAAAAAGTGGGTCCCAGGGCTAAAAGTTTGAGAACCGCTGCAATAAGGTGTTAGTAAATTGACACCCTGGAGGGTGTGTGACACCACTAGCGACCAAAATAACTGAAATCACAGTTTGGAGGAATAATACCATCATGTTATATATCAATCAATGTGTAATTTCGTGCAGAATGTTTTCTGTTTTTGTTCAATCAAAAGGTACAGCCAAAAAACCAGTGGGGGCGAAGTGATGGTACATCACCACACCCACCACCTGGGGTGTTGTCCCGCCCACTGCATGGGGGGGTGACGCGCTGGCATCCCGCACCGGGTGACGCGAACCCTCGTGACGCCACTGGTTGTGGATTTACTGTCCATGCCTTACCTTTTGCATTGGTACCCCACAGATCTTCAAAAATAATGTGTGCGGTCTTAGATCACTGAGATTTTTCCAGATACCCTTCAGGCTTTTCTCCGCTACTGTGAAAATTTCTCTATTTTCTGATTGAAGTCCACTCTAGAGCAACAATTAGATTATCAGAGGGCTGGTAAATGCATTTCTTTTGTGACTTACTGACACACAAATGGATGCTGTCTGCCCACTGTTGTGTTGCACAAATTAAGATGCCCAATCTGTTGTCAAATACAAGGCTTCTCTTGCAATCAGAAGATTTAAATCAGATCATTGATTTAATCATTGCCCCCACACACTACAATCATTTTTAATAGAGGCAATATTTATTTGGTCACTGTATTATTAAATAGTGTTATTGACAAGGCTGCTACTGCATCCCAACATGCATAAATATTGAAAGCATGCTCTTTTTAATGGCATAGAGCCAAAGGGTGTCTTTCAGAGAAGATGCTGCTTTTACACTTCAAGCCGCAATATGGTATGACAGTGGTTCTCAAATGTTTTAGCACTGGGACCCACTTTTAGAATGACCATCTGTTGGGACCCACTGGAACTGATGTCATTAACCTGGAAGTGATGTCATGGCCAGAAGTGACATCATCAAGCAGGAGAATTTTTAACACACCCATTGACAAAATCAAATCCAGTTAATTAACTAATTGAGGCTCCAATCCTATCCCATTTTCTAGTGCTGGTGGGACATGAACTGCATCTTGTAGTGGGAAGACAGTCACAGAGGCCTCCTCAAGGTTTGGGAACATTTGTTCCCTTACCTCAGGGCTGCATTGCAGCTGCACTGGTGCTGGAAAGTTGGATAGGATTGGGCCCTGAGTAAGTAAATTAAAAAATTTACAATAAGTATAAGTTTATAAAATTATTTAAAATAAAGAGGAACTCTCCTAACCCTCCCAAGCAGTTCCTGATCTGTTTTTAAAAAATTTCCCATACATCCCAAAGGCTGCAATCCTATCCACTCTTACCCAGGAGTAAGCCCCATTGACTATCATTGTTAAAAGCATATACCTAGTAGCCTGTTAAAAGCACAGATCTGTAACATATCCTCAAATCCAGTCATATACCATGGTAGCATTACGTCTAATGCTCCAGAAGGATCTCTCCAGACTGGCAGAATGGGCAGCAAAATGGCAGATGCACTTCAATGTCAGTAAGTGTAAAGTCATGCACATTGGGGCAAAAATCAAAACTTCACATATAGGCTGATGGGTTCTGAGCTGTCTGTGACAGATCAGGAGAGAGATCTTGGGGTGGTGGTGGACAGGTCGATGAAAGTGTCGACCCAATGTGCGGCGGCAGTGAAGAAGGCCAATTCTATGCTTGGGATCATTAGGAAGGGTATTGAGAACAAAACGGCTAGTATTATAATGCCGTTGTACAAATCGATGGTAAGGCCACACCTGGAGTATTGTATCCAGTTCTGGTCGCCGCATCTCAAAAAAGACATAGTGGAAATGGAAAAGGTGCAAAAGAGAGCGACTAAGATGATTACGGGGCTGGGGCACCTTCCTTATGAGGAAAGGCTACGGCGTTTGGGCCTCTTCAGCCTAGAAAAGAGACGCTTGAGGGGGGACATGATTGAGACATGCAAAATTATGCAGGGGATGGACAGAGTGGATAGGGAGATGCTCTTTACACTCTCACATAATACCAGAACCAGGGGACATCCACTAAAATTGAGTGTTGGGCGGGTTAGGACAGACAAAAGAAAATATTTCTTTACTCAGCGTGTGGTCAGTCTGTGGAACTCCTTGCCACAGGATGTGGTGCTGGCGTCTAGCCTAGACGCCTTTAAAAGGGGATTGGACAAGTTTCTGGAGGAAAAATCCATTATGGGGTACAAGCCATGATGTGTATGCGCAACCTCCTGATTTTAGGAATGGGTTAAGTCAGAATGCCAGATGTAGGGGAGGGCACCAGGATGAGGTCTCTTGTTATCTGGTGTGCTTCCTGGGGCATTTGGTGGGCCGCTGTGAGATACAGGAAGCTGGACTAGATGGGCCTATGACCTGATCCAGTGGGGCTGTTCTTATGTTCTTATGTTCTTATGTTCTAATATATTAAAAATAAAATACACATTGAAATGAATGGAGACCCACCTGAAATTGCCTCTCGACCCACCTAGTGGGTCCTGACTCACAGTTTGAGAATCACTGTGGTATGAGATAAACAAAACTAAATCCTAAGGAGTTCTGCTCACACGACCTCTTGCACAAACAAAAGCACAAGTGTTTCTGTAAAACCACTGCAGAAACCCGTGTGCAAGTCTTTCTGAATGAGCGCTAGTGGCTGTTTATGGTTCCTCTCAAATTTCCTTGGATCCATCCTTCTGTGTATATTTCTGTTCTTTCCTCAGTCAGAATCCACGTACACATACCAACATGTGAAGAAATGGCAAGATGGCAAGTGTGGTGGGATTAATTTAGAGTTTAAACATATTTTTGTTACATCATTTGCCAGTTGTTTTGTGTATAGGTTTAGATAGGAAAATAATGATTTGGCCAGATCTTTGCAGGATATTTATAAAAGTAGATATCAAACAAGTTGATAATGAGGAACTGCTGAGAATATGCTTTTGATAACTCCCTTTCTAACGTCGTTTAATAATATTGGACAGGAAGTTTGGTTAAGGCTTGACTCTTGTCCAGCTCCGTAATTCTTCCCTTAAAAGCCTTCTTTCCTGATAAGCACGCTTTTACTTACAGATGAGATGGTGGATCTGATAGCTTGGTACCCAAATTGGTCCCAGTGCTTTTTGTGTTTTTTCCCCCCAGTCTGGATGTGTTTAGCTGTTCTGTTTTGAAGGTGATTAGTCATAGGAAATGACCACTTTGAATTTCTCCTAAGGACCAGAATTAGGCTAAGTGAAAGAAGGCCTACCTTTTTCAGGAAAAAGTAATCCTTATAGTTCAATTGGAATATTCTTCCTTTTCAATATATTTACCATATTATATATTCACTATATTACATGTTAAGATGAAAGTATGGTTTTCAATACATGTAGCCATTAACATATTTAGGGAAATGCTATACATTTGAGGATGTGCTTAATTTCTATTGCAAACTTCTGAAACAAGATGCTAGTTCTGCATGATATTCAAACAGAGGCAAAGCAGAGTAATCTTTGGGTGACTTGCTTCCTCTCCCATCTGAGTTTGCTTGCTTATTTATTTGTTTATATTCTTTGTATCTATTACATTGTGTCTTGATCTTCCTCCAAGGATTTTCATGCAGTGGATGTAGTCCTGCCCACTACCATTTTGTCTTAACAACAACCCTGCAAAGTAGGATAGATTTAGGCATAGTGACTGGCCCAAACTCATGCAGTAATCGTCATGGCTGAGTGGGAATTTGAACCCTGGTCTACCCAGTTCTAGTCCTTATAAAATACACAGGGCTGCGAAAACGTCTCTTTGGTGAACTAATACTGGGAACAGACTGTCACACAAAAACTGGAGATGGTACATGAATTTAAAATGGGATTTAGAGCCAATTTTCATCACCAGCTCTGCTGTGACCGCTGCAGTAATGCAAAAAGAAAAAAGAAAATATATCTTGCAGGTCTCTTGGTAAAATAAGTATATCCCTTTTCTTTTAACCACATTCCTATCTATCTGTGGCCATGGCCCTTTAAAAAAAGTAAATAAAAGTACCATTTGAGCATGCGTAGTGTGCCTTTCTGTTACCACTCAGCAACTTCAGTTTGTCCCTACCCATTTGGAATTAAGGGTTCAGTCCTAACCTGTGCTGGAACAGGCAGGACGACTGGCCTGCGCTGTATCCAGCATGGGATTGATGCAGGCTAGGGCTCAACTTGGAGCAAAGGGATTTCCTTCCCCTTAGCCCAGGGCTTTTAAGACTGGGTCATTGCGATGCCCCAGCCTGTGGGCCCTGGCCTGTTTCCCCTTAAGTGGCGGGGGCAGCCAGGAGGAAGGGAGGAGGCAGCGGTGCAGTCCCCAGGATCGTGCCACTCAGGGGGGCTGCAGGGGCTTGGGTACACTTACCAGAGCCTCCTGCAGCCTCCCGGGGGTGCAGGGAGCCCTGCAAAGCTGTCTGCAGCTTCACAAGTGAAAGTGGAACAATTGCAATCTGCTTCCGCTAAGCCGCTGCCTCCCCCCCTGCAAGAACTTACTGGAGCTTTAATACCGTAGCCTTAGCCCAAGAAATGCCCCAGGCAACCCTATGGGGCTACTTGGGTCTGTGCCTATGATTTCATGGGCACAAATTCAAGTAGCCCCAAGTGACGCCACCTGGGCCTGGTATGGGGTTGGAATCTGGCCTGTGCCCCCGTGGCCAGTCCCAACCCCTCCCAGGTTCAATCCACCCCCCTGGGTCACTCTCCGCTGCTAAGAAATGTCCCCTCCCCTCCTCCGTTACCCCCTTACCCTGTCCTCTTCCCCCACCCCCGTGCCGGTCTGCCCGGGCTGGCACAAATCCACTGCTTCCAGGTGTGGAGCCAGCTCCGCGAGGACAGTGCACATCTCTGCATTGGCCTGTCCTATTCCTGAGTCATCACAAATATGCTTTATGGCACATTTGCAACAGCTGGGAGCCAGGGACGTGGCTCAGGGACGTGGCTTGGGGGGTGTTTTGGATTGCACTGCCCAGCTGTAGCTTCGGCCGTGATCTCTTTGCTAGGGCTTCCAGGCTGACCTGACATCATAAACATTTCCATGATGAGGTGGACATCAGAATCTGCCTTATGCTTCAGCAGGCATCTTAGAGATTTGCTTTCCTTTCAAAGGAAATGGAGGAGGTATTCCTCCCTCTTTGGATAGCATTCTCAGAACATGGTCAAAACATTAATATGAATTTTTTAAAGCTTGTAATATAGCAGTCCTAAAAAGTTCCTGAATTATTGGGGGAAAGGTGAGGGAGAAGGTCCTAATGAAATCTACAAGCCACACCCCATGATTCTCCCCATTTTAACCAAATTAGGGCCATATAACATTTTACATCCGGCCATATGGCCGGATCCCAAAGGATCTCCTCTATGGAGAACTCGTGCAAGAAAAGCGCCCTACAGGTAGACCACAGCTGCGATACAAGGAGATCTGCAAGAGGGATCTGAAGGCCTTAGGAGTGGACCTCAACAAGTGGGAAACCCTGGCCTCTGAGCGGCCTCTGATGACTAAGACTAATCATCTTAGTCGCTCTCTTTTGCACCTTTTCCATTTCCACTATGTCTTTTTTGAGATGCGGCGACCAGAACTGGACACAATACTCTCTGCTCACAACAGGAGAGGAAACTGAACGCTTTCCACATGCGCTGCCTCCGGCGCATTCTCGGCATCACCTGGCAGGACAAAGTTCCTAACAACACAGTCCTGGAACGTGCTGGAATCCCTAGCATGTATGCACTGCTGAAACAGAGACGCCTGCGTTGGCTCGGTCATGTCATGAGAATGGATGATGGCCGGATCCCAAAGGATCTCCTCTATGGAGAACTCGTGCAAGGAAAGCGCCCTACAGGTAGACCACAGCTGCGATACAAGGACATCTGCAAGAGGGATCTGAAGGCCTTAGGGATGGACCTCAACAAGTGGGAAACCCTGGCCTCAGAGCGGTCCGCTTGGAGGCAGGCTGTGCAGCATGGCCTTTCCCAGTTTGAAGAGACACTTTGCCAACAGACTGAGGCAAAGAGGCAAAGAAGGAAGGCCCATAGCCAGGGAGACAGGCCAGGGACAGACTGCATTTGCTCCCAGTGTGGAAGGGATTGTCACTCCCGAATTGGCCTTTTCAGCCACACTAGACGCTGTTCCAGAACCACCTTTCAGAGCGCGATACCATAGTCTTTCAAGACTGAAGGTTGCCGACATTTTACAGCAGTAGCTAAGGGGCTGTCCTTCTTTCTAGGCTTGAATGTCTGTGTTTTCACCATTGGGTAGCTGATGCCCAGGCTGTTTGCAAAACGGACAATGCCATTAGCAGAAATGACTGTGTGAAGGCCCATAGTGCATGCATCACATGCCCTATTTGTAGCTTGCCTTTGCCAGTGGCTTGAAAACCTGCAGGCAGCAATGAGATAAAAACTCCATGCATTCAGAATTTTGGATCTGGTGTTGCTGAAGCCTTGCCTGGAGGCTGAAGCCAGTCCTGGAGGGGGGGAGAGCATTGCCAAAAGACACGTTGAAAGCAAAACGGCACTTCTCTTTTGAACAAGGTTAAATTCGGGAGACAGCTGTTCAAAAGATTCCCATACCCAGGATCTTTGAATAGAGCTTTGAGCATTGGGGAATCTGCAATAGGAAGTCTTCAGCATTGTGTAAGCAAACGTTATTGCTCTTTTACTTATTGATAACTGATAGAAAAACAGATACTGAAACATCAAAGAGTCAGGAAAAAATGACTTTCCTGCAGATCCATCTGTAATTTTGGGATGAAGTGAGACATGAATAGTTTATGCTGTCAAAGCACAGAGTACACTGTGGGAAAATGAGTGTTTTATATTTGCGTTAAAGGAAAAAAAAATGTTGCTTAAGTTATGGTTTAGTCACAGGGACAACAATACTCCTCTTTCCTTAAGGAAGGTATGGTGGACCTTTAGGGCCACATCCTATCCAATTTTCCTGCACCAGTGAAGTGAAGGGGAAATCATGGAGGCCTTCTCCAAGTAAGGAAACATTTGTTCCCTTTCCTCAAGACTGCATTGTGGCTACACCAGCACTGGAAATTTGGATAGGATTGGGCCCTTAATCAGCTACCAGTTTCCCACTTTTTGGGGGGAGGGGGATAAGAGGCCTTGCCATGACCGTCATGGTGGCCCAGTGGTATATTCAGATGTTCCTCCCTCTACCAGTTTCCATCATTCCTTTAGAAAACCACAGCATGCTTGTTGGACATGGGTTCAACCCTCATGAATTCTTCTCATAATCAAAGATGGTGGAACCTCAGTATAACATGCTAATTAAAGGAATATGGGAAGCTGTCTTATTTAGTCTCCGGCCAGTGGTCCATCTAGCTCGTTTTGGTTGACCCTGACTACTGGTTGGTATCCAGAGTTTCAGACAAGAATCTTTCTCTGCCTTGCCTGGAAGCTGAACCTGGGTCTTTCTCCATGCAAAGTTACGTCCTCAACTACCGAGCTACATCCTCTGTCTCTTAAAAGGATAGAGAGTCCACTGTGTGGTGGACTGTAAAGCACACACTGAATTCATCTCACTGCTCCCAGTAGTCAAGTTTGCTGGCTGTCCGCCAATATTTGAGGAATTAAGCGGTAAGTGCAGCTGGAACTACAAGATTTAAAATGTGAATAATTTGACTTGAGCTTAGACTGAAGCATGCATTAAGGCCCCCTGGGTGGTAAATTGTTTGCAAAACATACACAACAGTTTAATGAGTTGAGAGGACGTACTGCCCTGGTTCTAAGTCAGAGTAGTTAAAGCAGAACCAGTGTATGAATGAATTGATGTTGTGATGATGCACAAGGGAGAGCTGGGTTCAAATTTTCGCACAGCTGTGAAGCTTATTGGTTGATGTCGGACCAGTACCATCTCTCAGCCTAGCCAAAGTAATAGGGATGCAAAGAGGATAAAAATGGGGGGAAACCTGAGCTCTTTGAATGGGATAGGAATGTGATATAGTGTAGATAAGCTTGACATTACCAGTCTGTGTTAAGAGTGAGCTCTCCAGTACTGGAAGAGCCTCTGAACATATCCTGTATCATGTTATATATGGAAGATGCATATCTACATTCTCATTTTACACTGTCATGATGCACATGTTTTGGACCCAATCCTGAACTCTCTTAGTGCTGTTTTGGGTGTTGCAAACATGCTGTAAGGCATGTCCGCAGTGCACAGAGAGGAGGGGCTGCTGTCACTGGCCAATTAGCACTGAGTCTCAGCATTGTGTGGAGGGTCAGCCGGCGCTCCAGCAGCCCCAGCTGGCAGTAAGTCGTTTTGGGGCAGGGGGAATCGAGGAGTGGGCGGAACGGGACAGGGAGGGCGGGATGGGGGAGGAACCAGGGTGGGACTGGCGGAGCTGTGCTTCACCAGTTCCTGAACTCTGTGTCACGCTGGAAGGCCCAACACGGAGTCTTTCACGTCTGCGCTGGCAAATAGCTGGCGTAGACTTGAGAAGCTCCACTGCAGGGGGCTTGGGGCTTCTCCCAAGGAGACTTCTGGCGGCCTTAGTAGTGCTGCTGGATGCAGCAGTAGCTGTTTTGGCAGCGCTGCACCTGTGGAGCCACAGCTTCAGGACTGGGTTGTTAAGCCTCTGTCTACCAACCCAGCCATCTCTGCCCTTCCCTTCCTCTTTCGCCCTGCCTTTCTTTCTGTTCTCTTCCTCAAATGAGTGGTCATAACGTTAGTGTTTCTGGAGAGGACATATCCAGTCATGATGCAGTTGTAACCGATGTTCCATCCGTTAAAGACCCATCAGTGATTTAGATCAGGGATGGCCAACTGGCAGTCTGTGTGACAGACGTAGTTGAGCCATCATTCCACTTGGGGTCCTTTTCAGAGTGTAAGATTCCAATACAGTCTAGGATTTGGATGTAAACTTGGCCGTTCAGAAAGGACGGAGCACTGCCAAATCAAAACCACTCTCAGGAATTAAATAAAAAGGAGAATGAAAGTGCTTTCTCGTCAAGCCACACTAATTCCCTGGGATTTCTAACCAGGGACTTGGGCGAAGATTGGCTGAAATGAGCCAAAGAGAAGCTGTGTGCATTGTTTTAACACAGCCCTTCCATACTAATAAGACGTGTGAGCGAAGATGACAAATTACTCTGCCTGGGATGCACAGAGATTCTGCACAGTAAATTATTAGTTAAATAAAAAGCTGGCTCGGTAATGCAAGCAGGGTTACATTAGACATATTTTTCACACTGTTTTGTTCATTTAATTATTTTATGTCATTGGCAAGAGCTCCAGCCGTCAAAGCAGAGAATTTGTATTCAGTGGATGCATTGCCAGCTGTGTGTCTCTCACCAGATTAAATGAACTACATGGATTAAAGATACTGGGGGTTTTTTGGGGTGTGTGTGTGGTTTGTTGTTGTTCTAATGCTGGCTTCCCATGGATCATAAATCGAAGTCTTTCTGGCGGGAAGATTGGTCTCTTTTACACTGGGTTTCTTTGGCTTTTATGTCAAGTTTAAACTAGCAGGTGGTAATGTGACTCAGTCGCATTGAAAAGAAATGCAAGGGTGACCTTATGGTAGTTGATGTTTTTGCTGTAGAAGAAGGGAAGATGGCAGGGCAAATGAAGGATAGCAGGATGGCAGAGGGTCTGATCTAGAGGGTAGAGCCTCCATTAGCCCGAAGGTAACATCAGAAGGTCGCCAGTTCGAGGACACCGTCAGCTCCCTGAACAGCTGAGAATGGCGAGACCCTGAAGCAGCTGACAAGCCCAGCTGAGTGATTCCACCTGCTCTTGGTGTGAGCAAGAAGCGTCTTGGCTGCCCTCCATGTGAGAGATGGAGCTGCTTGCCAGCCTGCGTGGGAGAACTGGAGGCCGGACATGAGACCAAACCAGGAAGATCCATTCTGACATGTTGTTGGTTCTTGAAAGAGAGAACCTCTATGTTTGTAAAAATCCCCTTGAGGGATTTAGAAATGCCTGCCTATGTAAACCGCCTTGAATAAGGAGTAATCCGATGACCAGAAAGGCGGTATATAAATACCTAGTTATTATTACCTAGTTATTATAAGGAGCTTGGTTTTTAATGCTACATGGTTACCCTTTCTCAGCAGATCAGATCCCCACTTCTTCCCAAAGTAGGAAGATAATAATAATAATAATACAGGTATTTATATACCGCCTTTCATGGTTGTCAGATTTCTCCTCTGACTTTATTTCAAGGTGGTTTAACAACAACAACAACAACAACAACAACAACAACAACAACAACAACAACACGTATTTATATACCCCTTTCTTGGTCTTTATTCAAGACTTTATTCAAGGCGGTTTACATAGGCAGGCTTTATTTAAATCCCTTATTAAATAGGGATTTTTACAATTGAAAGAAGGCTCTATCTTTCAAGAGCCACAACAATTCAGATGTTTCTTTCTGATCTGGCCTCCATCCTGGCCTCCATCCTCCCACGCTCAGAGCAGATGGAATAGCTCGGCTTCAGCTTGTCAGCTGCTTCAAGTTCGCACGGTGCCGGTGGCCTCGAACTGGCAACCTTGTGGATGTTATCTTCAGGCAGACGGAGGCTCTACCCTCTAGACCAGACCTCCTTACACAGGCAGGCTATACTAAATCCCTATAGGGATTTTTACAATTGAAGAAGGTTCTATCTTTCAAGAACCACAACATTTCAGATGGATCCTTTTATGATCTGGTATCACATTCTGGCCTCCAGTTTCCTCCCACGCAAGCTGACAATCCTTCATATCTCACTAGAAGGGCGGCCAAAGAGCAGATGGAAAAACTCAGCTTGGTTTGTCAGCTGCTTCAAGGTCTTGCCGTTCACGGTGCCGGTGGCCTCGAACTGGCGACCTTCGGCTGTTATCTTCAGGCAAACAGAGGCTCTAACCTCTAGACCAGACCTCCTGCCCTGTCCTGTCCTGTGAGTGCAACGAGGTGGTTAAAGAGAGATGAAGGGGTAACTCACCTTCATTGACAACCTGATCCTAATTGCTGGGCAGTGCTGGCAGCCTGCATGCTGCCCCAGTACAGGCCACTGGAAATGTGCCATAAGGCATGTGGTCAGTGGCCAGGAGGTAAAGGCACCTGTGAACAGCCCAGCCCAGTTGGCAGGATGGTGACCTGCCTGCACCTGGGAGCAGTAAGCTCCCTGTCAAATGGCAAGGAGATGTTCCTGGGCTGGGGGAAGGCAGCAGAACTGGGTGGGGGAGGGCAGGCTGGGGGCGGTTTAGACCCAGAAGGGGGGCTGAGAATGGCAGCCTAGCTGGCCACCGAATCCTACCCCCCTCCCAAGCGCCCATGCGTCCTTGGTTCTGTGCCAGCTAAATAGCCGGTGCCGCTCCAAGTAGCTCCATAAGTGCTGCCAAGGCCCAACACAGGGTAAGGGATCTAAAGTTCCCTTACCCCAAGGAGACCTCTGGCTGCTTCCCTGGCCCTACAGGATACAGCAGCAGCAATTTCAGTGCTGCTGTACCATAGGGAGTGGCCCAGATAGGAGTGGGCTGTTAATTATCAAGTAAAATCTGAATTAAAAAGCAAAAGTAATGTATCATGGGGATTATATTCAAGATTGCTACCCACTCACCTCCATTAGTCTGCTATAATTTTGTTACCGTATTCAAGGGACCTTATTCAAGCGTGCTATCCATTCACATCCATTAACCTGTTATGCTTTTGTTACCCCAACAATAAGAGCTTGAGTTTTCTCACTCCTTAGTGCATGCTTACGGTTGAAGTGGGAAGTCTAATCACTGCAGTGTCAGTGTATATAGCATGAAGACGTGGTAGTTCTTCCAGGTTGGTTAACACAGAGTTTTTAAAAAAGTGTGCGCATAAAGAAAAGGCTTGTTTACAACTTCTGCAAAGCAGGTGATGGCTGCTCAGAAGACTCCAATGTTTCAGGTTCACTATCATGAATAGCACACCTGGATCACTTATTCTGAGTGGATGTCTTGGACCACGTCTTTCTTCTGTCCCTCTCCCCCCTTCTTTTTAAATTCTTCTTCTCTTTCCAAAAGTGAACCCTGCAATGGTGGCATTGCTAAGGAGGTGCAGGGGATAGCAGCTGCACTGGGCTACAGGCTGATGGGGTCAACAACACACAACAGTGCCCTTGTGCGACTTACTTCGAGCTGCTACAGCCCTGCCAGGCGCACAGCCGGCAGCCGAGATGGTGGCATTTGGCAGCAGCTGAGGATTGCGAGTGCTGCTTCTGCTTGCCACAAGGTTTGCTAGCGCCGGGTCCAGCGGAAGACGGGCAGCTCATCTTACTCAGAACAAACCATTGAATTGTGTACACTGAGCTGTGTATTGTGTACACTCACCCAAAGAATTGTGTACACTCACCCAAAGCCCACAGGGGGCGCTTATAAAAGCCCTCCGCGACTTATACTGGCTGCTGGTGATCAGACTCTGGCTGCAGTTCTACTTTCCTAGGAGAAAGTCCCATTGCACACAATGGAACTTACTTCTGAGTAGACATGCCTAGGCTTGTGCTCTCCTTGTCATTGCTGCAGCTAGAGCTTGAGCTGGCTGGCTGTGAATGGGTTACCTGCACATGTGCAGAAACCTGAAGAGGGGAGCATGCAAGGCCAGGCATGCAAGCTGCAGCAGGAGCACTGAGCAGCATATGGTACTCAAAGCAGGCCTCAAAGCAAATGATTACGCCTCACAGTTGTAATCATCTCATAATTCATTGATCTCTATATTTATTCTATTCCAGTTCCTAAAGGTAAGCTACTGGCTGTTATGAGCGCCACTTAGACTGTGTAAGCTCAGCATTTCCTGAAAAACCAGATAAAAAGCTAGATAAGCTAGTGCCTATTTCTTTGGAAGTAAGTCCTGTTGACCTTGGTAGGGCCTTCTTCAGAATGAATTGCCAAAGGACCAAGTGTTTTTTTTTGGGGGGGGGGGGCGAAGCTACAAAATCTTCTTTGCACCGGGTAGCAAATGGCTTAGCTATACCATTGCCCTGCAATGCTCCTTATGTCCGGAGCATTTCTTACCCACCATTTGAAGATAATTAGATAATTAGATGATGATCCACTGGGTTCCTATTAACTTGCAAGTCTGTGATTCGTAGATAGATGCAAAGAAATCGCAAACTGCAGTTGCAAGGTTTAGGAAAAATGGGGATGGAAAGTTTGGGCTTGTTCAACATACTAAGACCTCTCTTGAGGCACAATCCTACGCTCAGAAGTAAGTCACTATGTTCACTGGGGCTTGTAACTGTTCTTTAGGGTTGCAGCCTCAGTGAGCTGAGAACAAGAGCTCTCTGGAAAATAATGCAAGGACTCGAAGAATGGGTAGAGCAGAGTTGTGGGAGAACTTGGCCAGAGGAATGAGAATAGCAAACATGCCATAGCCAGCATTTAACACAAGAGTGGGAATTTTCATTGGGTTTGATGGACACGTAGGAAGAAGAATTTGCTTTGTGCAGATGTTCTGTCAAAGGTGGGGCTCCCGACTGGACACATTTAAGACCGCATGTTTTATTTAACCAAATGCTTGGGAAGTTCAGTACTAGGGTTTTCATACTAGTCTTAAGTTCAGTTTTAACTGTTCTCGCGGGTGGGGTGGGAGAGGAAGTCCTTGTAGACTCATGGAAAATGAGAGGACCAGACTGCAGTTGAAGCAATTAGCTCTTAGGGTGTTGTGTCTCATGCCGTACTTTGGCTTCTGGAATGCTGAAATGTTAGAGTTCAGCCAGCACAATTGTTTCTTTCAGAATCGACAGTGCTGGCTAAAAAAAATCCTTTAGCCATATGTTTTGGAAGAAACCTGCCCACATCATGAATGACTTGAGAGGGTTTGCAAAATGAAGCCTTGTGGTTTAAGACGTAAAGGTTTAGAAAGGTGATGAGTGTATGATTTTTAGTTAAAATCCCATATGTTATAAACCAGGCAGTTGCTGATGGATTCCTGCAAAAGATTACTCTAGTTCTCTTCACACTATAGTACTTGTTTTCCACTCCCTCCACAAAAGGAAGCAAGTGGAATATTAATGTGCCTGAAGGGTCTGTGGCAGAGGCTGAATCCCATTCTTACATACTCAGGCTATAGATTCAGAGTTTCCCATGGATGTGGTTTTAATGTAGAGGAAGTAATGACAGTGGGGCAAATTCTATCAGGACCTGACGAGATCTCCCCATATCCAGCAAGTTCTCTGATTGACTGGGGCTTATTTATAATAAGCGCAGGAATGGCCTCAGCAGATCCGCCGTACCTGCTAGTACCCCACTATTGCTGCCTGTTCCCACTGCCACCTCTTCATCCCACCCTCTTCCTCCTCATCCACCCAGCTGCTTAGGGAAGCCACAGGGTGGACGAGGAAAGAGGGGCAAGAAAAGGCGGAATGTGGAGAGGTGAACAGGATGGTGCATTGGCTTGAGTGTGGAAGACCTGGGTATTTCACTGAGTTTAGTGGTCTGCACGGGTTCTTCCCAATGGTCACTCTACTCTGAGTCAATCTAAAATTGCTGAGTCACATTTTATTAGCTTTTGCACTTGTCAGTAAAGGTGCCTCCCTTTCACTATCGTATGTGGAGATGTTCTGGGCACCAAGCCAAGGTCAACTAGATAAACTTGGATGTAGAGGGGATTACATCACAACTTTTCCCCTTACAGTTGCATGAATGGGACTTGGAAATTATGTATCTGGTATGGGTGTGAGCAGGTGCTGTTGTGCTACATGCAAACTTACCCACAAGAAGAACATATCCATTAGGGGGAGGCTAATGGAGAACACTGTAACATGTAACAGTAACTGTAACAGTAACAGTAATGCTGTAACACTGTAACATGAGAACACTGTATTTCAGGGGTGCTCAATAGGTGGATCGTGATCTACCGGTAGATCGCGAGGCAAAATGAGTAGATTGCGGAGCCCTGTCTCTCCAAACTGTTAATATGTCAGTTTCGTCTAGTGACTAGATGAAACTGACATATTTAGCTGACACTAAACTGACACTGAAACTGACACTTTAGCTGCTCTTCAGGCATGCAGAAACAAAACTGACCAAACTGACTATACTCCAGCAGGGGCTCCATACATTAAAGGGGGTGTCTGTCAGACGCTTCCTTCCCCCCTGGTAGATCTCCGGGCCTTGCTGGGTTTCAAAGTAGCTCTCGAGCCAAAAAAGTGTGAGCACCCCTGCTGTATTTCATTCCATTTATCTGGAAGGTTATTGCTTGTGCTAATCTAATAAACCCTGGATTCTGCCCTTCCCCACTGGTCTTTTTCATTGCTTCTGTATCTAAAAAGAACCTTGTCCTTCTAGCAATGCCAGATGCACGGGAGGGCACCAGGATGCAGGTATCTTGCTTTCTTGTGTGCTCCCTGAGGCATCTGATGGGCCACTGTGAGATACAGGAAGCTGGACCAGGTGGACATTTGGCCTGATCTAGCGGGACTCTTCTTATGTTCTTATGGGTGGAGCATGCAGGGAGCATTCCCAGCATGCTCTGCTCATGTTGATTTTTCAAACAGCACTGAGTGGACAAGGCAGCTTTGGAAGAGGAAGGAGCCGGGGGGAGGGTTCAGCCTCTTTCTCCTTCTCTGCCTGCCTTCTTGCTGGGCAGGCAAGGAGAAGAGTTGCTGCTTCACCACTGACAGCAATCACGGGCATTGCTGGAGAACGGATTGCCACTTCTCTGATCGTCATTTCTCCTGCCGGCTGCCGCTCTCCCCAACTTGCTGGTCAAAGAGGCAGCTTCAGTGAGCAATTAATTCAGTTATGACCCTGCAGCTTCTAGCAGTGATCATTGTGCTTTACATGCTTTTATAAGAAGTACATTTTTCAACCTGCAGTATGTGATCTGGGCAATGGTCAATTCTTAATTTGAACAACAGCTCCTGGAAAATGTGCTGATCGGTTTGAGTTATCTCCTGCACCTCTTTTGCTTTTCCTGTGACCTGGGGTGTTCTTAAACATTAACCATGTTGGTCGATAATTTCCACTTTTTCCTATAGAGAAACACTGCATGGGGGCTGTTCTTCTTGCACTACAACCTTGCAAAAATCAACACCCGCCCCCCCCCCCCAAAAGAAAAAGAAATCTTTAATGTTAGAGGATGCAGAATGCAGGCTTATCTGCTGCAGAAACTCCGGAAATTCAAGGAGTGATTTAAGCATCTCTTGTAGAAGTGCACTTAAGACCTGGGCTGCAGGAAATTGATTAGTGAATTTGTGTAGGTCCTGTAGTGTTCTGAAATACATGTTGCCTGCTCTGTTTTGAGAGGCTCTGGAACAAGTACAATCTTTTGGTCTTGGGGCAGTAGAAAACTTAATAGATACGTACAGTTTATCTCTGTAGTATCGGTCATAGGGAAGCTGTAACTAAGGGACTGAGCATATATAATGCACACAGAAGGTCCCAGTATCAATCTCTAGTTAAAAGAATCAGGAACAGGGAAGGGGAAAAATCCCTTCACGAGTTCCTGGAGAGCTGCTGCCGGTCAGAGCAGATAATGCTGGGTCAGATGGACTAATAGCCTGGCTCAATATGACTCCATATAAGGCAGCTTCATCCCCCCTGTTCTGCACCTGATAGTTGATAACGGGATAGGAATCACCTTTTAAGTGGTGCTCCTCTTATATTTACCTGGGGAGAGCAATTGTCCCTTTTCACCCCAGCATAGCATTTTTTTTTCAAACTAGCTGTTTGCTAATGTTTCTTTTGTGTATTGTGTGTGTGTGTGTGTGTGTGTGTGTGTGTATCTAAAGGTCCCTATTTCAATCCTGTGTTTCAGCAAATTTCCAGTGGACCACTGTGAGATACAGGAAACTGGACTAGATGGGCCTTTGGCCTGATCCAGCAGGGAGCTTCTTATGTATGTTCGTATGTTCTGGGCCCACCAGATGCCTACCTGTGGGATGTTTGCATACAGCTGATTCATACGGAGCATTTAGCACCTAGGTTGCAGCCATGCTACCATGCCCTGGAGTTTTGCAAAGAGTTACCAGTTGTGCAGATGAAGCTTGTACATGTTCGTAGGCCCTAGGCAAACATTTCGTCCAATGAGAAGGAGAGCCTGCAGGTGGATCAGGTGAGTCTGCTTCTCCAGGGCATGTAGGCTTGTTTGCCTGTTAGAGAATCATTTGTTCCTGTACTTGCTTGTCTGCAGGGAAGAATGTGGGAGCGGGGAGTGGGACAAGGGTAGGGGGACGTGAGTGGGGAATGGGAATAATACTTAGGCAGACTTCAGGGCACTGTAAATTCCTGAACTTCACTTCACATAAATCTGAAGACCTGCTGTTAACTTTCCTTGTATTATCTGAATCGACCCAACAGATACTCACTCCCTCTCTTTCAAGTGTAAAGGAATGCTAATTTGGGCTTTGCTACTGCAATCTTTCCCCAGGAAAATCAGTGATCATGCTTTCCTAGGAAGGGAACTGAAATGTCAACTCTAAAGGAGCAGCACTTATTAGCTGGTTTCCTCCAAGGAATGACCCACATTTGCTTTGGAGGTTTTTGGGAGAAGTCCAAAATCACAGCAAGGAGAAAAAAAAAAAACAAATCCATATCAATAGGGCATATGACTGGCTTGCTGGCTGTTAACAGTCTTGTCCAGATTGTTTCTGGAGATACAAAGTTACAGATTTTTATTCCAAGATTAGCATATTTTACGGATCTTAAAAAAAATGCATCTCACTGGGCTGCTGCTGAGATTTACAGCAGTTTGAGCTGCCTGTGGGATGACGGGACTAAGCTCTTAGTTACAGGCTATTTTTTGGCTAATTATTTCTATTAAGATAACAGCCAGGGACTCCAGCAGTGATAGTAGAATCTTACCATATTTAGACAGGTTCTCTCCCCCCCCCCCCGCGCTTCTAACTCATTTGTAAACCAATGAGGTATATTGCTTAGAGTACCAGACTAGGAATAGTCAACCTGGGTCCAAATCCCCGCTCAGCAAGAGAAACTCTCTGGGTTACTCTAACCAACCTCAGAGTAGGAAGCAGGGTTGCCTGCAGACAGGCAAAAGGCAGACTATTGACAGATAAATGTATTGCATCTGGACTGGATGTTGGCTGAAAATGCCTCTTAGCTGAAAATGGAAAATATTTTAAACTCAGTAACTCTAAGGATCTGTGCAGATGTTAAAAGGAAGTGATAAGAAGCTCAGGGTCCCATGGTTCACTCCCACTCCTCTCAAAAACTATAAGCCCAATCATGAACGCAAAGAACTCTGAGCCCAATCCTCAGCTCGGCGTGCCGGCTTATTGCCAGTGTGGACTGTCGCAAATGTGCTGTAAGGTATATTTGCAGGCCCTTGTGCAGGTGCTAGCCCAGCAGTGGCTGGTGCTGTGCTAGCGCCAGGCAAACACCAGAGTTCTGCTGCTCGGCAGTTTTGCAAACTGCTGAGCAGCGGAGAGGTAGGTGGGCCATGGGGGGAGACGGAGAGGAGGCATTCTGGGTCGGGGGGAGGCAGAGGGAGGGCAGGGAGAGGGTGGGGAGGAGGCGTTCCGGGGGAAAGAGCGGGGTGGGAGAGAGGTGGGACCGGTGGAGCTTTCCTCCACTGGATCCAAAGCCTCCATATTGGGCTCACTGCCCAACATGGAGGCTCTTGATTCTACGCCAACCTTTGGGTCAACGTAGAATTGAATAGCCCCATTGCAGGGCTACTCCGTTTACCTTGGGGGAAGGGGACAAAAGTGGTGGCTGCCTCGTGTGCACTGAATGTAGTGGCAGCCATTTGCACTGTTGTAGCCCCATATGCCAGGCAGCTCTGGATTGGACTGCCCATTGGAACAATTCAAAGGCCGATCTCGTCCAGCATTCAGCTTCCCATAGTGGCCCACCAGCCACCTCTGGGAAATCCACAGGCAGGAGAGAAAGGCATACTTCTCTCCCATCATTGCTCCCCTGCAACTGGTATTATTTGGAGACTTGCTACTTCTGTAACTGGAGGTAGCACATAGTCCTCATGGCTGGTAGCCATTGGTAGATCCATGAATTTGTCCATTTCTGCTGTAAAGCCATCCAAGCTAGTGGTCATCAACTAATTCTGTGGCAATGAATCCTCCAGGTTAATCGTGTGCTGTATAAAGTATCTTTTGTCCTTCCTGAATCGCTTGCCAATCAGTTTCAACAAATGACTATTCATTGTGTTGCAAGTTAATAGTGTTGCAAAGGAGGAAGAAAATCTTCTCTCTATCCACCCTCCATATTGTGCCCTCCATATTATTGTTATGAATAATTTTATCTCAATCATGTCCCCCAATCAGCTTTTTTCCAAGCTAATAAGTGGTCCCTTTTTCTCATAAGGAAGGCATTCCAGGCCTCTGATCATTTTGCACTTTTCCCAGCAAGACAAAGCCTTCTTGCGGTGAGCAGAAGTGGGCACAGTATTCCAACC
This sequence comes from Tiliqua scincoides, assembly GCF_035046505.1. NCBI lineage: Eukaryota > Metazoa > Chordata > Lepidosauria > Squamata > Scincidae > Tiliqua > Tiliqua scincoides. The sequence continues at coordinate 11,643,904 of NC_089826.1, forward strand.
ATGTCCTCAGTATAGATTTATATATTAATATAATGTTAGCCACTTTATTCTTGATCCCTTTCCTAATGATCATTTCTGTGGAGTGACTGAGAAGATCCAACATGGATGAGTGCTCTTCGTGTGTTTGTCTTGGCTGGGACTAGCTAGCCAGTGCACCCAGTCCTCTAACACTCCAGTCCTCTGCGTATCCATTCAGAAGTCTCATTGGGTTAAGAAGGGCTTACTCCCAGGAAAGCGCATACAGGATGGCAGCCTCAAGATGCTTCAAGGGACCACTTCAGCCTACCTATCAGACTTCCTTTGCAATCAGCTCTGTTGCACGTATGACCTCTGGAAAGAATATTGCCGTGTTAGATATAATGAAAGCTTTCAGCGCTCCCACATTATTCCCTGGAGTGCTACTTTGCCAGGGGCAGAACTCATTGTAAAAATGACACTAATTTGGCACTTTAATGTAGGCAAAAACCATCCAGTTTCTAGCACCATAGTCTTTACAGAACCTGCTTCCTCTTTTATTGTTATCAAGTTCACTGCCTCCTGGAAGTATTGCCTATGAATTAAAAATAAATAAATAGGAGAATGGGCATCTTCACTTATCCTTAGGGATAATTGTTATGAAGCAAGTTTAATTACATTTTTTTTTAAGTGATGGGAGAATCTTTTTAAAAAATAGGTTTGGACTTATTTTTCTGCCAGTCAAGAATTTCTTGTACTGCCTCCATGCCTGTTTTTGTTTTTTGCTTCTTTAATGTTTATATTGTGCAATCAGCGTATGTTGCACTTTAGAGTAACATGGACAGAACACAGATCCCTGCCCTGAAGCGCTGACAATATGAATTTAAACAAGGAGGAGAGAGGCAGTAGTAGGAAGAGGCAGAAGGAGACAATGGCAAAAGGTAACAGAAGGGTTAGTCACGCTTAATTTCAGTTGGAGATAACTAGCTAAGTGAAAAGTTTTGCCACAGACCGGGGGGGGGGGGGAGGATTGAACTGGAAAGTGAAGGAAGGAGAGAGAGAAACTACCTGGTACATGTGCTTATAAGCAAGACCAGCCTTAGCCTGATTTGTCAAAATTTGGCCCTATGCTTTGGAGGGGTCCCACATCGCCATTGCTGTCGCTGCCCGGGGATGGAATCTTCCATGCCAATGCACGGTGAGCAGAGTGCTGTGTTGGCCCTCCTGCCTGCCCCTGGGTCTGTATGGCCCCAAATAGACTTCCCAGAAGCAGGTGGCAGTGACATCGTCACATGTGCTTTGCACATGGCACCGTCAGCACTGGACTTGCCGCAGTTGTGGTCACCGCAACTGCTTGGTGAATGGGAGGCCCCTCGGGAGGGTGTCCCCCTCCCTGCTGCTCTTGGGGCTTTAAGAGAGAGGTGCTCACATCAGTGCTTCATGGATCAATCTATTCATGTGAGTTCTTTTTTGGAAATCTAGCAGTTTACAGAGAAAATTCAAATAACTAAATGGCTCCCTGTCCCAAAAGGGCTCACAATCTAAAAAGATGCAAAAGAATACCAGCAGACAGCCACTAGAACTGACAGTGCTGGGGTGAGGTGGGCCAGTTACTCTCCCCCTGCTAAAAAAAGGAGCACCCACTTGGAAAAGTGCCTCTTACCCAATTAGCAGGGGTTTGGATCTGAACTTTGCTACAGAATGTTTGCTAAGTCTTTTCACCTTTTTTTTTTTTTACCCCTCCATCTCATCTGATTTTACTTGAATTGCTGTCATAAACAGCAAGGCTGAAGAGCCTGGCTCCTTGCGAAACTCTGTGGCTTAGCTCTGGCGGAAGCTGAATCTAAATTTTTCTATTCAAGAGAGACTTTGAAGTACTGGAAACATTATTTTGATCCTGCCTGTGGACCTTTTCCCAAAGCCAATAAAAGTCAATAAATAGACGTCTTTCCACGGTGACATGTTCTCCTTTATGAACAAGTCCAAAAGTATTACTGCTCCATAAAACAGTGAATACACGCAGGCTTTAGAAGTGATTTTTGAATGTATTTTAAACCCCTTCCTTCATGAAGAAGGATAGCTAGGAGATTAAAAGATAGCTATTCTTTGAGGCAGGCTGTAGAGACAGTGGTCTACTGTGAACAGAAGCAATGCATTCAGTGGCAAACTCTCTTATTGCCTTGAACAGACTATAATTGCGAATGAGGAACTGGGGCCAGTGTTTAAAATTAATGTTCTGCCAATGCTGGTGAGAGAAGCTGATGCTAGCCAATCCAGTGCTCTTGATAAGCATTAAAGCCCTACGCCATCTGGGTTCAGGATACCTTAAGGGTCACCTTCTTCCCTGTGAACCTACCTGTACTTTAAGATCTTCTTCCAAAGTCCTGTGGCAGCCCTTTGAGAGAGGGCATAGGTCAACAGCAGACCTATCTGTTCTTCCATTCAGAAAATCGGAGGTTCAATCCCTTGTGGTAGGGCTGGGAAAAACCCACTTCTGAAACCCTGGAGAGCTGTTGCCAGCTGGCGTAGACAGTAAACTAGATAAACCAATGCTTTGACTCAGAAGAAGGCAGTGTTCTGGGAATGATCAGAACTGCTGGGAATGATCCAGAGAAGGATTACCTGAGGTAGGGCTCTCTTGACAGTGGCACTGAGATTATATAACTCCCTTCTGGATGGCAATTGCTCCATTGCTCTCTTGCTGTCATTTTGGCATCGGGAAGTGATGGAGTTGCCATCAGAGAGCTAGGGAATTCCTGGCAAGTTTCTTCTAGATTGTGCTTGTTTGTTTGCTCTACTGTATCCTTCTCAGACTCAGAGACAGCCTGATCCTGTGTTGCCCAGCACCAGCACTCCAGTCCCGCTGCCGGTGCTGGGTGCCTCAGTTCCCTTACCACTGCCATAAGGCGCTCGGGTGCTGGCAGTGAGCTTGCAGTGCTGGTGAAATGACCAGTGTCAGCTGGCGCCGGACCTCAGCACCAGAAGGATGTTTGAAGGAGTGCTAGTAAGTTTCCCCACTGGGCAGTGAGGAGGCCTTTCGGGGCAGGGAGATGGGACGAAACTGGGTGGGGGAGGGTGGGCCAGAGGGTGGATCGGGCCCAGGCATTGGGGACATTGGCAGAGGCTGCTGCCAAATTCCATGCCCCTTCCTGAACCAAGGTGCCCAACACAGGTCTCTTCAGTTCTGCACCAGCTCAAGAGCTGGCACAGATCCAAGTAGACCCATCGCAGCCAACTGCACTTGACACGGGGAAAGGGAACTGAGGTTTCCTTATGCTGAGGAAACCTTTGGCACCTTCCCTGGCTTCACAGGATACAGCAGCGACTGTTTTGGCGCTGCTGTATCGCTGGGCGCTGGGGAGGGATTGGGCCCCCGAGTCTGATTATTCTTGGCTTGTCTGTTTTCCACATAAGAACAGCCCCACTGGATCAGGCCATAGGCCCATCTAGTCCAACTTCCTGTATCTCACAGCAGCCCACCAAATGCCCCAGGGAGCACACCAGATAACAAGAGACCTCATCCTGGTGCCCTCCCTTGCATCTGGCATTCTGACATAGCCCATTTCTAAAATCAGGAGGTTGCACACACACATCATGGCTTGTAACCTGTAATGGATTTTTCCTCCTGAAATTTGTCCAATCCCCTTTTAAAGGCATCCAGGCCAGATGCCGTCACCACATCCTGTGGCAAGGAGTTCCACAGACTAACCACATGCTGAGTAAAGAAATATTTTCTTTTGTCTGTTCTAACTCTCCCAACACTCAATTTTAGTGGATGTCCCCTGGTTCTGGTGTTATGTGAGAGTGTAAAGAGCATCTCTCTATCCACTCGTCCACCCCCTGCATAATTTTGTATGTCTCAATCATGTCCCCCCTCATATAACTTCCCCCCTTTTTAATCTGTGTTTATTTTTGGTCTATCTGAGCATTTCAGTTGATTGTAAGCCACTATAGGTTTGGAGGCAATAATTCACTGTAAAAATCTATTAACAAAGAAACAAACCAGAATTGGGTACCCATACTTATTACTGTTATGCTATTAAAAGACTCTTTTTCATCCAACTGATTTAAATTCATCGATGCCAAACTATCCTCTTTAGGTCTTTCTCCTGAACTCTTAGCTGATTTGGACCTTAAAAAAGTGCATCATCTCATTAAACTTAAACTTTGGGAGCAACTTTACTGTCTAGCTTAAATCCGACCAGCTCGCCTCTCTTTTTTGGTTTGTCTCCTTCTCTGGGCCGTCCTGCGAACTATTTTACCCAACTCACCAACCCTAGTAAAAGACGGGCCTTTATGTTGACGAGACTGAATATCTTTCCATCAGCATTACATCAAGGGAGATTCTCTAAACTCCTCGTCCAAATAGATTATGTCTATTTTGCTCAGTTGAACCAGATACTCTGGATCATATCCTTCTTCGGTGCACTGCTCATCACAACCTCAGGTCCCACTTACTTGATTCTTTTCTTTCTTCTCTTCCTGTTTCCCGTGTTGATCCTTTCCCAATTCTTCTCAGTGATTATTCCCCTCCTATTACCAATCTGGTGGCAGAATTTTTAGCGGTAGTCTCTAAGGCCAAAGTTTGAAGTTAACATTCCCAAAGCTGTTCTATTTTATTATGCTATTTATTCTCTGTAAACTTTTAATATGCCAATAAAGGTACTGAAGTGTGTCCTGTTATGTTCTTGGGTGCTTCACTGCTCTGCATCTCTGCTCTGCTTGTACAAACTCTAATGCAAAAGGAAGGCCATCTTTGGATTTTGATTCACTTTCTTGTGCAATGCTCTAATATGAGGGAGAAAATAGTCCTTCCACTCCTGTCTGCTTAGGGTCAGGGCTTCCCTGAATTAGAACATTATTTGCTGTGAAAGCTGATACAGTACCGGGGCAGACGTATAAATATTTCTCAGAATGCCTCAGACTTATTTGAGAGGTAATCCTCTGGCTTATCCTTAGAAGATGTAATTAAACTTCTTGGAACAAACATATCTTTGGCTTGCCACAATAGAACATGCTGGAAGGTTTAGTTGGTTCAAGAGAAGTTTGAGATGAAAGAATATTTGGGAAGAGTGTAACTCGGAATCATCTTAATCACCATCATCACACTGGGCATGATGGCCAGTGAGAAAAAATAAATAATGATTGTTGCAAAGTGAGTGATAACTTTTATCAGAATAATGATCCATATTGCAAAGTGTGAATGTTGTTTAAGTGGGCATTAGCAACCCAATCCTATACATGTCTACTCAGAAGCAAGTCCCATTGTGTTCAATGGGGCTTACTCCCAGGAAAGTGTACGTCGTATTGCAGCCTAAGGCCCAAATCCTAACCCACTTTCCAGCACTGGCATAGCTGTGCCAATGGGATGCGTGTGGCATCCTGCAGTTGGGGGCATTCATGGTAGCCTCCTCAAAGTAAGGGAATGTCTTTTTCCTTACCTAGAAGCTGCATTGCCCTTATGTCAGTGCTGGAAAGTGGGTTAGGATTGCACCCTAAATCATTTTATTAGTTTAGCATCTGAAACAGCAAGGGATTATTTGTCCTTGATGAGCATCTGACTGTAGTCCAAACAGGGGAAGCTGTCAATAAGCCTGATTCCGCATTCAAATACTGAATGACAAAACCACTTACACCAGTGGTTCTCAAACTTTTCTGGCTCGTGGCTCCCCTGATCCTTGTGACCATTGGCCACGGCTCCCCATTACAACACCTCACCTCAATTACCCCCAAAATGGGGGTGAAGGTGTTATAATTATACACTAGAAACAAAAAAAACAGCTGCCAGCACTCTGAGGCTGCAATCCTAACCACACTTACCTGAGAGTAAGTCCCTTTGAACAACATAGGACTTACTTCTGAGTAGACCTGGTTAGGATTGTACCCTGAGTTTGTTAGCAGCACACCTGGAGGGTTTTGGAAAGGGAGGGGGGAAGTGATGAATTTGCTGGGGGAGGGGAAGACTTTGTTTTGTGTGTATCTGCTAATTGCAAACTGATGCAAACTGAGATCCAGAGACTGTTTGGCTGCAATCCTAACCTCACTTTCCTGGGATTAAGTCCCATTGAACACAATAGGATTTACTTCTGAGTAGACCTAGCTAGGATTGTGCCTTTTGTCTTACAATATCAGCCAAAAGAGTACATCCCCCCCCCCCCAAAAGGAGACAGGAGGAAAAGCGGGGATGGCTGAAAAGGAATGGGTGTTTTTATTTTTAATCAATTTTTGGAGACAAAGCCATCAAGAGTGGCTTCTTTTTTGAAGGGGGAGGAAAAAGAGAAAGGTGAAGATCCTTGGTTAAGCTGACACAGACCTCAAGCCTATGTAGGTCTACTCAGAAGTAAGTCCCATTTGAGTCAAATGAGCTTATTCCCAGGAAAGTGCAGAAAGGATTGCAGCCACACTGAGCAAGATTACAACTCACCCCAAAGTAGATGGGGGCTGCTCACACACATACACCCCAACATGCAGATGCCACCCCTATTCCCCCCAGGCAAGACGGAGGAATGCAATCTGGGGCATTTGGACACCCCCCCCCACTAAGAGCAGGCTGGCTCCTTCCTTCCCAAGCAGAGGAAAGCACTGAGCTGCTTGTACTTACTCTTCCCTCCCAGTTTGAAGCCTGCCAGGAGCGGCCAACCAGCCAGCCTTCTCTCCCACATCCCCCCACCCTGTTTCACAGCCCTCCCCACCTCATGTTGCCCCACCCACCTCGACACCCCTGGAGGCTAGCCACGCCTCACTAGGGAGGTGGGACGCACAGATTGAGTACCTCAGCCTTACACACCCAAATGCATTGTAGTGAAGTTCGTCTGGTTTCATTTCTGCTTTCAACCCCTTAATTTAGCCCATCTTCTCAGAACATAAGGTTTCCTTGACTAAAAGAACTTCACAGTGTTTAATGTATGCTCTCAGCATTTGTTCTCCTCCCCATGAAAACCCCTGTACACAGGTCTACATTATGTGCCAAGGGCAGCTCTTCATTGGATATAAGCCTCAAGGTCTCTTGGAGGAACGGGCGGGTTCTAAGGACATCAATCCACAGATGTTCCTCTTGACCTCAGCCCTGCCATCCAGACAGACCTTGCAGCCCTACTAGTTCTTCCTTCCCACTACAGTCTCTCATGGCATTGAAAGGGAAAGGGCATTGAAAGGGAAAACTAAAGCTGTTCCTATACACTGAGCTGATGGCTGGTTGATTTCATGGGTGACTGATGAATGGGAGTTAGCAGTTTAATGTTAACAGAGTTGCCAACTCTACAGAGGAAAAAAAATAGCTTGTTTGCTATATTTGTTTGAATGTAGGCACATTCATTATTAAGAATATTTATACAGGTTGAACCTCTGTATCTCCAGGGGATCCATTCCCGGACCTCTGCTGATACTGCACCCACAGATACTGAGATCTGTGGGCCCCCCACAGAGGTCTTCCTGTCATGTCTGGAGGTGTTCTGAGGCGTGGGGAGGCTAGGTGCAATCTCCCCTTGCCTCAGAAGCCCCCCCAGAGGCATCTGAGATTCTCAGGAAACAAGTGCACCAATGGAAATGAAAGGAAAGATTAGGGAGGCAGCCCTAATTACGTACGTATGGCCAGTTTCCTGGTGTGAGGTCAGGATGGTTTAAGCTTAGGACACTCATCAAGGACCTTAAGCTATGGATGGTTTAAGTAACAGTTGCTGAGAAGGGACATGATGCAGCAGTCTTGTTGAAGCTCTTAAATCAAGTATTAAGTAAATGTCAACCTTCTATTTTGTATTTCATAATACGAATTGCTATTTCTGTTTCCCATTTGGGAATGATACACGTTACACTGCAATTTAGAAACGTGCCCTGCTTGAACATTGGGAGAAAAAGCGTTGTTTCTGCATGCTTTGCTTTTCTGGAGATAGTCTGGAAGAATTCACACAACGGCTTTGAAGGTGGTGAAGCTTCTGTTGAAGTCTTCCGCCACTGTTAAGAGAACAATAAGAAGAGCTCTCCAGGATCAGGCCCTCCTAGTTCAGCTTCCTGGATCTCACAGTGGCCCACCTGTTGCTTCAGACACAGGGAGCACCCTCAAGACAGGGAGCTCAAGACAGGGAGCACACTCTTTTGCATCTGGCATTCAGAGGTAGACTACTTCTAACACCTGGAAGTTGTGTATAGACATCATGGGTTGGAGCCTGTGATGAACCTTTCCTCCATAAATCTGTCCAGTCCTCTTTTAAAGGCCAGAAACCATCACCACATCTTGTGGCAAGGAGTTCCACAGATCAATCACACACTGGGTAAAGAAATACTTCCTTTTGTCTGTCCCACCTCTCCCGCCAGTCAACTTTAATGGATGTCTCCTGGTTCTGTCATCATGAGATAGAAAATAGAACTTCCCTCTACCCGCTCTGTCCATACGAGGCATAATTTTATATGGCTCAATCATGTCCTCTCTCGGGTGCCGTCTTTCTAAACTGAACAGCTCCATTCCTATCTATTGTGAACACTCTGATAGGGCTCCAGGTTGTGACTCACAACATTCTAGCTCAGCTAGACTTTTGGAAGATTTCTTAGGCTGTGCTTGAATCATCAGCTAGGCACTTACAAACAGGCCTTGTGAACAGAACCAAAGGGGGTTCTGACTAGACTGTTGTGATTTGTTTTTCCTGCTCCACTGAAAACTGCTGGGATGCTAATTCGAAGATAAACTAATGATGCTCATTTTCCCCTCCCCTCTTGTTGTTCTCAAACCAGGAGAGTCTGCTGGCCTCATTATGGAAGAGCACAATGGCTCTGCAGAGAGTCCCCAGCTGAGGCAAGGACGGCATGTTGCCATCAAGTGTGGGTGGCTGAGGAAGCAAGGCGGCTTTGTCAAGACTTGGCACACGCGCTGGTTTGTTCTCAAGGGAGAGCAGCTCTATTATTTCAAAGATGAGGATGAAACCAAACCCTTGGTAAGTACAAGGAAGAGGGTGCAAGGTGAGACTTGAGGGAAGACAGCCTGAAGAGTGTTGGAGGAAGTGGAACTCCCTCCCGTTCGACTGCCCATTCTTAGTTAAGTTCCCTATGACTAATGTGCAAGTTTCTGGTCAGTGCTTTCTGTTCCAAGCACATGGGTGGCTGTCTACTCTTGATTGTGGTTGCCGATTGTGAAAGTATTGGGCTTCTAAAGGAAAAGTTTTGCTTCTAGTTTGGCCACTTCAGAACATTCAGTTAATGGAGTTGGATCAGGAAAAAAGGATCATGTCAGGAGTTTGTAAAAGAGATTATGTGCCAACGCCAGTTTAAAATGTTCTGGATCGTTTAGAGAGGCAGTGCTACAAAGCAAGAGCTAAAATGAAATACTGCAGTCATTTGGAGGATGAAAAATATGTTGTTCTTTTTAAAGGTCTCTTTTGGAGAGGTCTGTTTGGCTCAGTACTGGTGTTTTGTTTTTTTAAAATATAGGAAGATTAAGGGTGCGTTTCTAACTTGCGCTGGAGTAGGCAGGCAAACAGGCCTGTGCTGCATCCAGCGCAAGTTTGGGGCCAAAATTAGCGCAACCCGAGGCAAGGGGAAAACTCTCCTGTGTCATGCAGCACGGGCTCCAATGGGTCTACTTGGATCTGCATCACCTCAGGAGGTGGTACAAATTGCGCCACTCAGGAACGCCTCTCAGAACCGCTGGATCCTGGTTCCACGCCCCACCTGTGCACCCCCAGGAATGCCCACTGCCTGCCCACTCCTCACCTCAAAATGCCTCCTCCCTACCTCTTCCCAGCCCTCCCCTTGTGCTCCCCAGACTCCTGCCGGATCTGGATCTGGCACAGGGAGGCCAGCACAACTTCCTTGCGCTGGTCTCCCCAATTCTTAAGTCAATGCAAATATGCCTTATGGCGTGTTTGCAATACCCCTGGGTTGGCACAAGTTACTTGTGCCGGCCTAACCCAGGGGTTAGGAATGCACTGCACATCAAGAATGTGATTTTCTTGCCAAAATCAGTGCTTCTGTGCCTTTTATTAGAGTGTATTTTATTTTTTGCCCTTATGATAGAACCCCTAAATCCAGCAGCATCCATGCTTAGGAATGCTGAAAAAAATGAATTAGAGCAGTGGTTCTCAAACTTTTAGCACTGGGACCCCCTTTTTAGAATAAGAATCTTTCAGGACCCACCGGAAGTGATGTCATGGCTGGAAGTGACATCATCAAACAGGAAAATTTCTGACAATACTAGGCTGCAATCCTACCCACACTTACCCAGGAGTAAGTCCCATTTATTATCATTGTTAAAAGTGTATATATAGTAACCTGTTAACGTACAAAGCTGTGACATTTCCCCAAATGCAGTTACATACCATGGTAGCGTCAAGTCTAATATATTAAAAATAAAATATTGAAATGAATGGGGACCCACTGAAATAGGCTCATGACCTACCTAGTGGGTCCCAACCCACAGTTTGAGAAATTCTGGATCAGAACAAAGCATTTAGGACAGTGGTTCCCGCTCAGGGAGCCACAGAAATCAGCCAAGGGAGCCATGGAATCCTCATGAAAACCCCACCGCCCTATACAATGTATAGGATTGTAGCCCTAATGAGGAGCCATGGTCAATGACCCAATTGGTCAAGGGAGATACCAGTTGAAAAAGTTTGGGAACCACTGATTTAGGAAGCAAAATCATGGTTGGACAACCCCCCCCCCCCAAATTGAATTTAACATCCTGAGCTGCAAGCTTCTGCTAATGTGAAAAAGGCTGCTGTTGGCCTCAAAACACTGAAACTATTTCTGAGCATTCTTTAGAAATGTGATCTGGTGAACATAACTTGTATATGTATCAAATGCATGAGTTCCTACATAGTCCTGAACTGAGAGTGGACCAATTTTTGGAATCCTGAAGTCTGTTTCCAAGAATGAGCTGGGAACAGAATCCCTGTGCTTCTCGAACTGGAAGCCTTGCCTGATCTCTTCTGCGCTAAGCATTTTAAGCAACCATTCCTCAGTGCTTTACAAAGCTATTCTTGTAAGGATGGCAAACCAGACTTTGGTCATTCTAAAAGAAGTTTTCAATGCAGCACCAGCTTCTCCAGTTCCCTGACTGTGACCCGTAGAACAGCTTTGGACTCTCTATTTGTACATTGTGCACATAGCTGACAGTTTTGTAGAACATACACAACTCTGGGAAGACTGTTTAGTGCAAAAACTGTTGTTCCCTTTCATAGCTAAGAATGCTAATGCTTTAATATTACTGAACACAAGAGACTCAGTGCTTCTCTCGTATCATTGTATTGGCCAGAGAGGAGCTACCTTGTTCATTCCTCATGTCCTTGAAACCTCTTTAGCACCACTAAGGAAAATGGAACATAATGATACGTTTAAGAAGCCGGTGAGGGTATAAATAGCTGTTGTTTCCTTACTCCGGAGAGAAAGGGAAGTGGCAAAGAAAGCTGCAAACACAAAACGCAAATTAACGCAACATGGAAACAGATAACGTCGACAATGAGCACCATAATTTGAATAATTTCCAGTTCATTTTTCTCTTTCCCTCGAGGGAAATGATCCAGTCTTTGTTGGTGTCCTGGGTCATCCCAACCCTGTATCCCTCCCGGAATTATTTGCTTTTTTGTCCGTGCGCCAGCTTTGAAGGTCAAAAATCTAGCTCAAGAGAGTAACCAACTTTCAGCATTCTTCTAGTTTCACAATACATCCGTTGTGCAACTGTTGCCACTTGCAAGGATTTCCCACTCACTGCTTTGTTTTGGACTGAAACTAACATTTTCCCAGCATGTCTGGGCAGGCAGTGTCCTCGATTTAGGGCTGGGAGAAGAGGGACAGTGTTGCCACAGCCATACATAAGAACATAAGAACAGCCCCACTGGATCAGGCCGTAGGCCCATCTAGTCCAGCTTCCTGTATCTCACAGCGGCCCACCAAATGCCTCAGGGAGCACACCAGATAACAAGAGACCTGCAAGGCTTCCTGGGAATTGTAGTTAAGAACATAAGAACAGCCCCACTGGATCAGGCCATAGGCCCATCTAGTCCAGCTTCCTGTATCTCACAGCGGCCCACCAAATGCCCCAGGGAGCACACCAGATAACAAGAGACCTCATCCTGGTGCCCTCCCTTGCATCTGGCATTCTGACATAGCCCATTTCTAAAATCGGGAGGTTGCGCATACACATCATGGCTTGTACCCCGTAATGGATTTTTCATCCAGAAACTTGTCCAATCCCCTTTTAAAGGCGTCTAGGCCTGTGGCAAGGAGTTCTACAGACCGACCACACACTGAGTAAAGAAATATTTTCTTTTGTCTGTCCTAACCTGCCCAACACTCAATTTTAGTGGATGTCCCCTGGTTCTGGTATTATGTGAGAGTGTAAAGAGCATCTCCCTATCCACTCTGTCCATCCCCTGCATAATGTCCATACCCAATGCATGTTTCTGGTCACTTTTTTGTTTTGAATGCTTCCAGGATGAAGGGTTATACAGAGAGATTTCTATTCATTGAGAAAAGAGCTACACATGAAAAGCAAATTACATGTACGTAGGTCTGATTCACACATGTGAACAGCTCCTCCCCCCCCCCAATTTGGTGACCATATGGGTAACAAATGATGGCAAAACATTAGGGTAAACAGCTGTCTCTTGGGGCTCAGTTCAGATTGGATCAGAATTACAGCGAACCCTTTATTTAACAGACCTCAAGTTCAATAGACTTTGGAAAAAAGGGACAGTTTCTGAAGTTTTCAGATATTCTTTAATCCCTGTTTTACCCTTGGTAGCACAAGCAGAGAACTGTAAGGTAATTAAGGGGTTGGACTCAGGAAGCAAGCCTACCTATGTCCTAGGGGTCCCTTGGTATGGCACTGCAGGTCTCCTTTTTTGCCCTCTGACAGGGCACTCTAGGGATACAAATGTCACTTTTCCACTCCTGAGGCTATTCTCTAGGAATGGAGAGTCACAGACTGCACTTGCTCCCAGTGTGGAAGGGATTGTCACTCCAGAATTGGCCTTTTCAGCCACACTAGACGCTGTTCCAGAACCACCTTTCAGAGCGCAATACCATAGTCTTTCGAGACTGAAGGTTGCCAACTAACTAACTCTTAAGATACTCGCTTCCTATAGCACCTCAGGAATGTGGAAATGACATCTCCACTCTTAGAGTGTCCTGCTCAAGGGTGGAAATTAACACTTCAGTGGCAGCACTAAGGGAACTCTGGAAGGTTGGTAAGCACCTGGAAGGTTGGTGAAAGGGGACTGCCCCTTGAGTCCCCTTTCACGCCTACTTATCATTAGAAAGCTCCATCTGTTTCTCTCATTCAGAACATTCTGGGAATGGAGATGCTCTTCCAGTCCTAGAGTACCCTGGTGGACAATGGAGCAGAATGGCAGTGCAGAGGGAGCTTTCTAAGACAGAATAATGAGGGAGGGTCTCTGTGTGTAATGGACTTTTGGCAATAACAGACACCTCTTCCCCAAGTCTGTTCAATGCAGAGTTCACTGTAGTTCATGTTAAGCTCTGTCCATTCTCAACTCCAGACCTTGTTGTATTTCCAGTTACATCACTGGGAGTGCAACAAGGGTAGGGGGCTTAACCTCCCCCACATTTCACATGAGCTCCCCTCCATACTGGGGGACATGTTGAGGCCTCCCTAAACTCCTCATGAGTCCCTTCACTGTCTCCTTCCCTTTGGTCCAAAACCTACCTGGCGGAAGCAGCAGTTGCAGCAACAAGAAGGGCTTGATTTTGTCTTAATGCTACAGGAGCAGAGTCCTGGGCCCACGACTGCTGGGAATAAAAAAAGCTCTAGGAAGAAAAATAGAAATTTTAATAGTTCTAAGGACACAGAAGCCATGGGGTCCTTTCTAAGGACCCAGAAGCCATGGGAAAACATGGCTACAGGGGCTAGTGATGATCGCAGCAGCAGCCGTTCTAGTAACTGCCCCAAATAAGTAAGTGTCAGTAAGAGTAGTGGCTTTTAATTAGTGAAGCCCATTCTTAGCTCAGAAGCGCCTCCCATCAAAACTTCGAGTGCATCACTACTGAAAACAGATCTAATTAACATATTTTCCATCACTTCGGAGGTTGGGCTTGGACATCTTTCAGACCACACATACATGTACATCACTGCATTTTTCCTTGTTTGATTACACAACACTTGATGGCTCACAGGTGAATCTATGAACTATGGAAAAGCTTTATGCTTAAGGCTATATGAGAACATATGAGTGTTTGATCTGTGGTATTAAGATTTGCAGTGGCTCATTCACACATGGAAGTCACTATTTTTAAAGAATTTTGAGGCCTTTTATGGCTCTGGGCCGGAGGATTTGAGAGACCACCTTTTTTCGTATAATTCAACCTGTCCTCTGAAGTCATCAGAGGGCCCCTTCTAACCGTGATGTCTTTGATGGAGGTTTGGAGGATGGCAGCGAGGAACAGGGCCTTCTCGGTGGTGGTACCCTGACTGTAGAATTCCCTCCCCTCGAAATTAAGAAGAGGTCCTTCCTCTCCTTGCAGACCTTTCAGCAGAGCCTAGAAACCGTTTTATGGCTTTTGATAGTTGACATGGTGGGCTGGCAGTTCAATCTAGTGTAATTTTCACTGTTTTATATGTTACATTATTATTATTATTATCATCATCATTATTATTATTTTATTATTTTATTAATTTATACACCGCCTTTTTGCCCAGCGGGCACACAAGGCGGCTTACAAACACCTTAAAAATACATTAAAAAAACAATTTACAATAATTAAAAAAACTAAAAACAAACAAACCCTGTGGATTTTCATATAAAAAGCAAGAACGCCAGCCAGCCTGTCAACAATTAAAAGCTTTTTGAAATAAAAAGGTCTTCAGTCCACGCCGAAATGTTAGCAACGAGGGAGCAGTTCTCAGTTCTAAGGGGAGGGTATTCCACAGTTCGGGGGCCACCACCGAGAAGCCCCTCTTCCTGGCCGCCGCCCCTCTCACATCTCTTAGTGGGGGTTTGTTTTGTTTTAATTGTTTTTAATGTTTTATTATTGTTGTTTTTTAATGCTGTAAGCCACCTTGATTGCCCTGACCGGGAGAAAGGTGGGGTATAAATTATTTAAATAAAATAAATGTCCTGCATTCATGAAGCGATGTGCATGTCTGAAACATGCTCTTATGATTTCCAGGGATGGGCAGTCTGCTACTCACTTTATCAGTACATAATGTGCATAGTTGCTCAAAATGTCTTCCTTATCTGATGCTTTCTATCTTCTTTTTCTGGTTATTGTACCTTGTAATGTTTACATCTGCTGGCTTTTGAAAGCCTTCCTTGTGTGCTTTTTAAGTGCACTATTGAACTGGTCCTAAATTCAGCTCCCAGTAAGCAAGGCAGTCTTGGACTGTATACAATTTACATTCAGTTTACAGTACAATTAAACACCACCCTGGGCTTAAACTTGGACACATGCATAAAAATTTGGTGGCGTGGCAAAGTGGCGTTTGGTTCCAAATAGCTGCAATCTTTATGGTACTAAAATACAACATTCAAATCCTTCATTGGTGACTTGAGCTCAGTGCTGATTAAAAGTGCATAATCTGCTCCTAAAATTAATCTGTGCTTCACCAGCTGTCCTTGTGTGAGAAGTTTGCCTTTTAGGTACAAACCAGGTTTTACAAGTGCCTCATTTTGGCAAAATATTTACTTTCCATCTAACCTAATTTGCGTAAAAAATTCATTAGCAGACAAGTCCATTTAAGACATCTGTTAGAAGTTAATGGGGAACAACTGCCATAGTTCAGCTGAGTTTTAATTAAAATAATTTAAAATGTCTAATGGATCTGTTAAATAGAAATTTATGTGTTAATTACATAAATCAAAATGGAGCTGGATAGTTGGAAATCCCTTTGCAGTTCTAGTTACACAAGGGCAAAGAAAATAAGCTCTTTTGCCAACTGCCCTGTGCACATTTATTCAGAAATAAATCCCACCAGTGGGCCTTGTGGGTAAGTGTATGTTGAATTGTAGCCTTAGGGCTCAGTTAGATGTTATACAGAAGACCAGTGACTAAAATTCTTGTATAGTGTATTTTGTTTTGTCTTTAATTAATAGCAGTTGCAGGAGCTAGGAATGGAATTGGATTGGGACCAATCCAATCCAAGAGGAGGGTTGTTTTAACCCTTTCCCTCATGCTGTTTTCTAGAGGTGGGCACTAGTGATGTGTGTTTTTTGTGACTCATTGGGACTCAAGTCATGCGTGTCACTGACTTGCAGCTCTGGGTTTTTGACAAAAAGAGTCATGACTCAAATTGAACGAGTCCTGACTCTCTCTAGCGTGTGTGTGCTTGCCTGCTTACTTTATTCCCTGCCACATCGCCCAAAAGATCTTCTGGGCAATCAGGAAGCTGTCTTTCAGACCAACAGCAACAGCAGAAGAGGTGGTTGGAGGATAGGTGGTTCCAAGAGGAACCACCTATCCAGTTGTTCTGGGCTGGGTGGGGTTTGAGAGTAGTAGGAAGGCTTAAGGGTTTTTGTTTGTTTTTCTCAAGGACTTGACTTGTTTCTCAAAATAACTCGGGACTCAAAATGATTCGAAATTTTCCACAAGTTGAGTTGCAAGAAACACACTATGACTCATATCCTGACTCGAGTCTCAGGGTTGCTGATTTGGGACTCGACTCGAAACTTGGTGCTGTGACTCCAGCACATCTCTGCTGTTTTCCCTGTTTGAAATATCTAACCCCCCACCCCCTTTTGTTCTCATTTGCCCCGATATGGCAAACTAACCAGTATCTTACTTCAGCATCTTTCTTTGAAGCATCTGATCCCTGCATCACCAGCTAGTGACTGAAGCATCACCAGCTAGGTAACGGTAAAAATATATGTCTTAAGCTTTACCTCCCCATTCCAATAAATGAAGCAACAGTCCAGATGGATGACTACTAGGGATTCAGAGCAGTCTGTTTGCTGAAGGTCACTGGCAGGGTTGATTGCCTGCATTGGCAAACCTGCCGGTTCTTTTTCTTATTCCAGGCACTTCTCCTCTTTGAATGTTTATCTTGTAATCCATTTCCCCCTGTGGCTTTTGACTCTGTGCATAAAATAGTTGAAGGAAGGCACTGCTCTCTGAAAGTGCAAGGTCAAGTTCGATGTACAGCTTGTAAGCCAGAAACCTGTTTCAAATTTAGATCATCTTTCCATTCTTGAAAGCGAATTCCTATTTCTGGAAACATTCTGAATGGGAAGGTTGGGGGTTTGGGGAGGAGAGGGGGGATGGAGGGGGATTTCTATCCTTCCAGCTTTTGACATGTAATTGTTTAAAAAGATGTTTAACATCTGGCCGCATATGGGAACAGATGTGTGCCTGCCTCACTGTGTGGCTGCTTAGAACTCTGCCCCCGTGGATCATGATACCGAAAGGTTCTAAATGTAGGTTGGCAGTGCTAAGACTGCTCCTGGTGAGAGTTGGTAGGAGAGAAGATGGGATGCCAGTTCTCATGCCCGGGCCCTCTGTGGATTTCTATAGATGATGGACAGTCCAGTCCTAAGCTTCCCGGCACTGCAGGCTACAGTGGCACAGAAATGATCACTGCTGTATGCTGCAGGGTCAAGGCCGCCATAGATCATTCGTCCCCTTACCCTGAGTAAAACCCAAGCCCCTGCAAGGGGGCTAAATGGCTGGCACAGACTTGAGAAGTCCCATGAACCTGACATGGAGCATAGGACCCAGCGGAGGAAGCCTCTGCCAGTCCCACCCTCCTTCCAGGCTGGTCCCTCCCCTCGTTCTGCCCTCTCGCCACCCTCTCGCCACCCTCTCGCCACCCCCTGCCCTCTCGCCACCCTCCCCACACTACCTGGCGCTTACCTGGTCACCAGTTGTGGCTGAGGCTTCCTCTGCAGCACTTGCAAGGTGGTGCGGGTCTCCCCACAGGTGCTGCTTACTAACTGGGTACTGCAAACATGCTTCACCTCATGTTTGTGACACCCAGTGCTGACAGTACGAGTGTACCGCTGGCACTGAGGTCTATAGAATTGGGCCCTTAAACTTCTAAAATGCCCAGCTTCGGGCTAATGTATCTTTGGCAATTCCTTCACCCATTGTAACATTAATTTGTTAATGTTGGCAAGGAAAGGTTGGTTTGGCATCGTATTCCTTCAGGATGTTGGGTGGTTTCATGGGGATGCAATCAAGAACTCAGTACCCCCACGTCTAGAACTCTAGAACACGTCTAGAAGTGAGTTCTGAACCAGTCTTTAGGAGGGTGGTCAAGACACCAGCGGTCAAGACATCCCCAGGTATGGCTTCCAAAAACCCTTTTCTAGGTAGAGATGGAAAGGCTGGCTTGAGCATGCACACTTATCTTTGAAAATTATCCAAGGCCTCCCCACAAAATAGAAATAAATCAGATAATATACCATGCTGACTGAAATATAGCAGAGAAATTCTCTCCCTGCCAACTTTCCAGCTCTGTCTTCCCCACAGGGACAATTCTGCTGCTGGTACCTCCTAAGGAGAAAGTAGAGGGTTGGCAGTGAGGGAGGGAAGAATTTCTCCAAGCTCTTGGAACCTCAAAGAATTCTAGGAGCTCATGAAGTTTGCCTCTCCTTTTTTGGGAGACGGGGCTTCTCCGAGAATTTTTTCCAAGCCTGGTGAAACTCTTCAACATCTCTAGGCCTGACAGTTTGACCCGTAACAACTGAGAGCTTGAGAGGACGCAGAATGCCTCCCTCCCCTTGGAAAAATGAAGTGCTCCCCTTGAGCTAGTCAAAGACTTCCTGTTAGAAAGGCAAATAGGATTCTTGACTGACAGCTCTGGAGAGAACCTCTCCATACAGAGTGAATTAGTTTTGCAATAAAAGGGAAAAGTTCTTTGTGCTTTTTGGTGTTTGGTCACAGCCAGGGAGGTTGCATATTAATGTTTTGTTTTTTTTAATCCTCCTGAAGCAATCTTTTCATTCACCAAAGGTGAGAAAAAATCTTGTCCTTATAAATCCTTGCTTGGTGTTTTGTCAGGATTAAGTTATCCCCTTTTAATATCGGAAGAGCGCAGTGCTTAAAAGGACCGGGGGGCAGAAAAGACGGTTTGCTTTATGAGAGAGCTTGAAATGAGCAATTGCCCCAGAGGCCTCATGGAAGCAAATGACATTTCTGAAGAAAGTATGAAAATTGAGTTAGCCTTCCCAGAACATCAAGCGACCTTCCCCCTTCATTTTGTGTTGATGTTAAATATTTGACTACATGAGGCAGGGCCTAAATGAATTGCCGCAGTCATGGTGATCCTTAATGTTCAATTTATAGCAGCTGGGAATCGGCACTTTTTTTTGCATGTTTGCTGTGGCTGCCGGGGATTTATGGATGCATGTGATTTCTGCGTGGTTGGCTACGCGGTAAATGAAAACCGCCACATCATGATCTCCTGTAGTCAGGCTGTGCCGCTACGGACAGAAACCGAGCCTGCTGAATTTCCTCCTCGGCTAATGAAATTTTAATGTTATGTTTGTATTCCAAAAGCAGCACCCAAGAGCATCAGCCTTCCTCTTTGTACTGCAGCTGAGTTGCTTCCTGACATTATTATCCTCGGCTCGTAAACAGTTCTCTGACAGTCGATTCATATTACAGAGCTCTGTGTACCAGAGACATTTAGGCTAGTAGTGGCACACCGGAGCGTTGAAATTCTGAACCCATTCACAGGATCCTGTAGCAGCCATGCTTTTCAGTGAGCCCAGGCTGATTTTCAAGGCTGCTGCCACCAGCTGTGGGAATGCCAATGACATGTACTGGAGTTGGCATGGAGTTTGTTGCTTTGGAAGCAATTGCAACTGAAAGCCAAAAGCCCATCTGAGATGAACTGCGTCCATCTCTGAATCAGTCAGATCAGATCACAGAGATCTATGCATTAGTGACTTTAAGACTGGTCTACTGTAACTTGATATTAATTAACATTGGGGTGCTACAATTAGTGCAAAATCTGGCTCCACATGTGGTAACCAGTGTCAGGCAGTTTGATCCTGACAAGCCACTACTTTTCCAGCTGCACTGACTGATGGTCCATTTTCAGATGCAATTCAAGGAGCTGGCGATGGCCTTTAGAGCCCTTCATGGCTTAGGATGGAGTTCTCTTGACATACTGCATCCCCCTACATGAGATGGGCCATCTCTTAAGATCACCTGGAGGAGCCCTTTTGCATGTGCCACCATTGTTTGCTGCTTGGTAGTGATGTGGGGGCAGAGGTGTAATGCACCACCCTGGTGTAAGTGATGTCACTTCTGGGTTCTTCCCAGAGAAGGGGCACTTGCTGCAGCAGCTGAGTGCCCCCCCAAAGGAATGGCGCCTGCAAAGTTACCAGCACCTCCTCCATAACTAGGGTGAAGCCTGAGTGGTAGTCACGCAACACCCTTTGGCATATCGACCGAGGCAGGTGCCCCTCAGGCTCTGCCCTGTTCCACCCTTGTGTGTGGGGGGGCTTTGTGGTGGCTCCACAGATTTGGAATTATCTTCCCATATATTGCACTCGGCCCTTTCTTTACGTGTTTTCTATCTGTGCCTGAAGACCCTCTAATTCCACTCTGTGATGGTGACCGTCTTTGATTTCTTCTTCTTTGCTTAAAGTGGGTTGTTGCTGTTTGTTGTAGTAGCAGTTCTTTGATTCTAGTATGATATTTATTCTGTTTTTATGCTCTTTGAATAAGTGTTAGCTACCACTGAATGCTTCTTTTAGAGAGGATAGGATATAAATATTTTAAATCAAAAATAAATAGTTCTTCTTCTGATGCTGCCACTGGGAAGTAGCCTTACTTTGGGACAGTTTATCTGCAGTTACTGAAATTCTTATAAGTTCCAAGGGATGCTTGGATTCCACAGATATTTGAAAACTCACTGACTTGATGTGTTGCCAAGTGAAACTCATGTTGCCTGGCAGTTGGGCGTAAGTCTCTAGTGATGGCTTAAAGGATGTGGATGGTAATGTTTTACTGACTCACTTTCTAGAATCTCACACTTCTCTTATCACACATTTATTAGTGTATGAATACACTTTTCAACAGCTTTTTATAACTTCAAAATGATTTGTAATCTCAGAACCTCTACAGCAGTGGTTCTCAAACTTTTAGCACTGGGGCCCACTTTTTAGAAGGAGAATCTGTCAGGACCCACTGGAAGTGATGTCATGACTGGTAGTGACATCATCAAGTAGGAAATTTTTTTAACAATCTTAGGCTGCAATCCTACCCACACTTACCCAGGAGTAAGTCCCATTAACTATCATTGTTAAAAGTGTATACGGAGTAGCCTGTTGAAAATACAGATGTCTAACATTTCTCCAAATGCAGTCACATACCAGGGGAGCATCAAGCATCAAATGTGGTAGCATTTTTAATATGTTTATTAAAAATAAAATATACATTGAAATGATTGGGGACCCACCTGAAATTGGTTCATGACCCACTTAGTGTGTCCCAACCCGCAGTTTGAGAAATACTGCTCTACAGGAAGCATAATGCCCTCAATTAAAACTTCATAAACTCTATAAAATTGCAATAATAAAAACAGGCAAACAACTCTGAGGGGCAAAAACACTTTGGGGTACAGATGTCCCAGACAAGCCAGGCATTCTTTGAACATTCTTTGAACATATGACTGGGACATTTGTTTGTGATCCCTTAGTCACCAAAGGTACCGTACAGCACAAAACAATGCTTGTCCTGTGCTAGCGGAGCACATGCTGAGATGGTGCAGGCTGTCGCAAAAGCGCCATAAAGTGCTTTACAACAGCATAGGAGTTTGTGGTGCTGGTGGGGAGGCCTGCACCAGCCCACTGGTGCCAGTGTAAGGGACACTGTGTGCCAGAGTGGGTAGGGCCTGTGCTGGCAGTGGGGGAGGGATAAATGGGGTGAAGGAAGACTGGCAACCAAGGTGGATTGGACCCAGAAGAGGGACAGGATTGGTGGTGCTGGCACATGCCATATCCTGTCCCTCTTCCTGGTGGAGATCACTGGTCCTCTTCCACTTGGACCTGTGCCAGCAAATTAGCAGGCACTGGTATGAGTAGACCTGCTGCTGTGGCTGGAGCTTTCCCTAGTGCAAGGGGACAAATATTCCCATACCTTGAGGAGATTTCCGGATTCACATTTCCACTGCAGGATGTAGCGCTTGTTATGCTGGCAAAGCTGCATTGGTCCAGGGGAATTCCTATAGGATTGCATAGGATGCACCCATTGCATCAGTGTTCCTAGTAAGTGGCCAGCCCATAAGTGTAGAGCTTCTTTCCCCTGGAGAGCCTTCAAAACCTGAACACGAACCTCTTTGGGAAGTGTTATGAACTAGGTTGTATATATTCTGATCTTAAAAAACAAACATCATTGTTTTCCTCCGAAGCAACTAAGATTTTGTACCTAATGTCAAGTTCTGCAACCCATGCAAATTATTCATATCCAGAAAAGTTAGCAAACCATTTTTGGTCAGTGACTTGTGGAAGGCTCCAAAGTGTTATCACTGGAAAACATTTGCAAGCTCCACACTTAATGGGAGAGGGTTGCATGACCTCCAGGTTTGCTTCCGGGCACAGAAGCTATCCATGCCTGAGCTGTGTTTCAGCCAGCTCTGAGTCAAACAATTATCAGCTTTACTTTGGAAAGCCTCCTCTTAAAATGCATAATTGCTTCCAAGCTGCTTATTGACTCCTGTTTAATCCGCAGGGTGCATTTTATGCAGTGCTCACTTAGAACGGCGATGTCCTGTCAACCTAAATGGACTTTTGTTCATAGTTGTTAAACCTCTGGCGTATACCAGCTTGCTCAGCTTTGTCATTCTGTGCAGACTGCTTCAGGGTTGCAGGATGAATGGCTGTGGAAACAAATCTCTGAATGTATCTTTAAGCAAACCTAGAATTTTTTTTTTTTAATAAACCGTTCGAAACTTCATTTTTTATTTTGCTCCATTAAATTGGAGGCAGAATCAACTCTGTGCGAAGTTTGTTTCCCATAAAGGATAGCAAATTAGAGTGACAAGTGTGCTGTAATGGTGTTAGAATTAGTCTTGGGAGACTTGAGTTCAAGTCATGGCTCAGGCATGAAGGTCACTAGGGCTGCAGTAGAAGCAAGTCCCACTGAACTTAATTAGGCTTACCTCTGAGTAGGCACACATAGGGTTGTGCTGTAGGTACCCTTAGCGTAACCAACTTCACAGATGTAAGCACTTGGCTGCCAACACACCTTTTCTGAAACAGGCATGCGTTGTGTGTGTGTGAGGCATTGCAGTAGCATAGCTGGGGGGACGGGAACCCAGGGCTGGGTGACACAATGATGCCCCCATATAATCACGTCACTCCTGTGCAGACACTCTGCTCCTCCACCCATGCACGGCCCTGGCCCAGGAAATGATTCAATTTGGAGCTGACCAGAATCCAGGGTGGATGGGAGGGCCCATTTCGAGGTGTTTCCGTGAACCAAAAGATGGGAGCTGTCACCCCCCTAGCAGAGATGTCAGAAAACTGCCACTCCGCTGTGGGGGCAATGCCCCCTGCCCCCCGCCTAGCTGCACTACTGGGCATGTGGCTACTTAGTCCACATTGTGCCTACATGAAATGGATTGCAGAATCCACTGCAACTTCTGCAGTCTACTTCAGAGTGTTGGTGAAGTGCAGTGAAACTGCTTTGAAACTTTCAGAAGTGAAACTGCTTGATTCCACTCATCCCTCAAGTGACCCCCCCCATGTGAAATTTGAAATCACGTGAAAGGACTGAGCCTTGAAGACTTCAAGAAACACAAACGCTGCTTTGCATTAAACAAGACTTTTCTATGTACAAAGGTCTGATTTCTCAACCGACACCAACATGTAGCATTTTCTAATGGAAACCAGTGGCCCAGTTACTGTAGGTCCTTAGTTTAGCTCCTTGTTGTTCTGGGTATGTAGAACTCCTAGTTCTAATGTTTATTTTCTATATATTTATATAATCTTGTGTGGAATCCTAACCAATTTTCCAGCACTGGGTAATGCAACTCTGAGGTAGGGGAACAAGCATTGCCATACAGGCCTCTGTGACTGCCCCCTAACTGCAGGATAGAGCATATGCCCCACTGGCACAGCTATGCCAGTGCTGGAAAGTTGGTTAGGATTGTGCCCCTTGTCTCTTAACATTCCTTATAGTTATAAAGTCGGTATAAATATGGTGTAAAGTGAATTTACAGCTTCAGTATTGAATGCTTTCATCTTGTGGTAATGAATTACTGGGGTTTGTGGAAATCGACTTGGAACTAAAAACTGGGTCTTAAGCTCACTCAGCTTTCTTCCTTGGCCTCCAAACTTGTCCAATGCCTTCTTTAAAAACCTTGTTTACTGACATGATTTCCTTTATGTTGTGAGTTTCCATGGAGAATCTGAGCCGCTGTTATGCAAAGGACAGCGTTTCATAGCTTCTTTGTTCAACACAACATTCTCTCCGCGCTTTGGTGTTCATAAGTAGTGCACATTGAATTATTGTGAATGTCAAAGATTTGCCATTATGTAGCAAACCACTAGGTGTTGTGTAAGTTTCCATTACAGGTTTGGAACATTGACTAGGCACACTTTTGCTATGGCTCGCATTCTTACTGATGAAAATATATAGAGCTCATTGACATTTATTGAACTCAGGTTGTTCAGAGGGAGAGAAAGGTTTAGACTATTGAAAACTCTGCAGAGCCTATGTGGAGGATCATGTTGAAGCCTCCGCTATTGTTCTCATGACATCTGCCTTGGGAACAAAAGATTTTAAACTGAAGTGCTAAACAACTTCACTGCAAAGCATTGGGCTGTAGGTATTCCGAACACTGACTCATCGTAGAACAACTTATGGCCCAATCCTAATAAAAGCCTGCACTGGCGGAATGCGCGTAAAGCCCTTTGCGACAGTGCATAAAACTGGAGGGAATATCTGTGGTCTGCTGGTTCATGGACCCATGCAGTGCTGTCAAGGCCATGAACACTGGTGTGCTGCATTTTTGCAGTGGTCATTCTGGCAGTGTAAGGCTCTAGTAGGAACAGGCTGTAACAGTGCAATCCTATGCACATTTACTTAAAATTAGGTCCTCCCCCATGTCCAACAGAGCTTATTCTCTGGTCAGAGATTGCGCGACTGGAACACTGCCCCATGCCAACGCTGTGGGCCAACTGCCGCCTCTCTCACAGCACTGTCGAAAAGAAGAAAAAAATGTTCCCTGCCATGCTTTTTGTGCAGTTTCATCAAACCCAGAAGCACTTCCGGTTTTATTTAAAGAGACGGCATGTGCTGTCCCTGTAAATGAATCACGTGCTGGGTTTACGGTGGCGAGTCTCAAAATCTGTCACCGTAAGTCCCAGCCTGAGGGTGTAAGAGCTGCATCACCATTTGGTAGGCATAGGCTGTGCGTGGGCAATAGTGGCCCGTTGAATCTCCTCTGTTGGTAAGTGAGGGCCCGGGCAGGAGAGGGAGGATCTTGGCGGCAGCTGCTCGTGCCAAGATCCTATCCCCCCTTCCCAGCCCAGACCTGCCCCCAGGAGTCTCTTTGAACTTGCTCCAGCTAAAGAACATGCATCAGTCCAAGTAGACCCATTGGGGGCTAGATAACCAATGGGGAGATAATATATTTTTTGTTATGACTCTTGGTCCCACCCAGCCCTTAGCATGCGTCATGTGCTCTGTTGGTGCCGCTGCATGCTATGGACTGGTGAAAGAGTAGGACTGGGCCCTTAGTCTTGCTTCACCCTCATCACCATCCCAATGCTTTTCATTTTTGGCCCTTGTGTTGGTGGCGTTACACTGGCATCAACACTGTGCCACACATGATCATGGATCCCAACACCAGCATATCTTTGGGCATTGCCAGAATAAAGATAGGATGGCACGGTTAGGTATGCTTGGCCAAAGATATCCCATGCAGAGGGAAAGGACCTGGTGTCCTTCAGTGGTGAGTCAAAGGGCAACCTCTCCTTTGTTATCATTCCTTTCGCCAGCAACTTTGTCACAGTGATGCACCTGCAGGTCAGCCTTGGAAAAATATACTGCCCGCCCCTGTATATGCCCCAAAGGCTGAAAACTGGAAAATCCCATAGGAATAGAGCTCTCTACTGGGTCAAGCTGTTGCATACTGTTACCATTGCTGCTCGCGCGCTCTCTCTCTCTCTGTCTCTCTCTCTCTCTCCATCCTTTACCCAGCAGCTTTGAGAGGCAGCTGGAGAAGTCTTCTCAAACTGACACAAGCTGCTGGTGAAGATGCTCCTTCTAAGACGTTGCTCATTCAGAATATTAATGAGCCTACTTTTATATAAGATCTTTGTTTTGAAAGTGGAACATGATCCGTGTAGGCTCTTGACAGTAGCTCAAGAAGAATAAGAAACGAGGAACAGGAAGCAACATCAAACGTCACGTGTACTTTATGTACTGAGCGCGTGTATTTTGGGAGGCCTCGTCTTCATTTTCAAAGATCCTGTGTCACCTTGACAAGTTTGCATGACAATTTCAAAACCCGCTCAGCTGAGAATCAGTCCCGTTACTCGATATGCCAATCAACACCCAGTGCGAGTCTTTACATTTTGTGTGTGTCTCTGGTGCAGGTAAGTAGAGCGCTACCACCACCAGCAGTGGCTTGTTCAGCTGTTATGAATATTTTTCATTTGGACCCAATTCTTAGAGGGGCATGATTGAGCTCATCCATGGTTAACCCAGGCTTGAAAGTGGTGGTGAAAAGAGCTTTATTAACAAACAAAACACTTCCTTGAGCCCCAGTTGTTGGCAACCTTCAGTCTCGAAAGACTATGGTATCACACTCTGAACGGTGGTTCTGGAACAGCGTTTAGTGTGGCTGAAAAGGCCGATTTGGGACTGACAATCCCTTCCACACCAGGAGCAAGTGCAGTCTGTCCCTGGTCTGTCTCCCTGGCTATGGGCCTTCCTTCTTTGCCTCTTTGCTTCAGTCTGTTGGCCAAGTGTCTCTTCAAACTGGAAGAGGCCATGCTGCACAGCCTGCCTCCAAGCGGGTCGCTCAGAGGCCAGGGTTACCCACCTGCTGAGGTCCACTCCTAAGGCCTTCAGATCCCTCTTGCAGATACCCCACTCCGTTGACTAATTTCCAGCCATTCCATAGTATTCCATGCTTACACAAGGCCGCTTCAGTCTGTGGTGGTATTTTGGGATTTGCATTTATATTTGGAACAAATCAAAAGCAAAGAAAACGGAGCCCATTTGGTTTGTCTTCCATTCGTTCTGAAAGAAATGCAGAGTGTAACAAATGGGGTTTATTTTCACAGTTGCGGCAGATCAGGTAGGGCTTTGGAGACTCACTGCAGGACCTTCTTGGTTGTGGCACCACCTTGAATGCAATTCTTTTCCCAGGGAGGGTTGTCAGTGCTTTGGGTGTTGTCCTCCAGATGCCTGACAAATTCCCAGGCCTTTTAGCAACAATTGTTCGTAGGGCTATTTTAATCTGTTCTGCCCAATTTTGTTGATTCTGTTGTTTTAACTGTGGTTTTTATCTTATGCCCCTTGGCATATTTTTTAAACATAGAACTGAAAATGTGAATCGCACACACACATCCTTTTATCCTGGTATCTCTTGGTGGGGGGTCATGGTCCAGTTGGACTCAGAATAAGCTGAGCAATTGAATTAGAAGGAAGGCAGTTGGATATTCTGAACCAGCTGGGAGAGTTTGCCCTTTCATTAGTAAGGGTTCGCATTTGGAAACAAAGTCAGCAAGAGAGCAGAAGTGCAAATAAACGTGCATATACAACACTTAACTAATGCTGTTAAATAAAACAAATAGTGATAGGTGAGGGCTTTTTGGAGCTATTAAGGCCATAAATTTGCTGCTTGCTAATTAGTGCTAACGCCAGGGAGGGGACAGATGGCTGCTGAAGAATGAAACCTGCTAAAGGTGGGGGGAGGAAATGGGGGCCAAAATCTATTCAGGAGAAAGATTTGTGTTTGGCGAGTCCCCAGAGTCTTGCAAACCCTCCAGGAAGGTTATTTTATAGTGTACAGCTCTGAAGAACAACCGCTATGCAGGAAGGAGTCCTTGAACACTTTGGAGTTCATTAATGCATGTCTGGTCCTTGAGAACATTAAGATGATGCCTCCTCTATTAACTGCCTACTGCTGGGATTTTAAGATTTTATGACTTCTCTTGATTCCCTCTGGAAGAGGTCCAAGCCTCCACCATGCACGCCGTTTGCTGGGCTGTGGTCCATCTGAAGGGTCATTGTGGGTGGGGGGGAGGCGACACTCCCAGCATGCCAGGGAGAGAGGCTTGCTTATTCAAGCAAGTGTGGAGAAAGGTGGATATCGCATATTGTTAGCTCTACTAAGGAAAGGGTTTAGAAGAGATAGTGAAAGAATTCACCTGTTGGGTTTCTCAGGCAGAGGATAAAAACAGACCACTGGAGCAGAGATGTTTGGAGTTCATTGTATGTATGTATGTATGGATAGCACTTACAGTGCAAGCCTATGCATGTATACTCAAAAGTAAGTCCCACTGTATTCAATGGATTTTACTCCTAGGAAACTGCCTAGCATTGCAAGCTTAGCATATAGCACCGTTGATTGCGTGTGCACCTCCCCATGGTGGCACAGGTTTCCTTTGCAACTGAGGCATTGTGTAGTAGGTTCAAGAGCACTTTGGGGCAACTGCTTTTCACCACCACTGCTTTTTACCAGCCTGTAACCTCTCAAGCCATCCTGTGTTAGGGCTGGTAGGTTTGAGGCAGAGTCTTATCCAAGTTGAGCAGGTAGGAGGTTGGGCAGGTGAGTTACGGGAAGTGAAGGCTCCCATGGCAAGGTGGAATAGGTACACTGACACAGGTACCGGTACACAGGTAGTACCTGCACAGCTTGAAAAAAAAAAAAACAGTTTGCCTTGTTCTTGATTGACCTACCTAGTGGCAGATTGGGGCTGTTTGGGCCAGAAGCAAGACCTAGCAACTGAACATAGCCAGCAGGCTTAAAATGCTGCCTCTGATTTATATTACCCAGGAGCTTACCTGAAGCATGCAAGGAGAAGTTCAGGAGGCACTCCTTTGGGGCTCAGGAGCCCTGTCTCCATGCTCTGCTTCTAGAGCAATGGTGAGTTTCCTTATCACGTCTGCACTCCCAGTCTTCCTCCATAGAGTTCAATGTGCACAGCCACCATCTGCCCCTGAACATGGAGATTCCATGGAGGCCATTGACAGATCTCCATGAATTTGTCTAATTCCCTTCTAATGCCATCTAAGCTGGTGGCCCGTCACCACATCTCGCAGCAGCAAATTCCATAAGCGAATTATGTGCAGTGTGAAGAAGCCTTGTCTTCTGTCTGCCCTCAGTCTCGTGCCAATCTGTTGCACTGGATGAGCCCACCAGCAGCGCTCGCCAGCCCTGACTTTGGGTTTGAAGTCTGACATTGCTCAGAAAATGAGAACCAGAGAACCGTGGGGGGGGGGGGAAATGAACCCTCTTGCTAACATATGGCCCTGAAGCTTTTTAAACAAGGGGTGCATCTGCTGTTTTCATTTTTCTGTCAATACAGATGCAGCCTGAATGTCTCCTCTTCCATTAATTAATATGAAATGCATGTCTAGCAGTCATCCCCAGCAAAATGCTTACATCTCTAAGCTCCATTTCGTTTTCTATTTCAATTACCTGTGGCCCATATGGGTGGCTGTTGTTTATTCCCCATTCAATAGCACAAGGGTGCCATTGGCAGGTTTATGAATGTTTTAGAACTTCCCAAGTTAAAATGAGCTTTTGTTTTCTCTTGAGAGACAACAGATGTTATGGCATTTTAATTACCCCAGGTAGAGTTTTATTTATTTAGAATATATTACACTCATTTGGGGGGGGGGGATGGTTTCTTCTTCCATAAATGTTGATGCATGTTTTGAGTGTCTTTTTGTTTTTGCCTTGGCCCCGTGCTTTTGGCTTGAAATGCAATAAACAACATAAGAATTGGGACTGGGAACATCAGTGCCATTTATTGATTACTGTCTTGATCACAGATTAAAAGTAGAATTCTGATTTATCGGCACCAGCCATCTGGGCTCTCCCTCGCTGCCACCATTGGGAGCTTCGTGGCTCTGTCGCTGCTGGCTTGCTACGCTTCCCACCTGTGCATCCTGCTGCACAGAGTGCAGGCGTCTGCAGATTTTATTCCTGGGGTTTCCCGTTAAAATGATCTGGGAAGGCTGGAAATGTTCTCCCTTTTGCCTGAAACCCTGGAGAGTGGCTGCCACCCAGAGACAGACAGTCTTGAACCAATGTAAAGTGGCTTCATATGGTCCTAGTATATCTGGGCAGTGTCTTTGAAAGCCTGGAGTCCTGGCTCTAAAGGAGATAAGCAGACTGGTACCTCCTCAGGGTTTTTACTTTGGGTGAGGAACTGATAAAATCTTGTTCAAAAGTTTATCATCTGTTTGGCTATCTGCTGCCAAGGCTGGCAGCTGGATCAATTTTCTGAATTAAAATTGCAGGCAAAACTCCACTCTTTAAAAAAAAACATCAAATATTTTATCCTGTTACATATAGTAGAATAAAGCAATAAAGTTATTTTCTCAAATTAGCTGCATGGAACACATCTCATTAGTATTAAGTCATCCCCACTGGCTTCCTGCGCACCTCTGGTAGCTTGGACTCTGGATAGCTGGTGGACTGCCTACTGGTCATTTTAGAAATGGGTTATGTCAGAATGCCAGATGCAAGGGAGGGCACCAGGATGCAGGTCTCTTGTTATCTGGTGTGCTCCCTGGGGCATTTGGTGGGCCGCTGTGAGATACAGGAAGCTGGACTAGATGGGCCTATGGCCTGATCCAGTGGTGCTCTTCTTATGTTCTTAAACTACAATTTCCAGGAAGCCTTGCAGGTCTCTTGTTATCTGGTGTGCTCCCTGGGGTATTTGGTGGGCCGCTGTGAGATACAGGAAGCTGGACTAGATGGGCCTATGGCCTGATCCAGTGGGGCTGTTCTTATGTTCTTAACTACAATTCCCAGGAGGCCTTGCAGGTCTCTTGTTATCTGGTGTGCTCCCTGGGGCATTTGGTGGGCCGCTGTGAGATACAGGAAGCTGGACTAGATGGGCCTATGGCCTGATCCAGTGGGGCTGTTCTTATGTTCTTATGTCCCACCATCTTCCTGACTGGAACTGGCCCATCCATGAGGCCCACTGAAACAGTAGTCTCAGGCAGCAGATTGACAGTGGATGCCCATGCCTGACTGCCACTCACCTCCATAGCTCCTTGGACTGAAAAAGGAAGAGAGGGATGGAGTGGAAGAGGAAGAGTGGAAAAGAGGAGAGCACCACCAGGCAATGGGCAGAGCAGAGACTGGTGCATCACCAGGAAAAAGAGGGGCAGTAACTGGAACTAACCCAAACCACTTTTTCAGAGGGGGACCATATTGCTGCCCTATATAAATCAAGGGGATAATTTTGGTCCCTGACCTACCAAACATCTCCTTGGCCTTGCAGGTTAGATGGGAATATCAGTCACATGGTGGTGGTGGAAGGAGAACACTACACCTGCATGAACCTGCCTAGCCATCAGGTTCTTCTTTGAAGGCTTTTCACTGGGTGTTCCTTTTTTCAGAGTTTATGTAGGTGGTAAAAGGAGAGAGAGCCTTTTCTGTTTTGCCTCTTTTCAGTGCTATGGTTCTCCCAGCGGTTACCATTTTCCCCCTGAACGTCACCTTCAAATACCGCTTCATCATTACTCTGATGGGGGCATTCTGGGGGGAAAAAAGTGACAGCCACAAGTTGCCACCCCCACCATTCCTGCCCTCTGCAGGTCTGTTCAGAAGCGTGTACCATAGTGGCCAATATGCCACCTTCTTTCATCCCTGTTTTGTTTCTGGTGAATATTGCTGAAATGCCCCCAATAACAGAATTATCCATCCATGGAAATGGCAAAATTGGGGTGGCAATTATCCATCCATGGGGTGGCAAAATTGATGGGGGCATTATGTCATAGCCTTAGTAATTATTTTTGCATCTCAATGATATGTGCTTCTTTCTTGGAAGCGGCGTTAATTGTTTTATTTTGTAATGGAAAGGCAGGCTAAAATGTTGTTAAATAAAATAAATGCATACAATCAATAAAAACATATATTTTGGATTCTTAAATAAGATTCAGCCATGCTGAATTAGTATCAGTTAAAGAGAGAAAATTCACTGTATGTATTACCGCCAGAGGACAATCTTTACCTAATGCTAAAAACTGGGTTTTTTTAGATCTCTGGTAAGCTGTTAATTTCACTAATAAGATCAACCCCCATACTTTAGAGAGCTGCTGCTGTTCCAGGGATATTGACCGCTTATTCTAATGCCGAGCTCAAATAACCCTTGCCTCTTCTGAGAGGTTCAATACCAATTTTTGCAGTTTCTGAAGAACAATCTTTTGCACCTAGTTAAGCAGAGATATTGTTAGGTTTAGTAGTAATTGAGATTGGGCGCGGTGTAGTGATTGAACCACTGAGATAGAAATTGTGTCTTCCCCATCATGGGTCTGAATCATGCCTCTGCTGCTTGGTGGCTTTTCACAAGTCTTCCCCAGCCCCATCTGCAATACAGGGATGATAAAATTTACTTTTCTTACAGGGCAGTTGTAAGGATCATAATACAGGGCCCCTCCCCCCGTATCCGCAGATCCCATATTGGCAGTTTCAAGTATTCGCAAGGGGCCGTCCCCCTCTGTGCCCCCTCACCCTCCGTAGCCTTTCTCTAGGGCTTCCCAAGCCCTCCTAACGCCTTTTATGGGCATAAAAATATCACTTCCGGTTTTTAGCTGAAAACCACAAGTGATTTTTTAGGCCAGAGGTCTCCATTTTGGCCAGAGGGCCGCATCAAATGTCTGGCACGGTTTTGAGGGCCGAAAAAAAAGTTTAAATATAAAATTTATATAAATAAATTAGAGATGGAACTTAGATATGTGAATAAATGAATGAATGAATGGGCTCATTCATTCAACCTCTCTGGCCCTTAGAACACCCTCCAGATGCAACCAGAGCATATTTCCAGTCATGTTCAGCAAAATGGGCCAGGGGCTTTCAAGGGACAAGAGGCTGGCTGTGGGCCAGATCATGGGCAGATGTCACAGGCAGATGTCCGCTGCCTCTGTGGGGTTCAGAAGCTCCTCCAGAGGAAAGCGGAGCACAGCCCTCCTCGCCTCCAGAGGGTCCAGGCTGCATTCGGGCATTTGCCCTTAGCCGGGGTTTCAGCTATGGGGGTTTTCCCCCATGGATAAGGGGAATGCATGTACCTATGAACCACTTTGGACACTCAAAAGTGCTATACAGATGCTGAGTATTATTGAACACTCAACATATTGGCACACTCTGCTCTTATTCCTGGAAGTGTGTACATTTTAGTATGTAGCAGAATTATCCATCCTTAGCAAAGCTCCTGGCCTCTGTTTTCTGTGTTTGAAGCATGTCTCCTGAATGAAAGATAGGTCCCGAATGGCAGTTCATACTGCATTACAATGAGCAACCTCCTCAAGGGCGGATAATTCTGCATTTCTGTATCTGAAATCATTTAGTCATACCTGAGACTGAGACAAGGTAGAAGAGGATGATAGGAAGGGGGCAAGGTCAGAGCTGTATGTCTTTCAGAGAAACTATGAGCAGCTCTCTGTGCAGACAGGTACTAGCAGAAATTGCAGGCTTATCCTTTGTGCTGTTGCCTCTCTAACACCCTTCAAACCTCTCTGTAAAGCGCTGCTTTCTGTGATACTGCCGGCACAACCCCTTCACACCTTCTGTTACCAAGCCCAAGTATGTGGAGAGGGAATAAATTCACGTTCCGCTCCTGTTTATCCCGGCCTCCATTTCTCTTCCATTCTGCTGTGTTGAATGATCGATGCCAAGCCACTCTGGGCCCGGATCTGCCTTCCTTTTCGGTGAACAGTACCCTGCACATTGATGGCGCTAGGTTAAAAATGAGAATAAATAAATAATACATGTGTGACTTGCATGAAGGATGGTACCTGGGTGTTTTAGAAACAGGCTTCCTAACTACAAACAGTGATGCGTTTGCGCTCAGAGATAAGGGAGGCAATCTTCCTTAGCACACTACAGTGTTTTGTACTTAACACTTAATGCAGTGTTTCATTTTGTCCATTTGTCATGGAACAGTCAGATGCTACCTTTTCTAGACAAACAGGTTGGCAGGTTTTTGTAGCGATTCAGAAACCAGCAATATCCACGCATCAGAGCATTTGATGATTGATAGGCTACCATGGTTTTTACCCTACCGCCTTCAACTCTTTTGAAAACTGTTGTCTGTCTCCAGGCCGTAGGAATGTCTGCACCCCCCCCCACAACTTTCCTGACAGTTCCTGTTTTCGGTTAGAGGCATCTTAAGAATTGATCATTAATGGCTTTGTTTAGCCACTGTCTGCAGAAAATGCCCTCCAGAGATAGCAGCACTTGTAGTTTTTAGGACATAACATTCATTTAAAATGCCTTGTCATGCCACCTGACGGTAATTATGTTATTGATGTTTTCTGTGCCAGTTGTTAATAGCTGCTCCTGAGAAATCAGCCTGTTTCCAATATGACTGTTGGTTATTCTCCACCCCCCCCAACACATTGCATTTGGTCAGTAGGCACCAGTTAGAAAACAGAGAACAATACTTTTGAAGGAGCAGTAATGAGAGTGAGTTTTTAATATGAATGTATGAAATGCCCAATTCCTTGGCTGCAGTACATTAGCCGTTCTTAGACCTTTCACCAGGGGGCTGCACCAGCAGTTAGGATTCTTTTGTTCAGAATCCACTTGGTGACACTCGCAGTGACAATTTCTTTGTTCGCACGAGGTCCATTGCTGTGCTGTAAGAAAAACATGCTCTGGTTAATGAAACTTCAGAAGAACGGCAGTCTTGATGGGAGGCAGATGCTATTTATTATTTACCATCCCAGAAATAATTATTTCGACAGCTAATTTTCTTTTGCCGTCTGCTGCCAGCTTCCTAACCTGTACCTGGGTTGAGTAATGTGATACAGCTGTCACAGGCAATCTCTGACTCATTGGCTTCTTAAGTGGTATCTCTGCCATCTAAGGTGCTGGATCCTGTGCACTGTGGGGACTACATCTTAGACACCGTTTGCATTCATTCACTACTTCCCTGAGTGGTGAGGAGTAATGCTACCCAGGTGTTACTATCCACTTTTTCTGCTCAGTCCCTCTGTTTGGGGGATTTCTAAATAGGTGTCATGATTTGCACAAACAATTCTCTACCAAGCTGCCTTACATGTGCAGTTCACCATAGCAACATAGCAGTCTCTGGGTGGAAACAGCATTTCCTAGATCTGATCAGTTTGGGAGCAACACCATGTGCTTCAAATAAGCCCATGCAGGAGCTTCTCGCTCGTGTGAACCTGCCCTAAGATACAATCAAGTGTTACTATAATGGTCACATCCACTGGAACATTTGTGTGCTGTCTATTGATTTTGTAACAGTCAGGATTGTAGAACCTGCATACCATCAAACAGTCTACCTTTCAGGGTTTTGTCTTTGTCTCTGTTTAACCCATTTTTGCCCGACCCACAGGGGTACACATTTGGTCCCTGTTGCGTATATGCAACGTTGGGCAGAAATGGCTTCCACCTCAAGAAATGGCTTAAACCTACAAATCATTTGGTCTTCCAAATATATAACTTTATCCCCTCAAATGTATTTTGTAGTGGTGGACTAAAGGGAGGCACAGAGCTCTGCAACCTAACCAGACTACAACAAAGAAACCCAACTTTCTACCCAGATGTAAAAAGACCACCATGACTGTAGATTTACTAATTTGATTATCGTGTTTGTGCGTGTGTGTAGGAGTTTGGCTTTGAACATCCTTGAACTTACAGGGTTTGCATCAATTTGTAATATAATCTTCTAAAATTTCACATCCACTTTCAATTGTCGATTGGTCTGTGGTTTATTTCAAGTCTCAGAATTAGCCTTTCTTGGAAAACTGTTCTAGCTCAGCTGAGGAGTGAAACTGTGGGGGCCAGTTTAT
Source organism: Tiliqua scincoides (assembly GCF_035046505.1). Classification (NCBI taxonomy): domain Eukaryota; kingdom Metazoa; phylum Chordata; class Lepidosauria; order Squamata; family Scincidae; genus Tiliqua; species Tiliqua scincoides. The sequence continues at coordinate 11,679,763 of NC_089826.1, forward strand.
ACCTTCCACAGAGTCAAGTGGAGAAGCTTTTCCTGGACTGACTTCAGGCTGAAACCTTTTTGTTCTGCCAACCCCTTGAGATGAAATAACTATTTTGCGAAGCTGTTTTTTTTTAAACTGCAGGGTTTAATGTTGCGTTGTTTTGTTTTGTAATAGTTTCACAGCTCCTTTCATATGATGTTTTCAATTATCAAGGTTATTTGATTCTTGTGAGCTACATATCTAGAGAAATGTACAGTAGAAAAGTTGGATGTAAGTATTAAACTAAATATTGCAGTCCTGTTGTAGCTAGATCTATTTTCTTGGAGAGCCAGTGGTGCTTCTGAAGCCACAAAATTGATTAGATGTAAACAGCTTGCATACCCATTAATAGAGTTGCCAGCTGTGATTTCAAATACACTGAAGTAATAAGGGAGGGTAAAGCCTTCTGCCCCACTCCTTTAGAAGAGGGAGATCCCATCACCCCTCTTCCTTAACCTGTTGAAGCAAAGATAGAAGGAGCTGAGGGGAAAAAAAGGTGGCAGAGCTGCTTTGGAACTTTTAAGGGGGAAAAGGCGTGAAATACAGGTTGGCATCTGATGTAACTACAAGTGTAATTTCCTGCAGATAAACGCCTGAAATTTTAATGTCACCTTAATTTAACTTGTGAGTGTGTGTATCTGTTCTGTATTTCTGTGAGAAAGTACCATAGGGTCAAGCAGATAAGAGTACATGTTTCCTGTACTCTACCTATTGTATTCACCTCCGCTAATGTACCTGGGGGAGGTCAGCGGGGCAAGTGACCTGGGTGCCACGACCATCCACTGCCCCCCCCTCCCGTAGCCACTCAGAATGGTTGCTTAGAGCAGCTGCCCACTTCTTTCTAAGTGGAAAAAAACGGGTGACCTGGTCATTCTGAGTGACCACAGTCACTCAGAGCTTGCAGGAAGTAACTATGCCGATGTCATCAATGTCACTGCCATTACTACCAGATTAGGGGCGTTGGCATTTCAAGAGATGGCCCCAGGGTGGGACAAGCTCCAGCAATGCTGCTGTTTACCTTCATCTGCTGTGTTGAGCAGCTCGGCGGTTAGAGGGGCATGGCATCACAATGGGAAGATTCGGTAGGAGAACAAGAACATAAGAACATAAGAACATAAGAACAGCCCCACTGGATCAGGCCATAGGCCCATCTAGTCCAGCTTCCTGTATCTCACAGCGGCCCACCAAATGCCCCAGGGAGCACACCAGATAACAAGAGACCTCATCCTGGTGCTCTCCCCTATATCTGGCATTCTGACAAAGAAGTGGCTTTGTGTCCCACTGCGTTAGGGAATGTAAAGGTACAACGCAGATATTTGGGTTACAGCCTCACAACTCTGTCTCTGCACCCCACTTTCTATGCCTTTCTCAACTGAGCCATGAATCTTCATGTTGTAGCCTCTCAAACCTGTACTGCTTGTAGGCCTATGCAGGAATTTCAGCAGTCCATGTCCTTGCTTGTAACTCCAACTGAGGCCTACTTTGCCTTTTGACAAGGCTCAAAGGAAGAATAGAAAAGGTACCTGCACTCTTTTCATGGTGCATAGTGTACATAGTGGTGGGTAGATAAAATCTTAGGGTACAATCCAGAAGATCTTAGAGTGCACCCATGTCTCTTGCCATAAAGCACTTTTGTGATGACTTAAGAGGAGGGAGGCCCAAGCCCCATTGGGCCGGTGTAATGGTAAACCTGCGATGGCTGAGCTAGGCTGACACGGGGGTTGGGGTGGCATGTGGAGGTCAAGAGGGAGGTGTTTTGGGGCAGGGGAGGGAAGGTGGTAGGTGGGCCCATTGGCGGGTGAGCAGGGGGTGGTGCCAGGATCCGGCACTTATGCCGGATCCTGCCCCTGGTCCCAGACAGTCCAGGGCAGCTCTGGACTGCTTGGATCTCTACAGATCCAAATAGCCCCATTGGGGCTGCTGTGGCTTTACCTGGGGTAAGGGGAAATGATCCTTCTTGCCCTGGGCTGAGCTGCTTTTGGCCCCAACCCTGCTCTGAATGTGGAGCAGGCCTGCCAGCCTGCCTGACCCAGGGCAGGTTAGGATTGGGCTGTTAGTCTGTCTGACAAAGCTCTGGATAGTCACTGGCCTCCCTGAGCTGCTGGCACTCACAGCTGGCAATTAATCCCCAGGAAATGCTACAGGTTTAAGCCCATATGATTTAAATAAAGAATTCATTTAGTGCTTATTTCTTCATGTGTAAAATGCATCCACTAGCTTACATTTCTTTGGAGTGAAAACAAAATCTCATTAGAGGTGATTATTGTGAATTATCCTCTGCTTTGAATAAATTCACTGCATCCATTCACATTACAGGCACATGGACATGGGGAGGAAAGATATTCTAACCTGTGCTTTGAGATGCAAACGAGGCTCAGTGTGTTCCCAAACAAACTCATAATCTTCTCTGTTATGGGCCATTGGTGTCTTCCAGACAGCAATGAAGTTTCACCTTCTATTAGCATTTGGATTGTTCAATTGAAGTGAATCCTGTTGGACTGATTTTTCATGTTTCTCTGTCTGGGAGCATGGCTTGAAGATGAGCATTTCTGATGCTGGAAAAACCAGTTGTTGTGTGTAAGGCTGCATGCGTAATTGGAGTAACTCCTCAAGACTACTACTGCTCTCGGGGCATTATATTCAACAATGAGTGCCCTTTTTTTCTGCCTATTTATCCTAATTTTTGGACAGTTCTAATCCACTAGGTGTCAAACAGAAGGCCCACTGACTGGATGTGGCCCCTGGAAGCAGTTTATCCACACACCCCCCATTATATTTGGGCTCTCCCAGCCTGATAATTGGGCTGTCTCATATCTTGAAATTATGAACAAAATTTGCACGTGTTCTCTTCTGTCACTTGCAGCTAATGAGTTTCTAAGTGAGAACAAAGTGCTTATTTCTGGCCATCGTCTGCCTAATGATGTCACTTCTGGCCTTCCGCAGGCGTCGTAAATGCTGTTCGGCCCACTATGTGGAATTACTTTGTCACCCCTACCCTAGAAGCTCCTGTGCGTTGCAGCAGCCTAAAAGCTACTGGGACCTTCTCCTGCAGCACTCTTGGTTTGAAAATGCCATTGAAAATGCCATAGGCAAGCACCTGTGGTTGTGGCTCATATTCCTCTTCATGTCTGGAGTAGCCAAGCCACCTACTGGCACGCACCCACTGATTGGCAGCCAGACCTGTCTGTCTAGAGGTAAAAGGGTTGGGTTGCAGAGGTCAGGTACGTTCCACTCCTCTTATAAGATAACTCCATGACATCACAGGATGCTCATGTCTATTTCTGCTCAGTCTGCTGTGAAATCTAGTGTTAGTGTGTGGAAGGCACACTTATTCTTCATTTAGTGTAGGGACCGCAATTCCTGGGACAATACAATGTATACATGTATACAATGTATGTCGTTAGCAATAGGACTATGTCCTAGACACATTTCAGGACTTAATTTTGTTTTATTTGCTCTTTTCACTGCAAGGCAGCCTGCAAACTTCACTGGTTTAGTGACGCTTAGGGTGCTTTGCTTTCAAGTAACGCCTGGCTCCCTCTGCTGGACTTTACTAGTTATTGTATTCAGTTTGGTCAAACTTTTTCTTTGTGCCCAACCAGCCGTTCAGGCATTTCTCATCAGCCTGTTTGTTGTATTTTTACCTCAATTTCCCCCATTAAAAAAAAAAAAATTCTTTTCTTTTTGATCTTTAATAAATTAGTTATATTTTGAGTATTTGGCTGCCTAGTACATGCCTGTGGGTAATACAGTGGGTTCTTGTGTCTAATTGCTCACAGGCAGTACTGCAATTTGATTTGAAATAAGAGTCCCTGGTAAATGAGTATTTCCTAAGATTTTCTCTCTCCCCCCCCCCCATTTAGTTTATTTAACCTGAGATGGTGGTAGCAGACATAACTCCCAGTTTTCTTCCCCTTTCAAATGCTCATTAAAAAGGAAAAGCAGAGCACAGGTGAGGTGCGTAAATGTTGACCACTAGGATCTATTCCCCTTGGTAAACTTAACCCCTCTGGCTTCCTTCCCTGAATCAATCTCCTATGTCCACTTCCTAAGAGCTGCCAGGAATTGGAGAGCCCTGAGGTCAAACTACACTTACCATGATTTGGTCCTGCAATGCTTGATTTTTCAAATGAAAATAGCTGTGTGGGCTCCAATCTGGACTGGAACCACACTGGAGGAGGAAGGAACTTTTAACACTTTGCCCCCCTTATTGTCCCCTCCCCCAGAAAAGTTGTTGCTGTTGACAAAGAACGGAAACTTCTGCTGGCACCAGTGGAAGCTTTTCTCCCAGGGCAAATAACCACTGGAATGAGGGCAGGATCTGGTTTGGGATTGTGGTGGTGGTGGGGGAGGAAGAAAATCCCTCCCCCACTGATCCAGATTGGGGCTTGTGTGGCTACTACTTATGCAAGGGTAAACCTCTGTGCACAAATGATTCCATTAATGTATGGATCTAGGATGGGAGTGATTTAATTACTCCTATATTCAACTCTCAGATCATGCAGTAATCATGGGAACTGTGGTATCAGTCTCAGAAGATTCTCCTTCTGTATGAATCCTTAATACAGGAAGTAATGGTGAGCAACAGAATTTCCTGCACAAATGTATGTACTTCTAGCATGTTGTTAGTGGTTGAGTTTGGCCAGGAAGTATGAAATTAGGCAGAGATCCTGAAAACAACTGTATGAGGAAGGACTGAGAATCGCCTCATTCCTGAAGCCTCTTTGGAACATGACTCACCAGACTTATCAAAATAGCATCGCTGTCTTCTTGCGAGGATGTGAAAGTGTTTCTTGCCTGCCTTTGATACCTCCAACAGCAGTGAATGTGGCTGCAGAATGACAGGGATTGAGGCAGGTGGAGCCTCCAGCTGTTACTGAGAATTATTTTATCACTCAGCCGGGGAGGAAGGTACTCGGGTGTCATCTTAATCAGCTGCTGTCACCAGTCAGATGGAAAAAGAGAAGAAATAGCAGGGCACCTCCTCTGGCTGAAGGTAACACAATAATGTAATTTTTGTTCAAGTGTGAACATGTGAAGGTCCCTTCCACCGAGTCTGACCATTGCTCTGTCCACTTCACTTTGGTGGTCACTCTAGTGGACACTCTGTCTTCACATCTGTACACATAGCAGGTGCTCCACTACTGAGCTATACTCCTCCAGTAGCTTTTGGGTACAACATTGCCTTGCCCTCTCTTAACCTTTTTAACACAATATTTAACAGCATCCACAAAAATGTGTCAAGGCCAACAGGAGCGTGTCATTTTCTAGTTTTAGTAGGGAATACAGTCAAAAGATGGCGGAGGCAGCAAGGTTTGCTCTTGGATGTATTCAAGACTGTAATGAGAAAAAACAAACCCCAGTCTCTGTCTCTCTCTCTGTCTCTCTCTCTGTCTCTCTCTCTCTCTCTCTCTCTCTCTCTCTCTCTCTCTCTCTCTCTCATATTGTGGTTATTTGTCCCATGAACATTAAATTTATGTTTTAATACAGGGAATTTATGTTCTAATTCAGGGATGGGCTGCAACTCAGATGACTTGGAGTTGTGAAAAACATGCACAACTTGTACATGCTCGAGTCACATGTGTCAAAACTTGGGTGTTGGCTCTGGACTTGGGGGTTTTACCCTAAAAATGAAAAAAGACTCAAATAGACTCAAGTCAAGACTATTTGAGTCTTTTTCATTTTTAGGGTAAAACCCCCAAGTCCAGAGCCGACTCGAGTCAAGACTTGCTTTTGTGTGTGCTTGCGACTCTGTTTTGTGAGTTTGCTTTCTTTCTTTCTTTCTTTCTTTCGCCACTTCAGCAACTCAACTCATTTCTTGAAAAGACTCAAAATGACTTTAAAAATGGCTCTAGATGAATCGCAACAGCCGCTCATGACTCATGGGCAGCTCAATTCAAAGGGGGCAGAGACTTGAGACTTGACTGCGCTGTGGCTCTGACACGTCCCTGTTAATTATAAAGCTTGAAAATTTTTTATTTACCTTTTATATTAATTGTGATGCAAAAAGGAGCTCAGACAGCATGTTTCTAAGAGCTGCTTGTGGCTCACAAGCTGTGGTTTGACGCCCTTGTTCTTCTGTGATATCAGGTTATAAGAGCCAGTGTCAATGAACAAATTATACCCTTCCCTTCCACCAGCAGCACTTGAGCCTCTTTTCTTTCCCAAAGATCTGAAAATAACATTGCACATCTTGGGATAATCTCACCAAATCAAGCCTTTGGTTGTGAGGTAATGATTTATTGCTATTGCCTGACATTTAAACACCTGCTTCTCATAAAAGAAATGACAGCAAAATCTAATGATTTTGTTGACTCTTTATCTAAGAACAAGGGATTTGTTTTGTTCCTCAAAAACGCAACGCTTGTATTATCTCAGAAAACAACTGTATCTGTGGGATAGTTTCTTGGATCCTCTACAAGCCCTGCATGCTGATTCAGGTAGCAAGGTAGCAATATCTGAGAAAGTTTTCATTAATCTGTAACCAGGGAGGAAATAAAAAAAATCAAATTCTTTTAGTCTATTACCACTCAAGAGAATCCTTCTCTGCCCGTTACATCTGTGATAAAAGTGGTATTTTCAGCTGAATAAGCAGCTAAAAGAACAACATGACTTGTTGCTAGGGGTAGAGATTTTATTAGTAGTTTCCTGCCAAATGCATTGGCTCATGAGGGCAGAAAAATTGAATGAACCTGGAGTTGGACTGTAAAAAAAGATCCTCTTGCATTTAATCTGGAAGCCTTAACACATTTCTTTGAATTGGATATAGTACAGTGGATGGTATTTATTTCTCGCTGTCTGTAATTCTCTCTCTTTGTTTCTGTAACACACTTTGTGTGTGTGTGTGTGTGTGTGTGTGTGTGTGTGTGTGTGTGTGTGTGTGTGTGTGTGTGTGTGTGTCTTCCCTGTGCTTTATAGGCACGTATAAAGCATTTAGAGGGATATAAACAGGATTTTATTTTGAGGGATATCCTTTTATTTGAAATTGTTATAAAAGATTGTCCTTTAAACACCATGGGTACAATCTAAGTAAAGTGCAACCCTTTCAAGTGCTTTACTTAAATGGGAAAGAGTTCAGCGCATGCTTACATTTTTTGGTGTTCAAAATGATGGGAACTTAATGTGCATAATTTTAACTGAACTGTGCCCCTTATATTTGCCTTTCTGTCTTTACATGTTGCATGCTTGGCATTGTTTCTTGTGATTAACTGAATGAATGAATGAATAAACCTTTATTAAGCATAGATAGAGAAATCATAAAAGCAAACATAATTAGTCCTAATCCCGTTTATCAAAAACGGAGTTAAGATACTAAATTACTAATAAAACATTTACAGTTCAACATAAGATATCAACATTTTTGACAAATTACATTAAGAAGGCTTAGAAATCGCCAAAAGTAAAAATTTAGAAACTCCCTCTAGCACATCTGATGAGCAGTCATTTAGGAGACACTTCAGTTTTGCCTCATCCGAAAGCCCATTCATTTTGCCGAGAAGTGGAGTCATGTAAGTGTGGCGGGATCTAGTGTGCCGAGGACAATAAAAAAGAATGTGTATAATTGATTCAACATTTCCCAAATTACAAGGGCAGAGGCGTTCTTTATATGGTATTTGCCTATATCTGCCTTCTGTAACCTTGGATGGAAACACATTGAATCTTGCCAAGGAGATTGCACGACGTTCAGAAAGGTTGATCAGAATACTCAGATAAGGAGCCATTTGCCCATACTTTAGCGGGATAGAGAAATTAAGAGGGGAGCAAATTCTAGAAGCAAGTTCAAAGAGGTTTTGTGCCTCAATGTCTAGCATTCTTTGCTTTGATAAACTCCAGGTGTGATGAATTTTTAAGGTGCCAGGATCAACTTGGAAGGGCACTGGCTAAGGACCTATTCCACCATGCAGACTCCTGGACCCTCAGTACCAGTGGTAGTGATACCCCCAGTGAACCAGCAAGGGGTGTTCAAGGAGCACCATGGAGGCCTCAGTGCATGGCTTTGCCCCATTCCCTCCAACAGCCTGGCACTGGATAGACTCTACTCTGAGTTTTCCATTTAACAGCTCTCCAAAGACCAGCTTCAATTGAAATTCTACCTGTCTCAAGCATTATGATCAGACAGATCACACAGAAAGGGCTATTTTGGTTATTGCATCTCCTAAAGAGCACCCATTTATATTGCTGCATGGTCTGATCTATATTTGGTGTCTGAAAGAAATGTAAAGGAAGAGGCATGGTATAAGATAGTTTGACATTCAGCATGCCTTCTGTGCTTCTGATAGAATCAACCAGGTGCGGCAGAAATTGGCACTTGGAAGCTTTGATACACCCACTTCCATAGATTCTTATATGTGACAGACAGTGTAGGCCCTAGAAAGTCACCTGTTTCACTTCAACATTTGCCTTAGCACCTGACACTTGTTCCACTTGCCACTAATCAAATTCCCTCATCATACAGATTGATTTCCAATTATTTTTTAAACACAAACTGGAGATATTTCCTTAAACGAAAGAAGCCATAATCCCCCCCCAACTACTCTCTGGCCAGTGACGTCGCCGGGGAGTGCGGGCCGCACCGGGTGTCGTGCACAGGGGGGTGACGCGCACTGGGGGGGTGACACGCTAAAATCGCGGTGGTTAGGAGTAACCCCATCATATTATATACCGTTGGGTGTGGAATTTCGAGTGGAATGCAATGCAAAAAACCAGAGTGAAATATCTCCTTTCTATCAAACGTTATGGCCAAAAAAAAGAGAACAAAAATGCATGGATCCCTATGGAATGTGAAAGTGAGCCATATCGTGCGTTTACTCGTGAGTAGGCGACCTTGCCTTGATCTGTTGGAAAGGGCAGGCTGAGAGGAATCCAACGACACCAGAATGGTCCTGATCCAGTGAATGCAGCCCCCAAAAACACCTGAGAAGGAAGTCCCTCCCTCCAAGCAGGTGAATGTATTGAGCCCTATGGAAAGTGAAACTAAGCCTCATGGTTTCGTTTACTCGTGAGTATGCAAATGTGCCTTGGCTGGTGTGGAAGATCAGGTGAAGGAGAGTGCAAGGCTACCAGAATGGTCCTGATCCTATGCACCTGGAGCTAAACAAGTGCTCCAGAAGGCAGCTCCCCCCCCCCCACTAAAAAGAAACAAAACAGAGGCTTCAGCTGATAAGATGAACTTTTTTGAGACCTGCAAAACCCAGTGGATCCTGACAGTGATCTGGTTTAATCAGAAGTTCTTCAATTGAACTGGGCACTGGATAGGGCTGAAAACCTTACTGGTTTTGGTGGTGTTATTGCAGGCAGGCTACAGAGAAAATTCACTTGGTGGACCAGGATTGGCTTCTGCTTATTTAGTTATTTGTTTTATTTTAATTATTTATACTTATTTATTTTAATTTGCCTCATGATGTCACTTCCACCATGACATCACTTCTGGTGGGTCTTGGATAGATTGTCATTCTAAAAAATGGGTCCCAGTGCTAAAAGTTTGAGAACTGCTGCAATGTTGTTGGCATCCTTCAGTCTCGGAAGACTCTGGTATCGCGCTCTGGTATTGCGCTCTGAATGGTGGTTCTGGAACAGAGTGTCCTCTCCAGTGCGTGAAGCCTGGGTAAAGTAGGTATGGAGCATAGGCTGTTACCCATGCAGCAAATCCCCCCTCTCCATGTCGCTAAAATGGTCCAATGGAAAGGCAGAATATGGCAGAATACAGAATACCAATACGGTTGGTTCCAGCAGCATTGCAGGAGTTGCCAGAACGTGACTATGTTCAGCCATGACTGCATCAGGGACTCCAGCTCCGGATTTTGCCTCGAGGTTGACTCCTGATGCCTTTTCCATAACTGGATGTAGCCACAAGGCAGTGGAGTTTTGGGATCAGAGTTTTCCTTCTCTCAGATGAGCTGCCTTCCCAAGCTAACGAGTTCCATTTACCCGGTGGCTGTTTAGTCACCTCTTACAACAAGTACAGCCAAACTGAGGGCCTATTCTTATCCCCCAGCCCCCAGGGGTAATAAGGTGCAATAAGGTGTTAGTAAGTTGACACCCGGGGCGGGGGGTGACACTAGTGAGCAATATCACTAAAATCACAGTTTGGAGGAATATATCAATCAATGCATAATTTCACGCAGAATGTGTTCTGTCTTTGTTCGATCAAAAGGTACAGCCAAAAACCAGTGGGGGCGGAGTGATGGTACATTACCATGCCCACCACCTGGGGTGTTGCCCCGCCCACTGCATGGGAGGTGATGCGCTGGCATCCCGCACCAGGTGATGTGAACCCTGGTGACGCCACTGTCTCTGGCCTAACTTTTTTGTCTGCATCAACCTACCAAGTGATAAAGCAGTATACTGGATGCATATGTGGGGTTGTCTGCATCCATCCAGATGATGAATGCCCCAATGTATGCGCACTATAAAGTTATAAAGATAATGTAGCTAAATGATTCAGTTTTCTGTAATCAGATAAATGTAAACTCTTACCTTTTTAAATTAAATATATATTTTCAGGTCCTTTTTGTGGCTCTGTATTTTCTTCCAGTGCTTTGAGGCCTAGTGAAGAGGACAGAACAGAAGCAAACATACCCACCTACATGCAAAAACAAAACAGAAACCTTTTTCTTTTCTTGTGACAATAGCAGCACCTTCTAAAACAGGGGTCTCCAAACCCCGGCCCGGGGGCCAGATGCGGCCCGCAGCAAGCCTCTTTCCGGCCCGCGGTCAACCTCTTGTTTCCTGAAAGCCTCTGACCTACTCAACTGAAAGTGACCAGAACTGTGCTCTGATTGTGTCTGGAGGGTGTTCTGAGGGCCAGAGAGGTTGAATGAATGAGCCCATTCTTTCATTTATTCACTTATCTAAGTTCCATCTCTAATTTATTTATTGAAATTTTATATTTAAATTTTTTTTCTGGCCCTCCACATCATGCCAGATATTTGATGCGGCCCTCTGGCCGAAAAGTTTGGAGACCCCTGTTCTAAAGGAAGAAATGCATCTTGTTCTTGCATTGGGGAGTTCGGTTTGTAACTCAGACTTGCTTGTCCTCAGTGCACAGAAATTAGAATAACCTGATACCATACATATTTTGTAGAAATGATTTGGAAAATATTTGAACACCTTGTCTTAAAATATTTTATTCATTATGTTAAAATAAAACATTCCATAATCAATTTTTTTCTTTTTTCAATTTTTCCAATTTTTTGGAAAAAAAAAAAAGGCTTCAGGAAAAAAATGGAAAAAACCCAGTTTTCCCCCGAATTTTTCCGGTTTTTTCCCCGGCCTTCCCATCTCTCATCACTTGCTACTTGATCCTTTGGACTGGAGGTGGATTGGAACCTTAGAGTGCAAAGCCTTTGCTTGTAGCATGAAGTTGAGGTTACTTCCCTAATTGTTCTGTTCATGCTTAGCAAGCTGAATTTTACATCAGTCAACAGAAGCCTCTTTTATCCTGCTCCACATCACTTAGCATATCACTTGTTTCTCTCTAGTGACTGTACTGCCACCTGTTTTGAACCCGCCAATCTTCCGACCATAACTGTTGGGTTGTGCATCCAACCACCTTCTTTATAGTCAAGGGTTGCAAATCACAGTGAAAGTTATTCACCCCTTTTTATAGGAACTTGTTTCTCTGCCAATAGCCCATGACTGGGTTTGTTTAAGCAGTGAAATGCGATTCTAGCCCCATGAAAAAGGGGAAAAAAGACTCCAAAGTTTGTGCTTAATTGATGATAATTATAAAATGGATGATAACATCTTTATGGCCTGCTTTGATTGATGTGACAGTTATCACAGCAGCCTTGAACAGGAGGCTCTCGCAAGCAAGATATTTTATCTCACTGTCTCTATCCTTGCATAAATATTTTCAAAATGAAAGGCATAATAAATCTGTCTTCTGCATATAACACAGTTGGGCTGCCAAACATGCCACCTGTTTAGGATTTTAATGAACTGCTCCGGATTCAGAGGGGAAGAAGAATCCAGTCAAATTATTGCTGTGCTGAAGGCTTTTCTTTTCTGAAACGCATTTAAACTTCGGGCATTTCTGAGAAATCATTTTATCCAAACACACTAAATGAGGCAACTTTGACCTTTTCATTAGAATTACCCGGGGGTGGGGGGGGATGGGTGGGAAGAGGTACTGAAGCTGCTCAGGGCTTACGTGTTGGGCTCAGCTGGGAAGGTGGATTTTTGCCTACATGCTGGAACGTCCTTGTGAGATCTTGTGGGATGCCAACCAAGTCAGAGGGCGCATCAGTAATCCAGCAGGATTTTCTGGAGCTGGTGTTGTGAACTGGAAGATGATGTTCAGTGGGATTTTGCTGTTTGTGCCTTTTATTGCATAGCCGGCATATTGGGGAGAGATATGGGTTGAGGAAGGGATCACAAGCACTCTACAGATTAGAGGGAAGCAGTTTGATCTCCTACTGTCAGCTGTCATTCAAGGCATCAGGCAAATTCAGAGACAAGCTGTGGACTCCAAGACAAGCTTGGGGTCTGGTTCTTGGGGGCACAAGCAGACAAAGGTGCAAGGGCTCAGATGGAGATGGATTGACTGAAAATGGAACAATGATGAGATTGTGGCAGTGTTCTTGCAGCAGTGCTCCCAAAATGACTGCCAATGCTCTGCCAATGCTTCCGTTCTATCGGAAGACATTTTGTGACAGCGGAACCTGGGTTGTTTAGCAGCAACTGTTACCCTGCAGATGCCTGTTCTTGTCTGATCTTGGAAGCTAAGCAGGGTCAGGCCTGGTTAGTACTTGGATGGGAGACCGCCTGGGAATACCGGGTGTTGTAGGCTTCTACCATAGTCTTTCGAGACTGAAGGTCACCAACCATTTTTTTAACCTGGGCTTCAAAAAAGCCCTCCTTTGAGTGGCACTTACCATTCCACCGTGTTCCTCTGTTCTGCTGTTGCAAAGCACCACGGTCAGCAGCCCAGTCTGCCATAGGTTTGGGGTGTTTGATTCATTGGCTCCCAGAGGCTTTGGTCTACTTAATTCTCTTTGGCAGTAAGAAAAATGTTGTGCTATGGCACCAGTGCTCTAAGTGGGACTGAGGACATGATTTGTATTCCTCTCAATGAAGATATTAGCAGTTTCTGGAGTTAGGGGAATTGACGCATCTCTGTTTTCCTCCACTGCCACTGAAAAAGTAAGCTGGCTAAGCGGAAGGGCTAGTATCCTGATCTTTCTTCACCTCCAATTTTTTTTTTTTAAATATGTGTGCATGTGTGTGCACTATATAATCAGAGCGTGTTATTACTCAGTGGCCACAGTGTGCTGAATCCATCTTTCAATTCACTGGCTTAATCTGGAAGACTAGAAATTACATGGACAATCGCAGAGCAGCTTCCTCGGATCTGCTCAGCTGATGTTTTCCATTCCAAAGATGGCGCATCATTGCTTCTTAATAGTGTGTAGAACTGAAATGTTCATCACAATTTCAGGCAGGTGCAAAATATTTTTGATGCTCTTCTCATTCAATATGTCATTCTTGCTCCCAAACTATTCCTCCCTCTTAGTTTACCAGCTCTGGGAAGACATTTGATGCTGAATCATGTCCCAACATTCTGCACATGAGCTAAGAGGGAAGGAAGAGGAAAGCTAACTCTCCACCACTACTGATTTTATTTAATATAGAATCATAGAATCATAGAGTTGGAAGGGGCCTGATAGGTCATCTAGTCCAACCCCCTTCCTTAGGCAGGAAATCCTCTTAGAGCATCTCCAATAGGTGCTTGTTGAGCCTCTGCTTGAATATCTCTAGTGAGGGAGAGTCTACCACCTCTCGGCAATTTGTTTCACTGCCAAACCACCCTTACCGTCAGGAATTTTTTCCTGATGTCTAATCAAAATTTCCTCTCTTGCAGTCTGTACCCATTGGTTCTAGTTGAACCCCACTTTTCTTTTTAAAGGAAACCCCTAAAAGGCTAACAACAGAGACAAAAACAATCAATGCAAAACTTTCAAAATAATCCATATCGGTATTATTAAGAATATAATAATATAATATTGTTAAAATAAACCCACAATAATTCAATAAGCATGCCACTTTCATATTGACACACTGACCTATTTCAGCAACAATCCATCTCATAAACATAACATCTCAGTAAGATAATATCAGCAGTTAACTATCTAATCCAATAATATCTGAGTCCGGTTTTGGGTGATGATCGGGCATTTGGCATTGGTTTACGTCAAGGATATTTGTACCACAAATCTTTTTTCTGAATATCTAGATTGGATTTCAGTTTCTGGAGCAAGAACTTGGTAGAATGAAAGATGTTTTATATCCTCCTTTTCATGGATGGCACATCCACTAGGCAAGGTGATGTGGATTGTATCAACAGTACGTTACGGCGGTGGAGGGTGCGAGGGCAACAGATAGAGGTGCACTTCGCCCTGCTGCTACTACAGCCTCCCTCAAGCCCACCACAAATTCAACGTAATCTGATCCACTTTCCGATTGCTAAGTGTGAGTGGAAAATGAATCGCATGCCTCCTTACCGTGCTTCTTGCACAACTTTTTCTAGCACAGTAGTGCAGAACTTGCACTTTGATTTACAGGAACTACGCAAGTGACAGAGCTGGAGAAACCATGTGCGGAGCCTGGTGTCTGCTATTTTTTTTTAATTGTGTAGTGGTAGTGTACCTAAGGCAGAGCTGGGCACATTCCAGGTCACACCACCACTGATCCCTTTATTCATTTATTTATTTATGCAGGTATTTATATACCGCCTTTCTTGGTCGTCAGATTTCTCCTCAGTCTTTAATCCAAGGTGTTTTACGTAGGCAGGCTGTTCTAAACCCCATAGGGATTTTTACAATTGAATAGTTCTAGTCTTTCATAGAACTCCTCCTTCCAGCTGGATTCCTTCCCGGCCTGGCCTCTCTCTGGCCCTTCGCCTCCCACGCTCCAGTTGACGGTAACTCCTCTCTGCCACCGAGGGTCAGCTCATCAGTATATCAGCGTGTCGTCAGTTCTCGGGTACTTCCGGTTGTTTTGAACTGGCAGCCTCAGATCTTCAGGCATACAAGGCGGCAGCTCTACCTACTGAGCCAGACCTCCTGCCTCAGACTTCTGCTCAGGTGTCACTTAGCAGACACATCTCAGCTGCTGGCCCGCAAAGCGATACCCAGCAGAAGCAGCACTGCTAAAAGGGTGGTCCACATGATAATTGGACCAGGGTGACCAGATGCAATGGAGGACACAGTGCCTATACCTTTAACCATTTTATAGAAGAGGGGATCTGGCAGGTGCAGCTTTTTAAACCCCTCCGTATTGAACTCTACCAACTGAGCAAGACGTCCCGCCAAACATTATTCATGTTTGATTGATTCTGTTTCTTCCAGCCTGAGACATTGGGAATTGGGCTAGTTAGAAATTTAAGTAAATTATAAACAATATGGAGTAGTCCACTGTCAGGCCGTGCAATAAGTCGAGAATCAAATCCCTTTCATTGGTACAGCTGATTTAATGGATAACCTACATTACCATGCAATGGTGATTAGATAAGTCCTACTAACAAAAGCCAAGTATTTAATGTTTTTGCAACATAGTCATAATTGCAGATCTTTCCCACAAAGCGAGGCTACTTCAGACGCTAACTATGCGTGAAATACATCAGTCACATTATCGTAAGTATGAGGAGAATGAAGTGGGAAAGAGGCTTGATACTACAGCTGTCATTTAGTTTCTCTTACGGCATCATCCAAAGCACATTTATTCAGAAGAAAAGCCCCACCATGTTAAATGAGGCTTGTCGTCTAGCTAGAGTGCGTAAGGTTGCGTCCTGAAGAAGACTGCTTCTTGAGCCCGCTTCTTAGTGAGGGTGTAAACCTGTGTTTGGGTCTTTGCCACTGCCAGTGGATTAAAGGAGCCTCTTTCCTTACCTGCTTCTCTTTTCCTTCCCAGTATATCTAAGTGAATTGTGAACTGTCTCCTTTGTTTTGGCAGTGCTTCTGGGAAAGTAGGGTAGAAAAAGACTTTAAAAAAAAAAGAGATCTAGAAAGAAATAACATATTTTTTTTATAAGTAGTAATAACCAGAAGAAAAGACCCTCAAACGTTTATCACCCAGTATTTAAACATGCTTGTAAACTGCAGGAGCTCAGCTCTTTGCCAGATAATTAGCAGCTACAGTGATTTTTGAATAGCTTGAGGGCTTGCAGCAATTATTTATCTCATCTTTCCTTTCGTGACCCACCAAAAATCAGGTCGTGAGCCACCAGTGGGTCCTGACCTACAGTTTGGGAACCACTGTTCTAGAGTGCTCTCTGCTGTAAGAGATTATAATGCAGTGGGAGATCACTAGAGAGGCCCCTGTAGCATGGCAGAGAGGACTTGGTCATTTCCCAAGGATGGGAAGGATATCTAATTGCAGCAAAAGGAACAGATCACAGCCTCCTCTTGTTCAGTTTATCTGGCTCTCATAAGGTGCTCCTCCTATCAAGAAAGAAGAGATCCTTCAGCATCTCCTGTTGGTAGTGGGTCCTCTGCTGCGATAGGTCACTGACAAATGTCAACTATGACTACCTCTCATGTCAGACCCGGTAAACCTCATATATTTGATTCTCTTGACTTCTGTTCTTTATCAAGGAAGTACATTTGTATTCTTTAACATTGTTTCCAAACCTAGTGTTTATATTAGTTGGTTACAACTTGAATTGAAAATTTAATATCCTGTGTATTTTTGTGGTGGCAGTTCAATATTTTTAATTATATTTGTTTTAAACCCACGACAAGTAGTGGGAATGAAAGTTGTCAAGTTACAGAGGAATAACATCTTTTAAATGGCAGGATGTTTCTGCTGTGCCAGCAATATAACAATTTAAATATAACAGGATGTTTCGGCTGGTGCACCAGCTGCGGCCGTACTTGGATCGTACAGACCTGGCCACGGTGATCCATGCCACGGTGACATCAAGGTTAGATTATTGTAACGCACTTTATGTGGGGCTGCCCCTGAAGACGGTTCGGAAACTGCAATTAGTGCAGAATGCGGCAGCCCGTGTGGTCACTGCAGCTAGGCGGTTTGACTCTGTCAGCCCGCTTCTCCGGGGGCTGCATTGGCTGCCCATTCATTTCTGGGCCCAATTCAAGGTGCTGGTTTTGACCTTTAAAGCCCTATACTGCTCTGGGCCAGGGTATCTCAGAGATCGCCTACTTCCGTACAATCCGGCTCATCCTCTTAGGTCATCAGAGAAGGTCTTTTTACAAGTGCCGCCACCTAAGGAGGTATGTGGGGCGGCGGCAAGAAATAGGGCCTTCTCAATAGTGGCACCAACGTTATGGAACTCCCTTCCCCTTGACTTGAGAATGGCTCCCTCTCTTGAGACTTTTCGGCGAGGCCTGAAGACATTTATGTTTAAAGAAGCCTTCTGAGTGCATGGCCTTTTTAAACATCTTTTCTGTATCTTTTAGTATTTTTACAGGCCTGATTCCTCTGATTTGCTACGTTTTGCTCTTTTTATCTGACTTTTTATCTGACTATGGTTTTTATGGGTATGTGTTAATGTGTTTTAATATGTTTTTATTTGTGGTTAAATTATGTTTTTAATCTGTTTTTAATGTGAACCGCCCTGGGTCCCTTTGGGGAGAAGGGCGGGATATAAATAAAGTTGTTTATTACTATTATTATTATTATTATTATTATTATTATTATTATTATTATTATTATAACAAAGGGAATGGAAACCCCCAATGGTGACTAATTGCAGTGTGCATTTGTATGTTTCTGTTTGATGGAAAAACAGGAGTCAAAACAATGTGTACAAATACTTGACAAATTGAACAATTGTTAATTTCTGCTTGTGTAATGATGGTAATGCACCTGCAATCGCTGACTCTTATATAATATATAATATAATATATATTATAAGATAAGATTATAATATATAATATTATATATATGCGGCACTTTGCCTGGAGACAGGCCAATATAGGCTGGAGTTTCTAGCTTGGTCCAGTTTCTTAAAATACTGGGCCAAAGTGTGCTTCAGGGCTGACCAAAATCCTTTGTTAAAGGGGTTATTGACTGACTCGCTGTTGTCTCCTTGCTTAGCTCTATTCAATAAGAAAATTAGACAAATGGGTCTCGAGGAAGATCTACAAGGAGCTGCTACACTTGAGACTTCTATCAGGCTCTTGATAACAAGACTAATAGACATAGAAAGGCAAGAGATTTTGGCTGCAGCACAAAAAAAATGTTCACCCCTAAATTTCCATCTTAACATACCTTTGGTCTACAACCAAAATACCTGTCCTTCTTAGAGTGCCCCTTTGAAAGCCTTCTAATGACCTACTTGGTAGGTTTAGAAATGCCCAGCAGGAAGAACGATTTTGCAAACAATTTCTACATGTGAGCAACTTGAAGCGGGCTAAGTTGCTGGTTCTAAGCAACTTGGAGTAACTGTGTAAGCAAACTGGTGTGTTTTAACTCTTATTTCCTATCTCTCTTTTAATATATACCTTCATACATGACTATTTGGAGATATTAGTTGTAAAACTATATGCCTAATAAAGGTTTGTTGTTGTATAATATTATATATATTAGGCCCATATATATATATATATATATATATATATATATATATATATATATATATATATATGTTGTTGGCATCCTATATGTTATATATATATATATATATATATATATATATATATGTGTGTGTGTGTGTGTGTGTGTGTGTGTGTGTGTGTGTGTTGTTGGCATCCTTCAGTCTCGAAAGACTATGGTGTCACGCTCTGAATGGTGGTTCTGGAACAGAGTGTCCTCTCTAGAGCGCGAAGCCTGGGTAAAGTAGGTGTGGAGGATAGGCTGTTACCCATGCAGCAAATCTCCCCTCTCCACGTCGCTGAAATGGTCCAATGGAAAGGCAGAGGCCAATATGGTTGGTTCCAGCGGCATCGCAGGAGTTGCCAGAACGTGACTGTGTTCAGCCATGAACTGCCTCAGGGACTCCGGCTCCGGATTTTGCCTCGAGGTTGACTCCTGAAGCCTTTTCCATAACTGGATGTAGCCACAAGGCAGTGGAGGTTTGGGATCAGAGTTTTCCTTCTCTCAGATGAGCTGCCTTCCCAGGCTAACGAGTCCCATTTACCCAGTGGCTGTTTAGTCGCCTCTTACGACAAGTACAGCCAAACTGAGGGCCTATTCTTATCTCCAGCCCCCAGGGGTAATATATATATAATTTTATATATTATATATTATATATTATATGTATGTATGTATGTTGGCAACCTTCAGTCTCGAAAGACTCTGGTTTCGCGCTCTGAATGGAGGTTCTGGAACAGCGTCTAGTGTGGCTGAAAAGGCCGATTTGGGAGTGACAATCCCTTCCACACCGGGAGCAAGTGCAGTCTGTCCCTGGTCTGTCTCCCTGGCTATGGGCCTTCCTTCTTTGCCTCTTAGCCTCAGACTGTTGGCCAAGTGTCTCTTCAAATTGGGAAAGGCCATGTTGCACAGCCTGCCTCCAAGCAGGCCGCTCAGAGGCCAGGGTTTCCCACTTGTTGAGGTCCACTCCTAAGACCTTCAGATCCCTCTTGCAGATGTCCTTGTATCGCAACTGTGGTCTACCTGTAGGGCGCTTTCCTTGCACGAGTTCTCCATAGAGGAGATCCTTTGGGATCCGGCCATCATCCATTCTCACGACATGACCGAGCCAACGCAGGCGTCTCTGTTTCAGCAGTGCATACATGCTAGGGATTCCAGCACGTTCCAGGACTGTGTTGTTAGGAACTTTGTCCTGCCAGGTGAGGCCGAGAATGCGTTGGAGGCAGCGCATGTGGAAAGCGTTTAGTTTCCTCTCCTGTTGTGAGCGAAGAGTCCATTCCTCGCTGCAGTACAGAAGTGTACTCAGGACACAAGCTCCGTAGACCTGGATCTTGGTATGTTCCGTCAGCTTCTTGTTGGACCAGACTCTCTTTGTGAGTCTGGAAAACATGGTAGCTGCTTTACCGATGCATTTGTTTAGCTCGGTATCCAGAGAAAGAGTGTCAGAGATTGTTGAGCCAAGGTACACAAAGTCATGGACAACCTCCAGTTCATGCGCAGAGATTGTAATGCAGGGAGGTGAGTCCACATCCTGAACCATGACCTGTGTTTTCTTCAGGCTGATTGTCAGTCCAAAATCTTGGCAGGCCTTGCTAAAACGATCCATGAGCTGCTGGAGATCTTTGGCAGAGTGGGTAGTGACAGCTGCATCGTCGGCAAAGAGGAAGTCAGGCAGACATTTCAGCTGGACTTTGGACTTTGCTCTCAGTCTGGAGAGGTTGAAGAGCTTTCCGTCTGATCTGGTCCAGAGATAGATGCCTTCTGCTGCGGTTCCAAAGGCATGCTTCAGCAGGACAGAGAAGAAAATCCCAAATAAGGTTGGTGCAAGAACACATACCTGCATCACGCTGCGTCGGATGTCAAAGGGGTCTGATGTGGAGCCATCGAAGACAACAGTGCCTTTCATGTCCTTGTGGAAGGATCGGATGATGCTGAGGAGCCTGGGTGGACATCCAATCTTGGGGAGAATCTTGAAGAGGCCATCCTTGCTGACCAGGTCAAAGGCCTTTGTGAGATCTATGAAGGCTATAAAGAGTGGCTGTTCCCTGCATTTCTCCTGCAGTTGTCTAAGGGAGAATACCCTATCAGTGGTGGACCTGTTGGCTCGGAATCCACACTGTGATTCTGGATAAACGCTCTCTGCAAGTACCTGGAGCCTCTTTAGTGCAACTCGGGCAAACAACTTTCCTACAACGCTATATATATATATATAGATATATAGATATATAGATATATAGATATTATTATTATATTTTATTTATTCACATTTTTATACCGCCCTTCCTCCAAAGAGCTCAGGGCGGTTTACACAGCTGCTCCTCCCCTCTTTCTTGTCCTCACAACAACCCTGTGAGGTAGGTGAGGCTGAGAGAAAGTGACTGGCCCAAGGTCACCCAGGAAGCTTTGTGGCTGAGGGGGGATTTGAACCTGGATCATCCAGGTCTAAGTCCACCTCCCAAACCACTACACCACCCTGGCTCTCATACCATCATATATATAATGATATATATCATATCATATATATCATCATATATATAATATATATATCATCATATATATAATGATGCCTAATTCAGTGGTTCCCAACCGGTGAATCTCTCACACACAAAAAAGTCCTTGGCCTTCGATAATTGTAATATTCTTCTGATCAGAGGCATCCTGAGAGTGTGTGACACCAGGTGCAGACATCCCCCTCTGGCATGGTTTCTGCCCTCTCCCCCTCTGGGTCACACCTGCACACCAATCACTTCTGGGACTGCCCAGTTCTCACATGAGATCTAGCACAATCTTGGGTGACCCAGAGGTGAATAGGGCCTTGGTCAGCATGCCACAGAAGAGCTGGCCAGCAGCTGCAGGAGCACAAGGCCTGCTGGCTGGCTTGCTTACTGAGAGAGGCAAGAGGCATGCACAGCTTCAGCTGCTGGAGTTCTGGGTTCGTCTAGCTGCGGAGGAGCTCTGAGTTAAATTGCGGTGTGGCGCAGAGGCTGGAACTCAAAAGCTTTGTGTCATGTCAGAAATTTGTACATTGAGGTTTCTGTATGTAGCACACAAGGAAGGATGATTGGTAGCTGGTCAGTTCCCAAAGCCAGAGCTTAAGCATCTTCCAGCAGGGGGTATAAGGCTGCTTGTACTTCCTTTCAGTGGCTACAAATGACCTGTATTGGGCAAGTTTAACATGGGTTTTTTTTAAAATGTTTTTTACCTTTATTTAAAAGTCTCACCCAGTATTTCTGTTTTATTTGAAGGGTACCATATTCTTGCCAGGAAATCGAGTGATTGAGCATCCGTGTAATGACGAAAGTCCAGGGAAATTCCTCTTTGAAGTGATTCCAGGTAGGGAATTTTACTCACTATAAAACAGTTGTGATTTTCTCCTGATTACTAATGACCAGTTTCAGCTAAACAGATGCTGGGGATGATTAATGGTTCAATTTGAGAAAAATAATTGGCTATTTTTGCTAATGATAACACTTACTTACAGACTTTCCCCCTCACCCCTCATTCTCCTGCGGTCTTTAAGAAAGGTTGTCCTGGCACAGGTTGCTTTAAATCTTGAGGCTCTTGTCACTGAAATAAATGGAGTGTTCAAGGGATAAAAGAGTTTGATCTGTTAACTATCAATGAGACCAAGTGAAGCAAGCAGTTGGTAACAATCAGTATGTTGTACATTGGCAAAAGAAGGCAGGACTGGGATGAGGAGTTCAGAAGTAGATAGATTGTACAGACAGGTGGCTTGGAGACCACATGGCGGTCAAGCTGGTGAATGGGTGTGCAGGGATGGGCTATCAGAGAGCAGTCCAGTCTCTAAGAACATAAGAACAGCCCCGCTGGATCAGGCCATAGGCCCATCTAGTCCAGCTTCCTGTATCTCACAGCGGCCCACCAAATGCCCCAGGGAGCACACCAGATAACAAGAGACCTGCAAGGCCTCCTGGGAATTGTAGTTAAGAACATAAGAACAGCCCCACTGGATCAGGCCACAGGCCCATCTAGTCCAGCTTCCTGTATCTCACAGCAGCCCACCAAATGCCCCAGGGAGCACACCAGATAACAAGAGACCTCATCCTGGTGCCCTCCCTTGCATCTGGCATTCTGACATAGCCCATTTCTAAAATCAGGAGGTTGCGCATGCACATCATGGCTTGTACCCCGTAATGGATTTTTCCTCCAGAAACTTGTCCAATCCCCTTTTAAAGGTGTCTAGGCTAGACGCCAGCACCACATCCTGCGGCAAGGAGTTCCACAGACCAACCACACGCTGAGTAAAGAAATATTTTCTTTTGTCTGTCCTAACCCGCCCAACACTCAATTTTAGTGGATGTCCCCTGGTTCTGGTATTATGTGAGAGTGTAAAGAGCATCTCCCTATCCACTCTGTCCATCCCCTGCATAATTTTGTACGTCTCAATCATGTTCCCCCTCAGGCGTCTCTTTTCTAGGCTGAAGAGGCCCAAACGCCGTAGCCTTTCTTCATAAGGAAGGTGCCCCAGCCCCATAATCATCTTAGTCGCTCTCTTTTGCACCTTTTCCCACTATGTCTTTTTTGAGATGCGGCAACCAGAACTGGACACAATACTCCAGGCGTGGCCTTACCATCGATCTATACAACGGCATCATAATATTAGCCGTTTTGTTCTCAATACCCTTCCTAATGATCCCAAGCATAGAATTGGCCTTCTTCACTGCCGCCACACATTGGGTCGACACTTTCATCAACCTGTCCACCACCACCCCAAGATCTCTCTCCTGATCTGTCACAGACAGCTCAGAACCCATCAGCCTATATCTAAAGTTTTGATTTTTTGCCCCAGTGTGCATGACTTTACACTTACTGACATTGAAGCGCATCTGCCATTTTGCTGCCCATTCTGCCAGTCTGGAGAGATCCTTCTGGAGCTCCTCACAATCACTTCTGGTCTTCACCACTTGGAAAAGTTTGGTGTCGTCCGCAAACTTTGCAACCTCACTGCTCAACCCTGTCTCCAGGTCATTTATGAAGAGGTTGAAAAGCACCGATCCCAGGACAGATCCTTGGGGCACACCGCTTTTCACCTCTCTCCATTGTGAAAATTGCCCATTGACACCCACTCTCTGTTTCCTGGCCTCCAACCAGTTCTCATCCATGAGAGGACCTGTCCTCTAATTCCCTGACTATGGAGTTTTTTCAGTAGCCTTTGGTGAGGGACCATGTCAAACGCCTTCTGAAAGTCCAGATATACAATGTCCACGGGTTCTCCCGCATCCACATGCCTGTTGACCTTTTCAAAGAATTCTATAAGGTTTGTGAGGCAAGACTTACCCTTACAGAAGCCATGCTGATTCTCCCTCAGCAAGGCCTGTTCGTCTATGTGTTTTGAGATCCTACCTTTGATAAGGCATTCCACCATCTTACCCGGTGGCCACTCTATCTGAGTGGCACATTTTTCACACCTGAGCAGTCCAAAGAGAAGAAACTCTCTAGGACTAAGTGGAACATTGTTGGACTCTTGTGGCACTTGACTGATCTGGTGGCTGCCAGAACCACCTAGTCACCTACCGCAGTAGTGCTGCTGAATTACAGCAGGGAACACACTGACACCTCCCACTGCAAGTGACCACAGTTGTGCAGGAGGAGGTTGTCTTCATTCTGCCGCTGACACTAACAGTTTGAGACTTCCAGTGCATCACACAGGTAGGAAGGAAAGGAATGGGAAGAGATTTAAGGTCCAAAACTCTGGCTACTGGATGCAACACCTGGATTTCTCATTTTGGTTCATTTGATGTGCCTGTTGCAAGACTGTGTTTTGTCACAAATGTTGGCTTTATGCTGTTATGATTTTTGTAAGTGATTTGGTACCATAGCTGGTAAGCAGTGTGAGAGGTCAAATAAGAAATAACAGTGAAAAAGAAAGAAAAGAAATAACAGTGAAAGAAAAAAAATTCCTGTTCATCTGAAGCACTGCAGGGGCTGCCCATCTGTAGATTACACACACACACACAAAACACCCCATTCTGGGTCATTTATCCAGTTCCTTTATCGCAGTGGTCTTCAACCTTTTTCGTGTCACAACCCCCCAAAATCAATACGGTGTGAGACTGGGGACCCACTGCTGATCCCACCCTCCTTCTGGGACCCAGTTTGACTGCTACCCACTCCCGTCACCACCTGTTCCATTTCCCCCTAACTCCTGTGTCTTCACAACAACCCTGTGAGGTATCAACCTGAGTAAAGCCAGCATTATGCGCTACAGGGCAAGACAGCAAGAAGAGTATGTGCAGGATTACTTTTACTCAGTTTTAGGCTGCAATCCTAACCACACTTTCCTGAGAGTAAGCCCCATTGAACAAAATAGGACTTACTTCTGAGTAGACCTGGTTAGGATTGTGCCCTAAGTTACTCAATACCACAATTGGATTGAATCCAAGCCCTCTCTTGCATCGGCTTTGAAAGGTTGCCACAACCCCCAAAATGATGATTCATGACCCCACTGGGGTCCTGATCCACTGGTTGAAGAACACTACTTTATCGGATGCAAAAGTGTCTTGCAATTTCAATGCAAACAGAAATTCATGCTCTCCTGGGGAATCCAAACCAGCTTGGAGGTAACAGCAGAACTAGCAGTTTGGCTGCCAGGAGGAGGTTCTTTGTCATTCCCTGTAAACTTTGAGCAACATTTCATTTCTTCAACGGCAGCATCAATGGTAAAGATAGCAGTAGATTGAATTCTGGCTGAAAGGTTAGCTGGAAGGTGTTGCTAAAGCTCTAGCTCAGGGACTCCCTAATCAGCCCTGTCTGAACAATGTCTTTCCCTATTATAGGACACAGCTAGTGAACACCCAGACATTCACACCATTCAGACCCACTGACGGATGGTGTCCACTGGTAGATTTGTTTGCACATAACAGGCAACTGTGATTTTGGCAAAAAAGGCAGCTAGAGAGTTTTTTGTCATTGTCGTCTCCCCCCCCCCCCCCCCCGCAGTTTAAAAGGCATGAAATTCTGCAAATGTTTTTGCAAAGCAATGCAGACAGATGTAGGCTGGTCAGCCAAGGAATCCATGTCTAAATGTTAATTGATGCAGCTGAAATGCAAAGAGGTTAGTCAGATGAATTGTATTATTATTATTATCATTATTATGCCCCTGGAGAAAATATAGGGGAAAGATCTAAACTGTATCTAGTTGTCCTAATTAAACTTCCTCCATCCTCATCCATTTTGGCATGTGATTACAGAACTCTGTGTGTGGGAATCAGATTCCAGATTAGTTTGCTTTGAACTCACAATGGAAGCAATATTTTTATGGCTTGAATGAGGATATGTGATATACATGTGCTTTAAACGGAGTTCTGATTTGCATCCAATTCTCATCCTTTTAGTTTTGCTTTGAATTGGAGAAAGCTGGTATGTTCTCTAGGATACGTAGTGCAGAGCTACGTTTATCACTCAGTTCAGTTGTGGATTGTTAGCAGTATTTTGATACCATTGGCTTTCTGGTGCATTCTTTCATTTTTTTCAGGCACACTGTATGAAGTGTGCACTGTTACCTTAAGGACAACCCAAGATCTAAATTCACACACACACACACACACACACACACCCACCTTAAGGCCAAACCCCACATTAGGAAGAACATGCTAGTTGGCCCAGTGTTTTGTTGTTGTTAACAGTGTGTGGGAGCACAAAACAAAACAGCAGTGAGGGATAAGAAGACTTTGGCACTTTTGTCTGTGATGCAGTTTCAGTCTGGATTACAACCTCCCACACTATTTTAATTAGAAGAAAAGCTGCCATTGGCTTTCAATGAGAGCTTTTATTTTTCCTAATTAAAATAGTGCAAGGAGGAATGATTGGGATCAAAACTGCTATGGGGGGAATGCTGAAGATCTCCTACCTTTTGCAGTTTCACCCCATTTCACTACACCAGGGGTGTCCAAAGTTTTTGGCAGGAGGGCCACATCATCTCTCTGACACTGCGTCAGGGGCTGGGGAAAGAAAGAATTAATTTACATTTAAAATTTGAATAAATTTACATAAGTTTACATAAATGAATATATGAAAGATGAACTTATATGAATGAATGAAGGTCTTGCAATAGCTCAAGGCCTTGCACAAAGCAAGGCTGGCCTTTCCTTTACTGCCACTACTGCATCACAGACATGAAACAGCAAGCAGTGGAGGAAGCCCTCATCCCACAGCTCGTGCGAGAGGTCAAACAGTTGCCTTCACGCTGAGAGCAGTTGTGTCAGGCCAGTGCGGGCTGCAACAAATCTCTGGAGGGCCAGAGGCTCATTGGAGACTGGGGGCTCCCTGAGGGCTGCATTGAGAGGCCTCAAGGGCCACATGTGGCCCCAGGGCTGGGGTTTGGACACCCCTGCACTACACCCACACACTATTATTTTAAAGAAGTAAAAAAACACAACAGGCCAACCAAGACCAGGGCAACCAAGCAAGGTGCAGTTTGGCCCTTGGACGAGGAGAAACAGTGTGCAGGCCTGTGTGAGGAACCCTGCCAAGGTGATGTATATAACCTTGTAAATAAATTGCTTAAATTACCAGCACCTGTATAGAGCCTTGATTCAATAGCCAAGTTTCAACAGGCAAGATGGTCACTACCCTCCTTGTTGTACCTGCTGCTCTTATCTGATCCTGGTAGTTGGGGTTACAACACACTTAACTCTCACTCAGCCTATATTCTGCCTTACTCGCAGAATTGGCTCTTCTTTTTAGCACAACATATTCACTATTCTCCATTTATGAGTTGTGGGAATATTTAAATCAGACCTGAAATCCACTCATGAGCTGTTTAATCTATGCCCAGAAAGCAATAATTTCAGTACCTTTTCTGTTTTGGAGAAGAGCGGATGAAATGGTGGCTTGTTCAGCTTTCATTTCACAGAGGTTCCAGTCCTTTTATCCAGACATGAGATTATAGCCTATAGCCTTTTCACCGTCCCTCATCCGCACCTCGCCATGTTTTGCAATATCAGGCTGCTGAATCAATCAATATCAAACCATTTCTGTTTCTGTAAGAACTCTTAGGTCCAGAGACCGTGTGTGAGACTGAGGTTCCTTTGCTTTGTGTATCTACAATAGCCAAGATGATTGCAGGAAATATTGCTAAATAAAGCACTTGCACTCAGCCAGGATTTAGATTACTGAGCATAGACCAAGGCTTCTAATACAGTTATGAATACTGTATGTAGCACATAGAGGGAGTGCTGGGAAGTTATATTTCCCCATGAAACTGCCTGCTAATGAGCCAGGCCGTCTAGCCCAGTACTGGTAGCATTTCTCTAAGACCGTGATTTTCAACCAGTGTGCTGCGACGCATTTGGTGTGCCATAAATGGTCTTCAGGTGTGTCACAGGAGTTTGGGAGAGGATCATTTATTTGCAGGGCCATTTGGGGGTGCGTGCATCCCATCAGCAGCATCATGTGCCTTGTCAATTGCAAAAAAAAACTAATGGTATGCCTTGACAATGTCAGTGCCTTGTCAGTGTTGTGTGATAGTCTTTCCATGCCCTATCTCGTCTGATCCTGGAAGCTAAGCAGGGTCAGGCCTGGTTAGTACTTGGATGGGAGACCGCTTGGGAATACCGGGTGCTGTAGGTTTATACCATAGTCTTTCGAGACTGAAGGTTGCCAACCAAGGATTTAGATGAAGATCATTCCTAGCCCCCTACCTGAGATCTTTCAGCAGAGAGCTGAGTCCTGAACCTTCTATATGAAAAGCACATCTTCTGCCCCTGAGCCTACAGAGGTTCCAGTCCAGATCAGAGGTCCCCTCTCTGCAATGACTGCTTTTCATTTAGAAAAAGACCTGCTCAATTTTAACTACGCTATTTTAAAACCTTTTAAATGTAGTTTCGTCCTAATTCCACAAGACTGGGAAGGTTTGAGGTTGTGTTTTTGAAATCACAGTCCCCCGCATGGCAAATGACGTCTGAAACTAGGAGAGCTTGCAAAAGTAATTTGTGATATGGCAGGCGTGTCTGCTGGGGATGCAAAACCAAATCTCACTGGATGTGTGCAACCTGTGAAGCATGCCTGAATTTGAATTGCATTCGCAGTACAAACAACACACAACTCAAATTGAGCATTATATACATGGCATTGCAGTGTCTGAGCTCTGAAACTTGCATTTTCTTAGCCGGACCATTCCTCATTATGCATACAATTGATGGAATGGTTTTAATTCCAAAAGCAACTGGGGACAGTCTTGTATCTGTACGTCAAATCTGTGGGCAGAGTCTAAACTTTTGTTTGTTGCCTTGTTGACAACTTATTTGGAGAATGCAAGTGGGAGTTTGAATTTTTGTGTGTTACTTGAAAACTGGGTCTGAAGGTGAAAACAAAAGAGAAAGAAATCATGCTTGTGGAGATGAATATGGCCATTATGTTGCAATGAAAAATCTATATAAGATTGAATTGCATTTATATATTAAAATAGCCATTGATTTTTTTTTTATTTTTTGCTATGTAGGTTCTCCTTCCCTCACTCTGTCTATTAATATATATATATCTTACATATTACAATTTTATTTGAGTTTCATACCACTTACTACTTCAGTACTACTTCTGAAATTTACAGGTTTTTATCTACTGCCTCTTCTGTCGAAGACACAATAGAATGTCAGTGCATTCAAATTCAATTTTGCATGTTCTGATTCAAAGACAAAGAAACATAATTACTGAAGGGTGGAAAATTAGAATCATGGGCTCAAAATCTCAGAGCCAGTGACATTATGGATCCATGGTCATACTAGGTTAAGGACTGTAAAGTGGGTTGAGTATCTTGTAAAATGGCCCTAGTCCTGTTGTTTTATGTTTATCATGTTGCTTTATCTGTCCCATTATCGAATGAAGATTGAGGTTAAGGTCCTGGCATCATTCCCCAAGCAGAAGAGCAAGTATTGCACTTTTGCAAGCAATGCAGGCCTCGGAAGCATTTTATCATTTTTCTCTTTTTAAAATATATCTTATGAAGAGAAAAATGTTCCCAATACATACGCTTCAGACTGTTGTCCTTCGTTCTCTACGGTAGATTGGTTTCCCTCCTTAGAGGAACTTGAAAAATTAGACCATCATATTGGATGCATCTACTATTCAGTGCCTCTAAGAGGAGGTAGTTCCCATGCTGTATTGATCCACTCTCTATATACCAATTAATGGGCAGGAGAGAAAATGAAAATACCAGGATTTTCTGATGCAGCTCAAGCTCCAGTCCATAGTTAATATGGGTGATGTGTCCTAAAAGCATCACCATTACTCAGGAATATGAATCCTCCATCCCTGATCCCTGTCACAATGGAGGAATGGGAAAGCAAGAGATGATATTAATTGCTGGACTGGTGACCCAGTCCGATTTGGATGCTGTAATGATTTTGCACAGATGCTGGCACCATGTCCAACATCCTAAGCCTTTCCAGTTAACACTGCCCTCTTAGTAACGCTTGCGTGACCCTTCCTGTACTATTGGTGCAGCCCTTCCAGCAATGCTAACAGCATCCATGGAAACACCCACAGAGCATACCTGGGGATTTCTAAACCCAGGTAGGTGCTCCTGTGGAAAGTCATTTCCCTGCTAAACCAGAATGTTGCTTTATCCTAGCTCAGCGTTCATGGCTGCCACTAGAGATAGAAAGCTCCATATTTTAATAATAAAAATGACACCGTCTCCTTTGATGGGTCCTTTCCAGCATCTTTAGCTTGCTGTAAAGGCACCTCCAGCGATGAACGGATCAATCAATTCAGACACTCTTGAGATCCCTCAAAATGCTTTTTTCCATTGGGCAGAATGGATGGGTGAGCCTCACACTTTTAAAATCATTTTACTCCATCCAGCTGCTAAAGCTTCTTAAGAGCTCTTGTGAGTGAATAGCAGGTGGGGCCATAGTTTGTGTTTTTCTTCTTAATCTTTCCACCTCTCTGGTTCTTGTATTAACAGACTGCTATCAAATTGTGTTGTTCCCACTGGTGCTGTGTGTTTCCACTTCTTCCTAGCAACATCTTTTTCCCCTGATGTTGCTTTCACTTTTGAAATATCCGTTTCGCAGGAAAGAATCAACTGCCTAGTTTTCCTGAAACTCATCCAAAACAACAACAACAACAACAAAAACCAGGCAAGGTCTGTTTGCTGCTTTGTATTCTAAGCACTCTGCAAAAGGGCAACCAGCCAAGCTTGTACATGGCATTGTTACACTACAGTAAAGCTGGGGCAGTTCATTGTTGACTTGATGATGCCTGGTATGTACGTCCAGTAAAGTACTTATTTTTAAACTAACTAACCTGAATAATTGCTCAATATTGCAGTTAATTTATTGAGGCTGCAATCCCATATGCACTTTCCTGGGAGTAAGCCCCATTGAATATAATGGGACTTACTTTTGAGTAGACAGGCATAGGATTGGGCTGTTATTTACCCAATTTATTTACCCAGTTAATCAGCTGTAAATATTTTACATCTTGTTGTGCTGCATTCATAACATAAGAACATTAGAAGAGCCCTGCTGGATCAGGTCAAAGGTGCATCTAGTCCAGCTTCCTGTATCTCACAGTGGCCCACCAAATGCTTCAGGGAGCACACAAGACAAGACACAGCCTTCGTCCTGGTGCCCTGCCCTGCCCTGCCCTACCCTGCATATGGCATTCAGAGATAGCCTACTTCTAAAATCAGGAGCTTGCACATACCTGTCATGTAACCCGTGATGGACTTTTCCTCCAGAAATTTGTCCAATCTCCTCTTAAAGGCATCTGGGCAAGTTACCATCACCATTTCCTGTGGGAAGGCGTTCCACAGACTACACGCTGGGTAAATTCTTAATTATTATCCAGACTAAAATTTGAGGCAAGTCTTGTGTGGTCATTTTGTCCCCATGGTGATAGTGCTATTTTATTGGAGGAGGGGGGGGGAAGGATACTGCATCCTCAGTGCTGCTGCTGCTTTAAATTAAGGGATAGTGACAACTGCATTTAGAAAAGTTACGCTGGAGAGAAATGAGAAACTCTTGATCTGGAAGTAGTAGAGGACACTTGGACAGTATAACCAGCAACCATCCATATTATTGCATTTAATTTCCCCAGGGCTGATTCTAAGTGTTTGTGAGATCTTCATCTCAGAATCAGACCCGTTGGTGGGTCCAGGAAGAGAACTCCATCTGTATCTGCAGTGGCTGCTGCTAGTCCATATGCCATTGCTTTGTAGACCTAGAGGGCACGCCCCCTTCCTTTTCCTTTGGAGGCTCCCAGCCTCTTGGGAGAAAGAACAGGGTGTGCAAAGTGGCAACAGTGAGCACCCTCTCCTCTGGGGAGAAGCCAGAAGTGATGTCACTGCATCATGATGTCATTGCCCTGGGCAGTCCATTATGGCAGTGGCTAGAAGGAGGGAACGGAGCAGAAACTGGAGTCCTACTTGCTGTGCCCCCTGTGCTTGTGGCAGGGGCTGCTGTTTTGGTTCCTCCTCTGTCCTCCTCCTCCTCCTTTACGCCTAGTGGACCTAGAAGAGGTCTCCAGATCTTGTACTGGTAGCAGTTGCTGCTTTACCTCCTTGATCAGCTGGGTTTTGTACCATTGTGTACATGTTGGATTCCAACAGCTGGAGGATGTGTCAAAGGCTAAATGAAGTGGTGGCAAGCAGCTGCTATTCACAGATGGACTTTCTGCTAGGCATGGGACCAAGTTAGTGCTTGACTGTGGCCTCTACTGTATAGCATTAACTATATTAGAGCCAGCAACATGGAGACAGATAGAAAACTTTGTTGCTGCCACCACTCATTAATATAAGGTAGCCGTAAGAACAGCACATCCTCGGTAGGTGGCCACCCTATCACTAGGCGGGGGTAGGCAGCAAATTAGAGGATATTATTCAATGGATGCAAATGGTCAATGATTTAGTTTTGAGTTTATACTTTACTATGATGGGAGGTGGTATTTGGAAGTTTTGCATTAGGCAAACATTCTTCAGGTCTTTCTGTCGCAAGTGATTAGAGAAGTTTCACTTGTTCAGTTTCTGCTTGGCTGCATCCCACTGGTGCACTATACAGCCCAATGGTGAGCTGAAAAACCAAGCCAAAGCATGCATTCATGAAGCCTAATTTGGAAAACCAGCATCATCTATGAGACTGGACAATCCTAAGTAACTTATTCAACAGCAAGTTCTGTTGAAATGAGGGGTCTTCCGCAATATAAATTCAATCTGGAGAAAGTGAGGAATATTTAAGTTCCATTTAAACCAGTGGAATGTCAAGAGCCTGGATTAGTATTTAAGGCTGTACATGTAAATTTGGAAGAAAGTCCAAACTGAATTCACTGAGCTCATTTCCACAACGAGATGCATTGGATCTGGCTACAAGCTCAGTTCATTTTAGCAGATACTTAAGTGAACCTTGCTTTGTCTGGATTGCATCCAGTGTGTTTAGGAATTGGATGCCAGCATCGCCTCGTAGCAGGAGGCTGTGTGATTGAGAAAACATGTGGCTCTAAAATGATGGTTAATTACAGGATATTCAAAATGCTGCAATCTGGACTGTGGAATATGGATACGATGGGCTGGATTATTTTGGATAAGTTCTCCAGACATTTGTTCTTGAGACGCAAGCTCTTTTCATTTCTGCTGAGCTCAAAAATGTGGGGGGGGGAAGAAGGAAAGATTGGCCATTCTTGGCCCCAAAAAGGTTTTAATGAGTAATTACCATGTCTGATGTGATGGTCTGTTAGTTTTCAAACTGAAATCCTCCTTGGAGTGTTTCTGCGAAGCAAAATGATTTGCACTTGGCTTATGCTAGCAATCTCATTTCTTGAAACTAACGTTTCTCCTGTACAAAACTAAAGTGCCCTTAATGTACTGGGAAAAAAAACATAATGATATTACAAAATTTAAAAAAACAAAACAAAAAAACTTTGGTTTACAATAACGTTGACGGCCCAATCCATCCCCTCCAGCCCAGGGCATGCATCACCACTGACAGAGTTTGTGCTGCATGCTCTGATCAGAGGGTGACCAAATGGCCCAGGAGAGTTAAGCAAACATTTGTTTATTTGCCTCCCTGTAGGTTGCCTGGCCTTCAGTGGGTCTCCTCAGACCTCAGGATGTGTTGGGCTGGGAAAAGGGGGATCAGACTTTGGTGTCCGCTGCTGAGATCCTCCCCTGAACTGCCCTGGGTTGACCCACTCTGTACCACCCTGATCCCCTTCTGAACAGCTCCAGCAGGGTGTCCAGGAGCTGCTGGCCTGCATGCAGAGCCTGCAGCTGTTTGCACCAATGGCTCCAAAGGGCACAGTGTTGGTGCTGCTTTTATGCTGCCAGAATGTGGCTCATGCTGACAAATCACCCAGGGCTGCCTGGCAGTTACAAATTCATTCCTGTATTAAAGCATGGAAAATAAGACTTAAGGCATGGCTTGCGTGCTGTATTAGCGCAGAGCTGCGTTATCCCCAGTATTGTTTTCATGCAAATTTTCTCTCTGCGTATCCATACTTTCCGTTCATGTTTCACGCCCTGTTCTTTCTCTAATTTACGTGACCGCAAGAGGTGACATTGTAAACCATCTTTTCTAACGCAGAAACTCAGCCACGACATAAGCTAGGATGTCCCTCCAAAAATTTTAATGCACAAGTGAACTATGCCCTGAAATGTCATCTCAAACTAAAGATTTTTATAATTTCCTCCTTTTTTAAAAACAGTGTTATTGTTCACACTGTGTACAGGCTGAGGGCCCAATCCTATCCAACTTTCCAGATCCAGTGCAGCCACAATGCAGCTCCGAGTTAAGAGAACAAATGTTCCCATACCTCGAGGAGGCCTATGTGATTGTTCCTCCACCACAGGATGCAGCACATGCCCCATTGATATAGCTGCACCAGCCCTGGAAAATTGGATAGGTTTGGGCTCTGAGTCCTGCTGATCCGTGGATTTTGTATCCATGGATCTGGCTCAACACGGGCCCTCTAGACCCAAATTGAGCCAAATTTAGCCCAACATGAAGCCTCCAAAAGCTTCAGGACCTCCAATGGGCCAGAAAGCAGCAGATTTCATTATCTGCGGTTTTCGTCATCTGCAGGGGGTCTGGGAATGGATCCCTCAGTGGTACAGAGGCACCATCTTTATACTATTTAGGATTGTGCTATAATTGTTGACATTCTGATTTTTCCTTTTTTCTCGTAATACTATAGTGCAGACAGACCTTGCCACACGGAGAATTCCATATCCTATCCCCAGTGGCGTCACCTGGTGCAGGATGCCAGCGTGTCACCCCCCCATACAGTGGGTGGGGCAACACCCCAGGTGGTGGGCGTGGTGATGTACCATCACTCCACCCCCACTGGTTTTTTGGCCGTACCTTTTGATAGAACAAAGATAGAACACATTCTGCATGAAATTACACATTGATTGATATATAACATGATGGTATTATTCTTCCAAATTATGATTTTAGTCACTAGCAGTGTCACACACACTCCATGGGTGTCAACTTACTAACACCTTATTGCAGCAGTTCTCACTTTTAGCACTGGGACCCACTTTTTAGAATGACAGTCTGTCCAAGACCCAACAGAAGTGATGTCATGGTGGAAGTGACAACGTCAGGCAAATTAAAATAAATAAGTACAAATAATTAAAGTAAAACAAATAATTAAATAAGCAGAAGCCAACCCTGCTCCGCCAAGTGAATTTTCTCTGTAGCCTGCCTGCAATAACACCCCCCCCCTCCAAAATCAGTAAGATTTTCAGCCCTACCCAGTGCCCAGTAAGAACTTCTGTTTAAACCAGATCACTGACAGGATCCTCCTGGCTTTGCAAGTCTCAAAAAAGTTCACCTTATCAGCTGAAGCCTCTGTTTTGATCCTTTTTAGTCGGGGGGGGGGGGCTGCCTTCTGGAGCACTTGTTTAGCTGCAGGTGTATAGGATCAGGACCATTCCTGCCTGGTCCTTGCACCAGAGTAG
Source organism: Tiliqua scincoides (assembly GCF_035046505.1). Lineage (NCBI taxonomy): Eukaryota > Metazoa > Chordata > Lepidosauria > Squamata > Scincidae > Tiliqua > Tiliqua scincoides. The sequence continues at coordinate 11,715,257 of NC_089826.1, forward strand.
CCTTGCACTCTCCTTCACCTGATCTTCTACACCAGCCAAGGCACATTTGCTTACTTGTGAGTAAATGCGACTGTGAGGCTTAGTTTCGCTTTCCATAGGGCTCAATACATTCATCTGCTTGGAGGGAGGGACTTCCTTCTCAGATGTTTTTGGGGGCTGCATTCACTGGATCAGGACCTTTCCAGTGTCGTTGAATTCCTCTCAGCCTGTCTTTTCCGATGGCCTAAGGCAAGTTTTCATACTTGTGAGTAAACGTGCGATACAGCTCAGTTTCACTTTCCATAGGGATACATGCATTTTTTGTTCTCCAGTTTTTTGGCCATAACTTTTGTTAGAAGGGAGATATTTCACTCTGGTTTTTTGCATTGCATTCCGCTCGAAATTCCACATCCAACGGTATATAATATGATGGGGTTACTCCTAACCACCGAGATTTTAGCATGTCACCCCCCCGTGTGCGTAGCCCGCCCTGTGCGCGTCACCCAGTGCGGCCCGCACCCCCCGCACCCTGCTAGCGACACCACTGCCTATTCCAAACACACACACACATATATAGCCTAGCTGCAAATCTAAGCAAACTAGAATTTAAATGCAGCTGAACTCCAAGAGAACAACTTTAAAATAAAAATAGTATTGAACTGTAGCCATTCTTTATAACATTCTTAGTAATAATTCTTGAAAATTAATTTTCTCTTGTTTTATCTCATAAAGGGATGCTGAACTTGCAAAACAGAGAATTCAGTGCTCTCTATTTCCACAACTTGTGGCCAGATTTGCAGATGGCACCATACAATTCGGGCTGGGGATCACGAAAATGGATTTTGAAGTACAGTATAGTCTTCCAAAAAGATATCTCAGACCTGGAACAAAAATGGAAAGTATGGTTCAGTGTCAATATGTGTAAAGTTATGCACATTGGAGCCAAATATTTGCAGTTGTCCATAGAAGTAAAATAGCCACAATCCACAGAAATAAAATAGATTTCACACAAACGCTGACAGGGTTGAATTGTCAAAAGTGGCATCGCTAGGAGGGCGTGGGAGATGTGGGGTGCACCAGGTAGTGTGCAAAGGGGGGTTGATATCACTACTGGCCAAAAATTTTAAAATCTTGGCATTTTCCAGTAATACCATCATTTGATGTGCAATTTCTTTCAGAATGCAGTGAAGCAAACCGTGTTGAAATACCTATTCTATCAAACTTTATAGCCAAAAAACCCTAGTGACACCACTGATTGTTGATGGCCAGCCAGGGAAAGGATCGTGGGGACATATTGGACAAAATAGGGACAGTTACTAGTCAGGTTGCAGACAACATGGACTGGACTGGTAAATAAGGGTAGTTTGGACTTATGCACAGCTCTCTGTTGTGCCACACAACAGGCAGCTATCAAGGGATACCTAAGCGTATTTGACGTTTCAGAGCCCTTTTCCTTGGGTGTCACCAACCCTTAAAGACTGGGGCTTTAGCTCCTTCTGTGTGCATCATGCTCTGAGACCCTAGTGGATTTAATTGCTTCTGCCATGAAGATGAATGCCTCCCACACCACTCCCTGACAGTCAGCAGTGCCTCTTCATTAGTCGTCAGGAGCACAAAACCTCAAGGGCATTGCCAATACGTACTTCAGTTGAACTAATTTTGCCTGTGATGTCTCGTACAGTGAGCAAGGAGGTTATTTATCGCAAGGCAGTGGGACATTACCTGGTATTACAGCCTCAAGCGCTGTTAACTTTTGCATGGAAGCTTCTGCAATGATGCCACTGGGTCTTCGAGTCATGACTGATTGCTCACTTTCGCTGTTCTTCCCTTCCCCATTTGAATTGCAAAGGAAACTGGTGCATTTTGTTCAGTACTGCTTCTTGCCCACTAAAATGACCTTAGGGAGGCCAGTAGTCCCTCACCTTCAGGGTGGACCTGAACATTAAGATAGACAACAAGCTACCAGTATTATCCTCAGATTAGAAGCTCCTTAAGTGGAGAACTAAATGTCATAAGAGATACACCACGACTTGTTGCTCCATGTCTTTCCCTTTTTGGCAATGACTAGTTTAACGTAGTAGATGCTGTGATGTCATTGCATTGTGTAGTACCCTCCCCAGCCTCACAGCATAGACTGTCACTCTTGAGACAGGTTGCAATTATATTTTGTGTTGCAATGATATAGTGTCATGCATTGCAGTAAACTAGATCAGCAGTAAACTAGATCAGCAGTTCTCAAAAAGTGCAAAACTTTTTAGCACCAGGATCCACTTTTTAGAATGAAGGTCAGGACCCACTGGAAGTGATGTCATGGCCAGAAGCGACTAAGATGATTACGGGGCTGGGGCACCTTCCTTATGAGGAAAGGCTACGGCGTTTGGGCCTCTTCAGCCTAGAAAAGAGACGCTTGAGGGGGGACATGATTGAGACATACAAAATTATGCAGGGGATGGACAGAGTGGATAGGGAGATGCTCTTTACACTCTCACATAATACCAGAACCAGGGGACATCCACTAAAATTGAGTGTTGGGCGGGTTAGGACAGACAAAAGAAAATATTTCTTTACTCAGCGCGTGGTCGGTCTGTGGAACTCCTTGCCACAGGATGTGGTGCTGGCGTCTAACCTAGACGCCTTTAAAAGGGGATTGGACGAGTTTCTGGAGGAAAAATCCATTATGGGGTACAAGCCATGATGTGTATGCGCAACCTCCTGATTTTAGGAATGGGTTAAGTCAGAATGCCAGATGTAGGGGAGAGCACCAGGATGAGGTCTCTTGTTATCTGGTGTGCTCCCTGGGGCATTTGGTGGGCCGCTGTGAGATACAGGAAGCTGGACTAGATGGGCCTATGGCCTGATCCAGTGGGGCTGTTCTTATGTTCTTATGTTCTTATGAAGTGACATCATCAAGCAGGAAAAAATTTAACACCCCTAAAAGACAATATCAAACCGAATTAATTAAGTAAATTAGAAGTTTACAATAAGAATAAGTTTAAAAAATTATTGAAAATAATTAACCCTCTGAACCCTCCCAAGCAGTTGCTGATCTGGTAAAAAAAATTACCCAACATCCTAAATGCTGTAATCCTAACCCAAAGCCCCATTAGCTGTCATTATTAAAAGCATATACATACGGCTCTGTAACATTTCCCCAAATGCAGTCACATTCCATAGTAGCATCAAGTCTAATGTATTAAAAATAAAACATGCATTGAAATGAATAGAGACCCTCCTGAAATTGGCTTGCGACCCACCTAGTGGGTCCTGACCCACAGTTTGAGAAACACTGAACTAGGATTTCCAGAGAGATAAGATGGTCCTGAGCAAATTGGAGAATACAGATGCATTAAATAATAGATAAATAGGGGGAAACCGCTTATGTAGGGGGGAAAAAACTAGTGCGCATTTGACATATGGAAATGTAAGTCTCATTGAAATTCCACAGGGATACACATGTGGCATGGCCAAGAGAAGCTTACTTCTTTTCATAGATGAAAACTGTCTTCCTAAAAGGGTTCATAGTGATGTAGACCGTAACTTTTTATCTGCTTTGACTTGTTCACCAGCTCAGGCAGTTCCTGGAAAAACATCACCTGACCCCAGTTATAATGTAACTGATCGCAATTGGAACGGGGAATTGCAGTGTGCTGTATGTCCAGAACCTTTGGGGAAACTGGGTGAAATCCTTAGAGTGCAACCCAGACCCACACTTGGGCTGATGCAAGTCCCTTGTTCCGGCCTGGGAGAGTTGCAAAAATGCTGTAAGCCACTTTTGTGCCACTCTGAGGGGAGGTGGGCCAGCGCATGGACGTGCGTCAGCCTTCCTATGCTGACGAAGGCCTGGGGAAATGGTGAGTTGCGTCAGCCAATGCAGGGGTCTGTGGGGGGCATGGGGAGGGTGAAGAGGCATTTCAGAATGGACAGTGGGCAGGACCGTGGGTGGGTGGGTGGCGAGCAGGAGACGGGGCCAGGATCCAGCAGTTATGCCAGATACTGGGTGGCCCAGAGCAGTCCCAAGCTGCTCAGATTTGCACTGCCAAATTAGGTGGCGCATATTCGAGTAACCCCATTGAGGCTGCAGTGGTTTTCCCTGGGGCAAGGGGAAAAGTTTCCCTTTGCTTTGGGGTGAGCCACAAACTGCCCGGAACCTGCGTGAAATTAGTGGGAATTAAGTTAGTCAAAACTCGCTTCTTTCGTTGATTTCAGTGTTGGTTAGTCATGACGAACTCTCGTTGGGTACACACTTTTAACTGGTGCAGAAGAGAACAGCTAGGTTGCTTACTGGTTTGACCATTAGATACCATATCTTGTGAGCTTTTAAATGCCCATACTGGTTGCTAGTTTGTTTCTGCACACAATTGATTCTGGTTGTAACCTGTAAAGATAAATCTGTCAGGATACCCAAAGTGCCCCCCTCTGGAGGCAAAGAGAGTTTTGAGCCCAGCAGAGGCCACGAATATCTGTTCGCGGGCTCTGTCAGGCTCCGACAGAGCCCTAGAGCTGAAAAATTGTCACTTCTGGTTTCTCTGTGAAACTGGAAATGACATTTTTAATGCCTATTATAAGGACCTCTGAGGACCCTCCAGAGGAAAGGGGAGTTGGAGGGTGTTGAGGGGGAAGCATTTGCCCATATCCACAGTTTCAGGTAACTGCAGGGAGTTCCATAATGGAACCCTCACAGGTATGCCTACGTATATTGCATTTTAACACTCATTGATCAGCAACCGCCTTTGTTTTTCAGTCTCCTCCCCTGCCCCAAGGGTGTTTTTTGTGAACTTTGGAGCCAGTGTGATAAATGGGTTTCTCCAAAGTTGTGCACAGTTCTCCCTGCGTGAAGCAAGTAATGTCAAGCTGCCTGTGAGCATGTGTGCACCGATCAGGTGATTCCTCCCCCCCTCCATGTTCCATTATGACTTGAAGTGCTATACTGGAATATTTCAGCCTTCATTAACTAAAATTAATGTGAAGTTCCTACAGTCTGGCATGCTTAATGCTCATAAAAGCTGCAGGGCTGCTCACCTGTGCTGAGGAAGTGATTATCTCCATCTCTCTCAATCATATATGCGGGCCACAAATATTCCTAAGCCTTAGGTTTCTTATTCCTATCGTACCTTTGCTCCCTTAAAAGTGGGGCACCGAAGGACGGGAACAACAAAGATTCCATTACAATGCAATCAGAAAGAAAAACCATCATACGTGGCAGAATAATAAATGATAAAAGTCCTAAAAACAGCAGAGCAAATGAGTGATAAAAGCAGAGCAACCCAGCCTGCAATAATTGAACGGCAACTAAGAGCCCAATCCTATGCACGTCTACTCAGAAGTAAGTCCCATGAGAGTCTATGGTCTTACCCCTAGGTAAGTGTGGATAGGATTGGGCTGTAAAACTTTAAAAAAAAAGGGGGGGAAGGGGGGTGCTAAACCGAAAAAGAAGGTTTTTAGCCCCACCAGAAGGCAGTGCCGATCCACCCATTTTGTAGAGCTAATTACCAGAAGCTATTGTGTTCCTCACTGTCAGAGCCGCTGGGAAAATTTATATCTCACCCTTCCTTTGCCAAGGCAAAAGCTCGGGGTGTCTTACAAGTTTCACGAAAAGTAACAATGAGGCTTGCAATAAATAACACGGGGCCTTCTCAGTAGTGGCACCAGCCCTGTGGAATTCCCTCCCTCTTGCTTTACGAACCGCTCCCTCCTTGGAGACACGCTGCGGGACCTGAAGGCATTTCTTTTTAGACCAGCCTTCTGAGTTATCGGCCCTTTTTAAACAGGGACATTTGCATTTTACGAGTTGGTCCCTTTTATAAGCTATCTGCTGCTGCCCTGCCATTTGTATTGTATTTGTGTTTGATTGTAGTTGTTTTTAGGTTGCTTGAATGCATTATGAATTAGGCTGTGTTGTACTTTTTAAAATGGTGTTTTTGTGAGTGTTGTGCTATTGTTATCTGCCTTGGATCACCTCTGGGGGAGAAAGGTGGGATAGAATATGATGAATAAAAAATAAATACAACATAGGTAAAACAATTAGTAAAGACAATTGGGGGGGGGGTGATATCCCAATGGCACCCCAAGGGCTGCTTACCGGTACTCAGTTTGATGAATTGTAGATTCACCTCCTGTTCTACCTCCTTACTGGCCCACTCTTCCTTCACGCCCCAAATTTCCTGGACATCATGGTTGGCAACCTTCAGTCTCGAAAGACTATGGTACAAGCCTGCAGCACCCGGTATTCCCATGCGGTCTCCCATCCAAGTACTAACCAGGCCTGACCCTGCTTAGCTTCCGACATCATCCATGCTTTATAAGGCCTGAAGAATACTGGTGTACCTAGGGGTCAAGGGGACAAATGTGCCACAGCAGCCCCTCTCCCCGCCTTTTTTTTTCCTTAAGGCCCCTATAGAGGGCCTTAGAAGGTATTCTGAGAGCTGGGAAGTGAAGTTATTTGAGGCCTGGGGGGTGGCATTTTGGGGGTCCTGGCCTCAGGCAGCACAGGGGCCAGGATCACAATTGCTGAAGAGGGCTAGAGTTCTGCTGAAAAAGAGTGCACATCTGTTACCCTGCATGTGCTTGAGCTTGTCTGATCTCGGAAGCTAAGCAAGGTCAGGCCTGGTTAGTACTTGGATGGGAGACTGCCCGGGAATACCGGGTGCTGTAGGCTTATACCATAGACTTTCGAGACTGAAGGTTGCCAACCAACCAAAATATGACAGTTACAATACCATAAATAGAAACAACAGCAGCATATAAATAACAGTTTAATCGAATGTTTCTCAACCAGTGGTACAGGTACTTGAGGTGGTGGTCCTTGCAGGACCCCTGGATGTCTGCCGCCCAGCAATGAGTCCAGCAATGCAACACAACAAACAGTGGTAGAAAGCTTAGTTTCAGGGATAGAGCTCAGTGTATGCTTTTTGCATGTTTAGTAAAGCCCTCCTGTCTTCTCCGAGCCTCTGACTTGTGTTTGTAACGTCCACATCTGGCCTTTCAACCTGGAAGTAACTGGCAATGATGTAACTTCCAGCGGTACTTCCAGTCGGTGGACAATGCGCAGTGGTACAGCAGGGGACAAGCCTTGAGAAATGCTGGTTTAATTGGTATCCATAAACAATATAAAAAACCTTAGTAGCATAGCAAGAAACAATTCAATCCAACAGAAAGAAATCTAAAACAGCTAATTGCAAAAATCAATACACAGAATATGCATGTGGCCAACTGAGGGCCCAATCCTATCCAACTTTCCAACCCTGGTGCAACCACCATGTAGCCTTGATGTAAGGGAACAAGTGTTTCCATACCTTGATAAGGCCTCTGTAACTGCCCCACCACCCCAGGATGCAGCACACATCCCATTGGCACGGCTGCACCAGCGCTGGAAAATTTGATAGGCTGGGCCCTGTGCCTATAAACAATAATTCACCAATAATTCACTCATTTTAGGATTGTTACTACATTTACAATTTGTATAAGTGTCTGTATTCAAAAAAATCTTCTACCCCTTGAATTGGTTACCTTTTGAGTTGATCCAAAGTTTTTTACAGCCCAATCCTGTTTCTGTAGTCAGTGCCTGCCTGTTGGCAACCTGCAGTCTCGAAAGACTCTGGTATCGCGCTCTGAAAGGTGGTTCTGGAACAGCATCTAGTGTAGCTGAAAAGGCCGATTCGGGAGTGACAATCCCTTCCACACCGGGAGCAAGTGCAGTCTGTCCCTGGTCTGTCTCCCTGGCTATGGGCCTTCCTTCTTTGCCTCTTTGCCTCAGTCTGTTGGCCAAGTGTCTCTTCAAACTGGGAAAGGCCATGCTGCACAGCCTGCCTCCAAGCGGGCCGCTCAGAGGCCAGGGTTTCCCACCTGTTGAGGTCCACTCCTAAGGCCTTCAGATCCCTCTTGCGGCTGTCCTTGTATCACAGCTGTGGTCTACCTGTAGGGCGCTTTCCTTGCACGAGTTCTCCATAGAGGAGATCCTTTGGGATCCGGCCATCATCCATTCTCACAACATGACTGAGCCAACGCAGGCATCTCTGTTTCAGCAGTGCATACATGCTAGGGATTCCAGCACGAAATGTAGTCAGTAGTGCCTTACTATTGTTAAAGGGGCTTACTCCCAGGTAAATTTCTATAGGTCTGCAGCCTCAGTTGGTTAATATGGCATCTTCCTCTGTTATTTACCCTATCTCTATTTCCCCTCCCTTTCCACTATCATTTCTATTGTGTCTTTTCCCCCCTAAAATGTCAGCTCCTGCCCTTTCATAGTGTCAAGTACATGGATGGTGTATTAACAGCAGTAATTACTATTATTATTCTCTCAACAATTTCTCCTGTGAAACATGCCAATGGAAGGTTTTTTATTAAAGGCTGGCTCCTGCGTACTACAGTCTAGTAAACTATTAATCAAGTCTCTGTGTCATTTTGTTTAATCTGGAAAGTTGTTAGTTTCCAGTTGAAGAACACTGAATTTTCAGAGCTGCAGACAAAACACACTGGCCACAATCCAGCCCAGATCTGAAGATGTTGCAATCAGCTTTAGTCTCTGTGTAGTTCTAACTCTTCAGTATTACATGCTGCCTTTGAAAACAAAATACGACGGCACCTTTAGACAAAGAAAACCATAAAATTGAAGACATTTGTTAGACATGTTTAAAGGTAATTGGAGCCTTACCAAGCTTGGAGAGTGCAAAACTGGTGACTTCTATTTTCAAAGAACAATTTGCTCCCTGGGAATAGGGAAGAAGCTATTGATTTTAGGCACATGTCTGCTGCTCCCCTGAGCTGTAATTGTAAGTGCCACATGCTTACTGGCGCAACTCTTACTTCAGTCCATGCGCCCTTTGTGGCCAAAGGGAGAGTCTGCTCTTTAAAGCTCTTCTCTGGGGGTAATAGTGAAAAATGCCACAGACACTTCAGCCAGGTGCTGGCTGCCTAAGTGGGGAGAGCAGAGGAAGGAAATTACCCAGGGAGACCAATCTCTGCAACTTGCCAACTGCAGTGCAACCACTACAGGATTGGACGGTGCCATCTGCTGCTATTTGGCATGACTTCTTCCTGGGCGTACAGAGCTTGCTATTGTCCTCGACCTTGGCAGAAGAACCTGGCACTTAGCCCACAAGTCTGCCGCCTTCGAAGCGAGATAGGAGAAGCTGGAAGGGCACATTGTGTCAAACCAACAGTAGTCTCTATTTCTTTTGATCCCGCAGCATCTCGATCGGCGAAAGAGACAGAGTTTATCAGAGATGCAATACCTGTGTAACCAGACCTAGTGCCCCTCACCAAGATGGATGCTGAGGTTGTGCTAGCCTGTGTTCTACCCCCTCTCCAATGTTCTAGTTCAGCATTCTCCTACCCTCTTCCTTTCTGTCTGCCTCTTCCTTTCCAATTCAGGGAGTGGAAGGAGAAGGAGGCAAGTGGGGAGAGAGAGATGAGTGCATCAATCTGCATCAATCTGCATCAGTTGACCTAGTGAGTGGTCCGGCTCTGCCCCTGACAGCTAAAATTAATAAAAAAAAGAGACAAACTGAATCTTTCTGGGAACTGTTCCAATGGGTTCAAATGGAATGTGCTGGACCAATATGTTTCTAACAGCCCATCCTATCCCCTGCCACACTATAGAATGCAGCCATGCCAACGAAGTGCATGCTGCGTGTTTTGCTGGGTGCTGGTGGGGCAATTAGAAGACCAACCAGTAAAAAACTTTTACTTACCTCTGTGTGGGCCTTCTGGCAGTTTATGGGTCTTTTCAGACTGATGCCTTTTTTTTTTTTTTGCTGGCAAATGTCCAAGAAAAGGAAGAGGCAGGACTGGTTGAAAAGTGGGTGATAGAATCCAGCGTGCCCCTTTGCCACTGAGATCCACCCCTTCGGCTTGCTCCCTGCCCTCCCCCTCCCCTTGCTTGAATGTTCCCAAACCCCTCTTCCCTCCACCAACTTATCGACATTGGCACAGCCTCTACGAAGCACTGACCTGAATGCTGGACCTCTGGCCATTTGTGGCATAGCCTTGAAGCACACAACGGCGTCATTAGAACATAAGAGCCCTGCTGGATCAGGCCAAAGGCCCATCTAGTCCAGCTTCCTGTATCACACAGTGGCCCACCAAATGTCCCAGGGAGCACACAAGACAACAGACACAATCTGTGTCCCAGTGCCCTCCCCTGCATCTGGCAATCAGAGGCAGCCTGCCTCTAAAACCAAGAGCTTGCACATACCTACTATGACTTGTAACCCGTAATGAACTTTCCCTCCAGAAATTTGTCCAATCCCCTCTTAAAGGCATCCAGGCAAGATGCCATCACTACTTCCTGTGGCAAAGAGTTCCACAAACTAATTACACGCTGGGCAAAGAAATATTTTCTTCTGTCCGTCCTAACTCTCCCAACACGCAGCTTTCGTGGATGTCCCCTGGTTCTGGTGTTATTTGAGAGGGAAAAGAGCATCTCTCTATCCACTCTGTCCATCCCCTGCATGATTTTGTATGTCTCAGTCATGTCCCCCCCTCAGGCGCCTCTTTTCTAGACTGAAGAGGCCCAAACGCGTCCCACCTTTTGCACCACTGCAAAGGGCTGTGGTAGTGTGCAAGTTCCAGAACTTCAAGGCCTAGACAGGATTGGTCTGTAAATGTGGTCCTTTCGTATCCCATCATAGCTTTGACCTTATTCTCTTTTAACTACGCATCTTCAGCTTCCATGCACAAATGTTTGTAGCATTGAAAAAAATGGGGCCACACTATGCCCTTTTCCTGTGTGTCATTGGAAAGGGATTTTAAGTCACATATAGTACGGAGCTCTGTGGACGAATAGGCCCCTCTCCCCATCCTCACTCGAGAAGTGCCAGTTGGTTTACCTTGTATCAGACACTGCTTTGTCCACACAAGCAGATGACTGGAGGAATGAAAACTGGGAAAGTCATTGTCCACTCAAAAGTATCTTTTTTCTCTTGAGATTGTGGCCTCTCTACAATGATAAAATCACAAGTCGCATATCTTTGGCAGTACATTGCAATATTTATCCTTATAAAGTGTTGTTAAGTTTAACCCTAAGCTAATTGAAGCCTGAGAGGAAAGGGGTGAAAGAGAGACATTGGAACTTGTTCAGTGCAACTGTGTGTATAAGTTGGGAAAGTGATTATTGTTCTGTACAATGCAGCCAATTTCTTAGGAAGCCCCTGTTGTTGATGACGATATAAAACACTGTCTTCAATATAAGCTCATATGATATACTGTACTGATCTATATAGGTGGCATATACAACAATACTGCCCTCTACAGCCTCCATCCAGTATCAGTTCAGTTCAGTAAGACCTTTATTGGCATAAAATACAGAGAAAGAACAAAACAAAACAGAAATATACAAAGACAACACAACACAAGCATAAACATCAGTCACTACCCAGAGTCCCAGGGCTCTGCCTGGCTATTACCCCAGATAAAAAGGAAGCGACATTAATCCAGCGTCTCAGAATCAGGTGTAGAAAGGAGAGACTGAAGCATGATTGAATCCTCCCAGCCCTGCATCCTAGCTAACAATGGGCCTAGATATTTCCTGCATCATGTAGCGGGCAGTAAAAAAAGGTATGCATTAAAGTCTCAACGCAATCCCTACCACACTTGCATTTCCTCTCTGAGTAGGGGATACCGCTGAACCTGCCAGTTAATAAGGCATATGGAAGAGTGTTACACCTTGCCAGTGTGAAAGCTCTCCGGGCCTGTGGGCACACCAGGTGGTAAAAGAAGGAGGCCGGTTTCCCAAAACTGACTGGAATATGGAGATGGAGTGGAGAACATGTGGTTCTGGCGGCACTAAACAGCTCTTGTTGTTCGATATCAAGAATTCTTCCTTTAACGATTCTGTAAGCTGCATCACAGCCAATCATACCTAATTCTGCAGTGTCCAGCCCTATTGACTTAATTTTAGTTAGAAGATCAGTGATCTCTATAGGCAGGACTGGATCCAATAATAATTGGTGCATTAGACCAGAGGAGGTGGGGTTAAATAAAATCCTAAACCAAAATTTCAGAAGTCTTAACCATGCAGTAGTCCTTAATCGTATGAACCCCACCTCGAGACAGAACCCAGTAGGGAACGCACCTGGGTAAGCCCAAAATCTTCCATAAAAAGGAGGCTTGGATGCGTTCTAGTGGTTGGTTGATAACCTTATACCAGACAGGAGAGCCATAAAGAACCTGGGAAAGAACCTTCCCCTTAAACGCCTCCAGATCGGCCGGAACATAACCATTGCCGCAGGTGAAAAAGAAACGGGAAATGGCTGAGGAAGCTAGTTTGGATGCGTTCTGCACTGCCTTGTGATGAAAAGTCCAAGTGAGCCTGTAATGGAAGTTGATACCCAGGTACTTGAAATGCTTAACCTGTTCCATTTTGTTGCCATTACAAGACCACTTAAAAGCCTTCCATCTGTTAGCAAATATCATTATCTTAGATTTAGCATAATTGATCTGCAACTTGTTGGTCAAAAAATACTCTGTGGCGCGCCTGAGCAGACGTTTCAGGCCAATCCTAGTACGAGATATCAGTACTGCATCATCCACGTACAGAAGTAGTGGCACTTGGCATGCGCCAAGCTTTGGACAATGGCCATCTACTTCCTTCAGGGAAGGGGCAAGATCATTTAGAAATAGATTGAAAAGCATGGGGGCCAAGACACAGCCCTGTTTGACCCCTTTGTTAGTGATGATGGAGTGAGTTAGATTCCCCCTCCAGGAGCATCTAACCCTGCAGGAGGTATTTAAATGGAGGGACCTAATCAGCAGCAGTAATCTTTTATCAATCCCCATGTCCTCCAACTTGGCTCCATCCAGTATCATTGTTCTAAGGAAACCCTGCTAAGATGGAAGAGAGTTCATCTTTCATACAGGGCAATTACCTCCAGAACATTTTAGACATGCCGTTTCTCTCGGACATATCTCATGTAACTTTCCTTTGTTTTAACAGGTGCTTAGTCACTTATGGAAGCAGGCACAGGAGTACTGAATATGTACATTTTCTTAAAAGCTTCTTCTCATGTGATGAAATAAACCACAGCCAGTACCATGATGCCTTCGGTGCCCATTTCAGCAGTTGACCTAATCCAGATCCAGAAATACATCATGTCCTCCAGCGAGTGGCATTGCTAGAGGGGATGGAAAGCACTGCGCTGTTCAGGGAGCCTCACCAGGGCATGCAAGGGGTCCCTGCCCCTCCCCTAGGTGAACAAAATGGAGGTGTATGCGCCCCCCCTCTGAGGGGGAGGCTGCCCCTTGCAGACTTCCTGGGAAACTTAGTGCTTTGCACCCCCTCTAGCTACATCAGTGCCTCCAACATTTCATAGATGGAACATATGGACAGGCTTGTTCATGCTCCAATTTTCAACCCAAAGATCGCTACCCAGGCTACCCTCCCCTTTTACATAACGCTAAAGGCTATACTCCATCTGCCAAAAACTGTAGTCATTTATTGTGCAATAGCCTGTGCTACAGCAATTTAAAAGCCAAGAGAGGGGTTGGATTAAGGATGTTCTGGGGGAAAAACTCTCATAAAACCTCATAATTGTCCTATAATATATTGTCTGCAGTTAAAAAAAATCCTCATCAGCTCCAGTGTGTGAAATGGAGGACTCCGCATTGCAAGTTGCCTTAGACTGCTGTCCTGTGCATGCTTACCTAAAAGTAAATCCTATGGAACACAGTGGAACGTACTTTTGAGTAAGCATGCATAGACTTGCATTGTTAGTATTCTGTGCACATGCATTTAGTAGCATGTGCACAGTACTATTGATCAGTTCATTAATGCATATGTATGTGTGTGTGTGGGGGAGGGGGCTGCAATCCTATGCACATGATCCTAGGAGTAAGCCCATTGAACACAGCAGTGTTCAACACACTTCTTAGTAGAAATGTATAGGATTGTGCTGATGCTGTCTCTCAGAAGAGGTTCATATTTCTGGAGCTGAGCCCATGCTTTTCATGCAGATAGTAGCACAAGGTAAACAGTAACATTTTCTTCAAGCCAGAAGAACTACTAGGAGTCAGGGTGTGTAGATAATTCTGTGCGAGATGGACCAATGGGGTGCCTTCCTTGCAGGTGGCTTCATGCATTCAGCTTCTAGAAACCCCTTGGAAAGGAGTTAAGAACTGATAACTGTGGCAACCCATACTGAAAGTGTTAACTGATCATCATCATCATGAAGCAAAAATAGAGACAGAACTGGGGCAGTGATTTCTGAGGTCAGGGACCAGAGAATAAGGATGGTGGAGTGTATGGAACACAGAATTCCCATTCACATGAATGGAAATAAAAATAACACAGAAATGTGAAACATCTGGAAAGGAAAAAAAAACCACACCAATAAAATCAATTTCATATTCCTTCCTTTTACATTCCATGACTGTAGCCATCTATTGTTTCATTCAGGTGGATCTTTCTTTCTTTCTTTCTTTCTTTCTTTCTTTCTTTCTTTCTTTCTTTCTTTCTTTCTTTCTTTCTTTCTTTCTTTCTTTCTAGGCTGCTCTGTGGCTTTAATTTTGATGGGTGTCTTTAACTAGATATTAGCCCCTCTGATTTGCATCAAGAGATATTCACCAAAGCACAAAGGAAAATAAAATGTGTGATGAACATACATGACACCTACATGCTTCAGCCATGAACCGTGTCAAGACATGAGCGGTCATAACAATGCAGACTGAATCAGAATCACAAAGAATGCAGACAAAATCAAGTCTCAAGGGGTTCAGGCATGAAAAGCAAATGTACAGGCTTGTACAGATGCCATGTCCAGAGATGAACGCCCAGATAGCACTCCAAGGAATATGGAGTGTGAGAAATCCAGGATGAGGGGGGAACAGCAAAGATTGGCTACCAGGACGAGAAGGAACAAGCATCTCTGATGGCATCAACTGACAAATACCAGTTGCAGAGGAGGAATGGCAGGAGAAAAGTGGTCCTTCTCCTCCTCCTTGTGGACTTCCCAGAGGCAGCTGGTGCTTATGACTCCTATAGACCTGAGTGGCTGACCAATGCAACATTCAGCTTCCCTTTTCAGAGATCCAATCAGAATGGAGGAAAACGTTTGGTGGGATATGATGGGAAGAGGTGCTTCACTACTATGTAGTCCGCTGTGGCTCGCACAGAACAAAGAAGACTGTAGTGACATATTTACTAATAATTACAGTATTTTTATACTGCCTTTTCCTCAGTGATTCTTACAGCGTGTGACAGTCTTACAAACTCAAGACAGTTCACATAGGCAGGCTATACGAAACCCATTTTTTTACAAATGGGTTTTTACAATATTTTTTTTTCTACGAGCAACTCCTAGAAACCTTCATTCCAGATGGATCCCTTCACGGCATGGTCATCATTTCTTTTTTGCTGGGTATGCCTTCCAGCAGCAGCCGCTGCAGTCAACCAGATTGTCTCTTGGAAGTTGGCTTTTCGCACTCCTCTGCCTTTCTGCGATATTGGTTGCAAGTCCATCACCCTCTCACAGTGAGGTCACAGGACTACAGTCGCTTCTGCTTACTTTTTTATTTGGGCAGCTTTCAGCTCAACCACCAGACCATACCTCCTGCCCATATAGCCGTAAGTTTCAGAAGGTGAATTGAAAAACTGCATTTGGGTAGTGAGATCATGAAACAGAGACGAGGAGCAGTTTTTCACTAGAGAATGAGATATTTTAAGCCAATATGGTATGTATAGTGATTGAACTGGGAGCAAGGAGACCTAGGTTCATATCCTCACTCAGCCCCGAAGCTCACTGGGTGAACTTGAGACAGTCACAATCTCTCTGCCTAACCTGCCTTACAGGGTTGTTGTGAGCGTAAAAGATGGGGGGGAGAAACTTGTATGCCACCCTGAGAACTTTGGAGGAAGGATGGGACAGAAATGTAACTTCTTGATTCTTTCCCTAGCCTGTTCTTTGAGAGCTAAGTGATTCTCTGTTTGCAGTGTCAACACCTAGCATTGGCCTGCATTTCTGCCATTTCAATGGGTGCAGTTTGCTGCTTAAAGTGCCACAAATCTCTTTGTTGTTTTTGCTGCTCCACACAAACCAAACTACCTTTCCAGAAATGTGCAGTTTTGTGAAAATATGACTGTCAATCTGTTTGCCATAATGGATGTGTTTTTGGTAAAATGAGCTTCTGACTTTCAGGGAACATTTTTGATCCCTTGAAGCTATGATAGCTGACCTGGAGAAGCCGAGAGAACCAGAGAGGTATGGGGGCAAGACCTTCAGGGACATGATAAAGGCATCTCACTCCCAGACCGACAGCTCGTTTGCCATTATATGAGAATGAGGGAAACGATCCTTTAGAAGGGAACCATCCCTTGGATGGTGAACCTGTGTCCTTCCCTTGTAGGTCTTAAAGACCTCACCTAGCATTGCTGGTCATACTCCCTTTTTGTTTGTTTTTTTCACCTTATGCAGATTTGGAATGGCAGTGTGCATTCCTGCAAGCTCAGCTGCCCATCTTTGACCACAATCCTTGGCAAGTCTAATGGTTTCTTGACTTGGGAAAAGTTCACTATAAGAATTCTTCTTCTACAGGATTTACTGCTTACAAAATATGAATAGACTATGAATTTGTTTAGGTCATAAAAGATCCCAAATTATCTTTCAACAACTCTGAATGAATATGATGGATGGGCTTATCTTCATAGGGCTTTTGGGAAGAACTGAATGTACTCAGTGAGTGCGTCTGATCCATTAAAACTACTTTCTGGTCCCTTGCACAGCCAAAGGAGACAAGAATGGTGCCAACATAAGGCAATGTGTGAGGTCAAACAGTTCAAAGTGTGGTGCTGGCAAAGTGCGGGAACCTTCTCCTTCATGTGTCATAACACTGTATTGCCAAAACTGGAGCACCAGAAACTCCCAGGCCTGTATTTAAAATTGTGCAACTTTCTCAGAAATTTGGCATCCATGGATTTTAGTATCCATAGATGTGAAGCCTGTCGCTGGAGGGCCTCAGAGGACCTCCCAGATGTGACCAGAAGTAGCTTCTGGATTAGAAGAATGTCCTCCCAATTCTTCAGAAGGCATCCTGGACACAACCAAAAGTCACTTCCAGTTCTGTATGACCACAACACCCTTCATTGCCCTTCAGATACCATTGTCCCACAAGGACAGTTGCGGATCTACCATTAGGACCGATGGTGCAAATGCCCGAGGTGTAAGCCTCTAGGACCATGCGGAAGTTTCTCTGAGGCTTCCGACGGGATTGGAAACTGCTTTTCTGGAAGCACATTTTATAGCATTGGGGAACCTCAGAGAGGCTTCCCCGACATGGGCTAAGGTAATGTGAGGCTCTGTGAGCCTCAGGTGAGTGGGGAGGGTGGATTTTCGTGCGGGGGCAGTGACAGCCTGCGGGGGGCGCCATTGCGGACCTTTGCCCCTTGCACGGGACTTGGGAGGTCCGCCGCTGCACAAGGAGACCATAAAGAATGAAGGGAAAGCAATCACTGGCTCTTGCAAGTTTTGTTCAAATCTGGGTGACAAGATTTGATGAACCAAACTTGTAGTTCAGGAAGGAAATGCCAATGGTGATTTGTACCATTCCAAACAACTTTAAAAATAAAAATTAAACTTGGGTTATTTCTTGGTTTTTAAAGTCCCCCCCCCCCCAATTGCTGGCAGCATTAGTGCTGTCAATCTATAGGTGAGTAAAAGACTCTGCCTTTAGGTGACTGAGTCAATCTATAGGTGAGTAAAAGACTGAGCCTTTAGGTGGTTGAATGCACTGATACCTCCGAATGTGACCTTCAACAGGAGAGTGGGCACCTGGGTTGCATAATTCTTTGAGGCGCAATCCATCTGTAAAACTTATTGTTCAAGCGCAAAGAAGTAAATAGTCACTTCCATTTGCATTTAAATTAAAAGCCTTATTTTGAAATCAAGAATCGCTGATCTGTGCAGGCGCACGGGTATTATAAAAATGTCAACGCTTAAAATTAGGTCTCATTACAGTGATGACTTTCTCTAATTTAAATTACTTACAAAAATATTTCCTATTAATTTCTAGGCATCCACTGAAGCCTTTTCATTTATAACATTTGCCATGCATTTTTTCTTGACACTGAAAAGGGTATCTTCGTGGTGCTGATACTACAGGCCCATTGTAGCCCCAAGTAAGCTTCTTACTTGGAGCGCAGAACAGGTGGCTGTAATCAGCTCCATTGAAAAACAAGTCAAGCGAAGCTTCAGAGCAATTGCATAACAAGTGGTCAATGAGGGCGGGGGAAAGACGCTTGCACTGCAATGAAATATTTCAACTAAGTTCAGGGCAGCCATTGCGTTAGACAGAACGTTCATTCAGTTGGTTTTTACAGCGACAGAGGGCTTGTTTATATAGTCACCAGCGGGTTGTGTGTCAAGTACTGCAAAGACCTCTCTGAGGGTGCAGCAGAGATCTCTGTGTGTTGTGTACCTGTTGGAGAGAGTCCAGCTACCAGTAGAACACAACATCAGTCTTGCATTGGAGAGATTTGGTCCTTTCCTTTTCATCAGAGCAATGGCAACCATTTGCTTATACATTATAGGAGAAGGTAAAGCAGGGGCAGTTCTGATGAAGGCTAAACCTGCTTCTTCGTTTCTCCCAAACATACCTGGCTACAGGGCAGGATTACAGGAAGTGGCAGCAAGAGCTGTCTCATCTCTCTCCCTCATTTTTGAAGTCCTCTGCCTCCCTCCTCTCTCCGACGTCTGGAATGCTTCAGTGGCAGGTGCAACGTACCTTGTGAAAAGCTGCTGGGTACATAAGACCATCTTTGCACTGAGACCCTCTGTTTGTTTTGCTGGTCCTGTGTGTGAAACAGCATTTAAAAGCAGGTTACACAGGAGGTCCTGAATTTCTGCATCCTGCTTGACAACCTAAATTTGGCTCCAGAGCATCTCTCTCTCTCTCTCTCTCTCTCTCTCTCTCTCTCTCTCTCTCTCTCTGTCTAGGAATTACCCAGCCCTAAAGGAGTATCTTCAACATGAAAGGATGCAAGTTAATCATCCAAGGGATGGTTCCCTTCTAATGGATCATTTTCCTCATTCTCCATAATGACAGAGGAGATGTCAGCCTGGGAATGGGGTGTGTCTATAATGTCCCTGAAGGTCTTGACCACATACCTGTCTAGTTCTCTCAGATTCTCCAGCTCAGTTACCTTGGCTTCAAGAGAACAAAATTGTTCCCTGAAAACCAGAAGCATATTTTATCAAAAACACATCCATGATTTATGTCAAACAGACTTAGGGCGCAATCCTACCCTGTGGTGGAACAGGCAAGCCAAAAGGCTGCCAATCCAGCACAGGATAGAGGGGAAACTTTTCTCCTTATCTCTGGGTAAGGTACCTTTGCCCCTATGGGTCTCCTCGGACTTGCAGCACTTCCTGAGGTGGCACAAGTCCAAGGAGAGTGGAGCAACTTGCAGCGGCTCCGAGCTTCCCGAGAATGGCGGTTGGGATCCAGCAAAACTGCTGGATTCCAGCCCTGCCTCCTGCTCCTCACCCACCTACCCCCAGGGCTGCCCACTGCCTGCCCTTCCCCCAGGAATGCCTCCCTCCCGCGTCCTTCCTGCCCAGAGCCTTGCGTCAGCCCAACCAAGGCAAGGCTCACCAAGGAAGCTTGTGTCAGCCTCCGCAGGCCGGCACACCTCCATGTGTTGGCCCAGTTTCCGTGCTTTATGGCACGTTTGCGACCCTCCTGGGCTGGCACAAGGGACTTGTGCCGGCCCAAGTGAAGATTGCGCCCTAATAGACGTACACGGAATGCAGTGCATAGGACCTATTTTCCTTCTGGCTTTTTACTTGCCCAACTGGCGTCTGTGTTATTTTAGGGCTTGCTTACTTGGAAAGCATTATGTACCTTTAACTAGGGCCCTAGGGCAGGGATAGTTTATGTAATCATAAACACATTAAAATGCAACATAAATACATCAAAAATGGTCTTTATTTCCTGCATTGGGTCACATGCTACAGACTCCAAAAGCATTTCCTAAATTACATGGCCATCTGTAGGTATATTAGCCCATTTTAATTAAAGGTACATTAGCTTACTTGCAGGGTTGGGCAGCTTGTTCAGCAATGAGGGGCACATTGAAAATTGATCCTTGGCTGGATGGCTACAGTTAAATTTGCATATATATTTGTGAATAATTGAGCATGTGTACAGGTCATTTGCATAAACGCAGTGGATGCCAAACATGTTGCACTACAATATTCCTCTTTTGAAATGGCTAATCTAAAGTGTGGGAAAAGCTTCAGTAAACCCTTGGGAGGGGGGAAAAACATGGAAATGAAAATGAGTGGGGGGGAGAGACGCACTTAATTAGGTCTCATTTCTCCCTCCTTTTTGCTTCACGGCTATTAGTATTTGTGTTATCTTATTTTTATATATACCTTTACCACTGTGTGGTTACAAACTTCCATTTAAAAACAGCAAGTGAAAACTGCAGGTTCTGTGGATTTTAAGATACCCAGAAGGATCCTGGAGACTTTGCATTACAGCAGTGGCATAGCTAAGGGGGTGCAGGGGGTAGCAATTGCTTTAGGGAGGCAACAAGCTGAGCGTGACACTAGTGGAAAAAATTGTGAAAACTGGTATGTACAAATAATACCATCGTGTTATATATCATTGGAATGGTAATTTAATGTGGAATACAATGAAACAAACTGTGTTGGAGTATCCATATTCTATCAAAAGTTATGGTCAATGAACCAGAAAATGAAAACACAACTGCCTTATGGAACAAAAAGTGGATTTTCTTATCACAAACTGACCTATGAGACTGACTGTTCTGAGAGCCAATGACATGTTGTTATGTTACAACATGGAACCAATAAGGTGTTTATATGAGTTAACTCTCATTTTATGCATCATAAAATAGCTACCTCTGCTAACTGGGTAAGGAGGCACTATTTCAAGTGGTGCTCCTCTTATATTTAGCAGGGGCAGAATAACCACACCTCTTCATCACAGCACTGTCTCTCTAACCCAGTGGTTCTCACACTTTTAGTACCGGGACCCACTTTTTAGAATGAGAATCTAAATCATTTCTGAATCACTTCAGGACCCACCGGGAGTGATGTCATGACCGGAAGTGACATCATCAAGCAGGGAAATTTTTCACAATCCTAAACTGCAATCCTACCCACACTTTCCCAGGAGTAAGTTCCATTGACTATCATTGTTAAAAGCACATACAGAGTAGCCTGTTAAAAGTACAGATCTGTAACATTTCCCCAATGCAGTCACATGCCGTGGTAGCATCAAGTCTAATTATATTAAAAATTAAATATTGAAATGAATGGGGACCCACCTGAAATCAGCTCACGACCCACCTAGTGGGTCCCAACCCACAGTTTGAGAAACACTGCTCTAACCAATAAGGGATACACTTTTTATTTATTTACTTCATTAAATTTGAGTTTGTTGTGGGGGGCTACAAAATCTTCTTTGACCCCAGGTAGCTGATAAATGTCTTAGCTATGCCACTGGTTGGGGGTGGTAGCAGAGTAAGTGGGTGGCGAGCTGCTGAGGGAGGAGGTGGGTTTTTCAAAGTCTGGGCGTGATGTCAATTCTGCTTGTGACATCACTTGCAAGACTTCGTTTTGAACTCAGCACTGGGCTACACAATCGTTAGCTATTCTAATGCATTACAATCTTATGCTGCCCATCTCTAGACTTCCTGTGTATGTCTATATTACAGCCAGTCTCTAGGTTCCATCGCACCTGACACTGCAGTGACTACCAGAATCCAAAGTGGAGATATACAGATGAAGGATGTGTGGTCCATCAGTGGCATCCATTGAGTTCAGTGGGCTATAGTAAACAGGCTATACCTGTAAGCACAGCTAAGAGAGTGCAAACCTGTCATTGTAGACACTGTGATTATTGGGGCCATTAAATAGTGTCCTACTACATCCTTTCTGCAACATAAGTGCATGTTAAAGTATCTATATATGAAATGTTAACATCAATGCATAAATATATAATTTATATTACATTACACTTTGAATTAGATCAGTCAAAAAGTTAATGTTCAAACAGTTTCTTGTGGTTCTAGACAGGAGAATGCTGCTCAGCTGCTTTTCCACCTGGGAAGGACATGAATTACCCTGTTCTTTACATATGTTAAAATGGCTAGTCTTCTGCACAGCATACCCCGTGATTGAATTAGAACATCCCCTTAATAACTGGAAGCAGGCTGAAAGCAAGCAAGCATTTCTACAAGCATACTACATTTCCCACTCCTAAAGTTCATACCTTTTTAACATTTGTTTTTTGGCAAAATGATTAAGTAGTAACTGTTTAATGACTTCAGATACCACTAAAATAAACAGCTGTTCCGGGTGCATCCTAGACCATAAAACCTATTAGCTCAACTACTCATGGCAAAGTGATTAGATCCACTTGAGTACTAATGGAATAACTGGGAAACCACAGATAGACAGAGCTCTGTATCCAGGCCGGAAGAACCAAATATAAGGGATGGTGTTTCCATTGCTCTACTCAACACCCTGTAAGAGTGAGCATCAAACCACAGGAGAAGCATTGATAAGCTGGAAAGGCAGGCATATGATGACACTTTTGCTTCCATAAGAACTCTGTGGAGTTTGAAAGATTGTACGTCTTCACAAACTGCATTTGATGTCACAAGTATCTTTGTGAATCTTTTTTGTGAATGATTCTTAAGATTGGTAATTATGGCTTAGGTTAACATTAACTTCAACCAGTCTTTTGTACTTGCAATCAAAGCAGTTCAGCAATTTAAAAAAGCAGATTTTCCTTCGTTGTTTGAATTCATGTTTACATGTGGTGTGAAGCTTTGAAACCTGTTTGTATGATTCCGAGTTCAGAGCTGGTTGGTGTTTTTTTTTTTTCTTTTTTCTTAAATGAGTGGATGTAGGCAAAGCTGTGGATATGGAGAAAGCCGAGCGATTCTTGCTCTTGCTTGCCAGAACAGTTACGGAAGCCAAAGGTCTTTCCCCGGTTCTGTTTTGCCATGAAAAATCGTGCTAGGAGAGTAAATATTTGGCTCCAGGAGAGAAAGCAGTTGAGCAAGCTGATTAAGAAGAGACATTCTCTAAGGCCTGCCAAGGAAACTGTTTCTGCTGAGCATGGCAAATGAACCAGAAGATTTGTACATGATAAAGTAGGACTATTTTGTTCAGTGTTGCCACATCAAGACAAATTTCAAAGTGTTCTGGAAGTTCCTATTCAGGAAAAACGTATGTGCCGATAGCAGTTTTAGGAAAATAGAAGCATTTTGTGTTGAGCATTTAGTTCTCAGTGTTCTTGATCACCTGCCATGTGGTTCCCAGTGGGCCCAGGCAGCTATGCATGGGCAGCAGCATCTGTTCTGTTCTAGAACAGTCCCTGCTGAATTTATCACCTCCTCCTTCTGCATAGGTAGGCCAGTCCAGGGATGGTTTGGGTATACTGGGATGCATGTTCAACCTACAGGCAATGATACTTCATTCATACTACCACCAGCTGTCATCTTGTTTCCACTATGAGGGCACAATCCTAATCAGGTCTACTCAGAAGTAAGTCCTATTTTGTTCAATGGGGCTTACTCTCAGGAAAGTGTGGTTAGGATTGCAGCCTGAGTAGTTTAAGGCGGGGGTTCCCAAAGTGTGCCTAGCAACACCTTAGGGCATTGCACACACTCGCAGGGGTGCAGTGGGATATTCCTGGTGGCCCCTTCTACCTATTGCCCCAGGTGCCACCAACTTGGATCTCACGAAATCTTATGAGACTTGGATGCCATCGTCTTGTATCCCAAGAGATTTCATAAGATCCAAGATGGCAGTACCTGACTTCGCTGGGCAGAAGAGGCTGCAGGATTGTCATGACCCAGGTAAGTTTGGGAACCATTGCCTTAAGGCAAGGGTACCCAAACCCCGGCCCTGGGGCCACATGCGGCCCTTGAGGCCTGTCAATGCAGCCCTCAGGAAGCCCCTAGTCTCCAATGAGCCTCTGACCCTCCAGAGATTTGTTGGAGCCCGCACTGGCCTGACGCAATTGCTGTCAGCTTGAGGGCAACTGTTTGACCTCACACATGAGCTGTGGGATGAGGGCTCCCTCCACTTCTTGCTGTTTCACCTCTGTGATGCAGTAGCAGCAGCAAAGGAAAGGGCAGCCTTACTTTGTGCAAGGACTTTTATAGGCCTTGAGCTATTGCAAGACCTTCATTCATTCATATAAGTTCGTCTTTAATATATTCATTTATGTAAACTTATGTAAATTTATTCAAATTTTAAATGTAAATTAATTCTTTTTTTCCCCGGCCCCCCACACAGTGTCAGAGAGCTGATGTGGCCCTCCTGCCAAAAACTTTGGACACCCCTGCCTTAAGGGATAGATTCATGTTAATATGCTCTCTCCACATTCTTAACCTTTCTGAACATCTACTTGAGGATTTCTTCCATAGTGTCAGCAGGCACATTCTTACTGAAGTCCTGAGACCCTTGCTTCCTCTGCAGTCTGAATTGACCCACTTCATTTCTACATACTGCCAAGAAAAGCTTCTACAGTAGTCTCATTAACAGTGTCCTCACAGCATTAAAAGATACATAAGCTCATAAAAGGGAAATGTATACACAATCAATGGCATGCTTTCCCAGGCCCTGATGTTGTGATTGATCTGAAGTAATTTGATTTGAACCTTTTTCATCCTGCACTAAGATCACCCTTCCTGACATCATTAAACCGGAGGTACCAATGGTTTGTAGCTAGCCTTTTAACAGTGAGCGCACCATCGATTCTAAACAGGCAGGAACACAGCACAGTTAGCATCAAACTGGTTATGTCATCAAAGTTTTTAAAGAGAAATGTTTTTCAGTCGCTAATGAGATTTGCCGGTTCTAGTCTGATTTCTGTATTTAACATATGAAGAGTGCAGCTGGCAGCTTGACTGCCCATCTTATCTTGTAACGCCCCAGACCTTAAAGATTTTGCCCATTGCAGTCTCATCTAATACAATGCTAGGAAGTGATATCAAGATAATAATTACTAACAATATATTGTTGTTGGCATCCTTCAGTCTCGGAAGACTATGGTGTCACGCTCTGAATGGTGGTTCTGGAACAGAGTGGCCTCTCCAGTGCGCGAAGCCTGGATAAAGTAGGTATGGAGGATAGGCTGTTACCCATGCAGCAAATCCGCCCTCTCTGCTTCGCTGAAATGGTCCAATGGAAAGGCAGAGGCCAATACGGTTGGTTCCAGCGGCGCCGCAGGAGTTGCCAGAACATGACTGTGTTCAGCCATGAACTGCCTCAGGGACAATATAAGAGATTCATCAAATGATATATAACATGATGGTATTATTTGAAAATACCAAGATTTTCACAATTTTGGCCAATAGTGGCATCACACACACCCCTTAGGGTGTCACCTGGTGCGGTCTGCACCCCCCCTAGTGTTGTCACTGTGCGTAAGGAAGAAATGCTTGGGTTCTTCCTTCTTGGAATGCAGCTGGAGCACACTCAGTCACATACAACTGCTCAAAGCTGCCAAGAATTTCAGCAGTCATTAAGACCAACAGAAAATGACAAATTGAGGTTGTCTTTGCCAAGTCGCTTGATTTGTGACAAGCCAAATAAACATTAGGAAGCTTTCCAAGAAGTGAAAAAAAAAACACCAACACAAACAAACGCAAAGAAACTCTCTGCAGTGTCTAAAATGCCTCACTCTCTTTCCTTCTCACAGTTCAGATCATTTCATTCTGGTGCAAAGTCATACACAGAACAGTTTGAGAGGAGTTGATTCAGTTCAGGGTCTCGCAAACCCAGGCCTAGGGGCCGGATCCAGCCTTTGCATGGATCCATCCGCCCAGTGAGTGGACCTCTCGGTTCCGCTTGGGTGCCACTTGACATCCTCCTCTTTTGGAGGACAGGAATGCTCTGGGCAGTGGACATCCTGTTG
This sequence comes from Tiliqua scincoides, assembly GCF_035046505.1. Classification (NCBI taxonomy): domain Eukaryota; kingdom Metazoa; phylum Chordata; class Lepidosauria; order Squamata; family Scincidae; genus Tiliqua; species Tiliqua scincoides. The sequence goes on from NC_089826.1 coordinate 11,741,126, forward strand.
CGCAGCCTTCTGGGACACTGGGCAGACAACGTGACTACCTAGAGCAGTGATGGCAAACCTATTAGAGACCGAGTGCCCAAACCGCAACTCAAAACCCACTTTTTTTATCGCAATGTGCCAACACAGCAATTTATTATTATTATTATTATTATTATTATTATTATTATTATTATTATTATTATTATTAAACTTTATTTATATGCCGCCCTTCTCCCCAAAGGGACCCAGGGCGGCTCACAACATATTAAAAACAGATTAAAAACATAATTTAACCACAAATAAAAACATATTAAAAACACATTAACATATACCCATAAAAACCATAGTCAGATAAAAAGTCAGAAATAAAAAGCAAAACGTAGCAAATCAGAGGAATCAGGCCTGTAAAAATACTAAAAAGATACAGAAAAGATGTTTAAAAAGGCCATGCACTCAGAAGGCTTCTTTGAACAAAAATGTCTTCAGGCCTCGCCGAAAAGTCTCCAGAGAGGGAGCCATTCTCAAGTCAAGGGGAAGGGAATTCCATAACGTTGGTGCCACTACTGAGAAGGCCCTATTTCTTGCCGCTGCCCCACGTACCTCCTTAGGCTGCGGCACTTGTAAAAAGGCCTTCTCTGATGACCTAAGAGGATGAGCCGGATTGTACGGAAGTAGGCGATCTCTAAGATACCCTGGCCCAGAGCAGTATAGGGCTTTAAAGGTCAAAACCAGCACCTTGAATTGGGCCCAGAAACGAATGGGCAGCCAATGCAGCCCCCGGAGAAGCGGGCTGACAGAGTCAAACCGCCTAGCTCCAGTGACCACATGGGCCGCCGCATTCTGCACTAATTGCAGTTTCCGAACCGTCTTCAGGGTCAGCTACCATCTGTGGGATTATGACTGAACGCCTCTAAGTCAGAATCCCCCTAAGCGTAACGATACCGCAGCGCCGCGGAGCCTCGGTTGGCCTCGGATAGCCGGGCCAGGAACGGGGGGGTCCCCCCCTCCGCCGGCCAGGTGCAGAGAGCCGTCTGCCTTGGGAGCGGAGCGCGGCCAGGAGGGGGCCACCTCTCGCCTGTAGCGCACCGCACGTTCGTGGGGAACCCGGTGCTAAATCATTCGTAGACGACCTGGGTCAGGGTTTCGTACGTAGCAGAGCAGCTCCCTCGCTGCAATCTATTGAAAGTCAGCCCTCGACACAAGCTTTTGTCTCTCGTTTTAGTTTAGAAAAAGCAACTCATACATTAACATCTTTTACCTACTATTACTTGTAACCCATAATGAACTTTTCCTCTAGAAATTTTTCCAATCCCTTCTTAAAGGCATCTAGGCAAGTTGTCATCACTGCTTCCTGTGGCAAAGAGTTCCACAGACTCATTACATGCTGGGTAAAGAAATATTGGCAGGGAGGGGGTGGCTGCAAGACCTTGCCACTGCTCATTTTCTCAAACAATAAAAGGGAAGCAGCCCTCCCTCCCCACACAGGGAGTCTCGGAGAGAGCCTCCATTTTCTTTAGAGCGACAGCAGCTTCAGCGCCCCTCTCCAGGCTGCCTGGCTCAGCGCGCGTGCCCACAGAGATGGCTCGGTGTGCCTCTCTGGCACATGTGCCATAGGTTCGCCAACACTGACCTAGAGCATCCCTGTCCTCCGAAAGAGGAGGTCACGCGGCACCTGAGCGGTACACTTGGATGTGGTCCGGATATGCAATGGGCATGCAGTGGGCGCAAGTTTGAGCACCACTGCTTTGGCTTGAGGGAAAGGAGATGGGAGGGGAAGAAAAAAACATTGCACAAGTAGAAATTTGGTTGCAAAGTCCTATAACAAAATCCGTGTAATTTTTTTTCTTTCACTGAATTAACTCTAGTGATTGATGAGTGGCTGCAATTGTGGGCTACTGACAATATCTTTCACAGCAGTGGCTGACAAAGATAATTGAGGAGTTCATGCTATTAGCAGATAGTGGAATATTCTGGTCCATCCCCTGCATCCTGTATCGTAACACAGATAAGGATGGTCTGTATGTCAAAGACTGATTGCCTTATGAGTAAACACTGTAGTATGTGGGGATGTTGATGGCATTCCTTGTCCCTGCTGTTGTTTGATCAGCATTCCTCCCAGCTGGATACAGAAGCTTATTGTTTGAATTCCCCATATTAGGGATCATGCAAATTAATTAAAATTGTACCTTAGATTGACCTTGCCCCAGAAGTTTCACCTTTGGAACCCTCCCAAATAACTTTAATTTCTTTTCAGGCAAAACTGAGTGGCAAGTCCAGATGGTACAAAAGCCAAATAACGGGAATGTTCAGATGTACATTGGGGATGATTTGCTGGGGTTGGGTCTTGGAGACGTGATTCAGAATCCTGAGCAGCAGGGACTTGCTGCATGGCCTTGGAGAAGTCATCCATCATGCCTTTACTATTTGTAAAATAGAAACATCAGTAGTACCTGCCAGGGTTGTTGTGTAGATCACCTAAATGTAATTCACATTACTAGATTTGTCACTAGGGCTTGCGTCACAAAGTGCCAGAGCTCACTGGCATGATGAACTCTGGGGTCATGAACTCATGATGGAACTCCTCCTGTGCCAGACCATACATAATAAATTAAAATATCATGCACACAGCCTTAATGCAGTGGCATCACTAGCATTGATTTAAACTCCATTAACTTTATTTACTTTAATATAGAACAGTACACGTCACCCAAAAAATCAATAAGCAACTTGATGATAATCACACAACTAAATAAGAATTCTAATATTACCTCTGATACATGAAAATGAGAGATCTCATATTCTTATTGGTTCCCTGCTGTGTCATAATAACTCCTCATTGGCTCTCAGAACAATCAGTATCATTGATCAGTTTTGAGTTCAGAAAATCCACTTTTTGTTACATAAGGCAGTTGTGTTTTCCTTTCCTAGTTTTCCGTCTGTAACATTTGAAAGAATAAATATATTTCAGTGTGGTTTCTTTCATTGCGTTTTGTATTAAATTACACATTGAACGATATATGACATGATGGTATTATTCAAAAATACCAAGAATTACCATTTTGGCCAGTAGTGTTATCACCCCCCCCCCCCAGTACGTCACTTGGTGAAGTTCGCACCCCAGCACCCCTTAGCAACACCACTGTACTTTAAACCTGAAAAGTACCACATATTCTTCCAGGTTCTTTGAGTATTGAGGTTTGTTTTTTTTAAAAGCTTTTTTTAACGGCTGCCTCTAATTGCCTCTGTTAATATTCATTCATTTGTTTATTTTTAAATTGTGATTTTCTTGTGCTTTTTTTTTTTTTTGCAAACCATCCTGAAAACATGGTTAAAGAGCAGGAATGTAAGGGGAAAAAAACCCAATAACATAAACAAAAATGGTGATGCCTATACTTTCTGCATCCTTTTTTTTTTGTATCTGTTGCTATATAAACTAGCATGTCATGTCTGTGCTCATTTTAAATTCAAGTTAATATACTGTGACTTCCTGATATGCCTGTGCAAGCAGGACCGAGTGCCATGATTTGAGCCAAGACGTCATCTACTGATCCCTGGAGAATGCAGGCTCCCTTTCCTTCCTCAGAATTCTGCAGATGTTGATCAGCTAAATGAGAGCAGAGGTGTATGTGTGTTTGGAATTGAATGTAGGGACCCATAACAGAGTTTCTGGCTCTGCTATCATTCCCCAGTGTTCCTCCTTGCTGCAAAAAAGAGGTTCTAGCTATGGTGTATAACAGATGTTTGGGCTGGTGTTAACTTACAAAAATATGTGGGGAGCAGCTGGATCATTTTTATAGGGGAGATCTTGGATATGTTCACTAGTGCATTTGGCTCGGGCTTGCCTTCCAGTAAATGGAGAAAGGGTTATTTGACTTTTTCCTCCAGGAAAAATATTAATATTTTCCCCCAGGTTGGATGGAGAACGATTTTCACTTTTTATAGAACGGTGTAGCTGTTCTAATCTGTTTATCAGCTGACACTCACATTTAGAAAGGCAGTTTAACGCTCTTGTCCTTTTCTGGTCCAGAACCCAACAATAGCAAAACTACATGGGTCGGATTCAGATGATACTTCTTCACCCTATGTGAGGTTGGAGAGTGCTGTCATGTCTTCTCATTCCACACACCAGGTCCAGATAGAGCAGTGGTTCCCAACCACCAGGAGCTCATGGACCACTGGGGCAAAAATTGGAATTGTCATGGACCACATGCAACCCATCACCCCGCTCCCCCACACTCAAAAATAACAAGTAGCTTGGTAATAGAGAAGATTTATTAGAGATTTGTAACGTACTTATTAGTTTATTTGTGAGTTGCTGCTTTTGTTTCCAACTGTGGAGGTCTGTTCTCCTCCCTCTCTGGGGTTCTTTCAGGAAGCGCTTGCTTGGCAAGATGCTGGAAGCTATCAATGGTGTTTTTGTTTTTTTCTGAGACCTCGCAGATCACTTCTCAAGGTCTCACAGACCACCTGTGGTCCATGGGCCAGGGGTTGGGAACCAGTGACGTATAGGCATAATGTTGTGTAGGGTACACAGCATGACATGCCATAAAAACACAATCAGGTCCCCTCATGCACACTAGGAACTACTTACACAACAGAAGCCTCTGCATGTGTATGCGCGAACATGCCCTATTTAAATGTTACATAGATTTCTAGATAGACAGGAATGCAACATGAATGAAGGAGGAAGATGAAGTAGAAAAACACCCTCCTTTCCCATCTTTCATAGGGAGAAATATTGTGCAATCTAGGCCATGGGGGGTGGTGGAGAGGGAGGGAGAGATGTGGATTTACTACAGTTGACTTCAAGGAAGATAAAACAATGCATTTTCCAGATGATAGACCAAGACACTTTGCTGGTTGGAATTCCACCAGCTAGAATGTCAGAGTAATTATGGAACTTGAGGGGGTGATATAATCTACAACTCACTCAAGAACTCTGGATGAGTGCAAACTGTAGACAACTTGGATAATGTAATTATATACAATGCTGCCTGTGCAAAAAAAATGGTTCCCTTGCACCACCACCCCTTTTATTTAGAAAATGTATGTTGCAGGTTAAAGCGTATAGCAACTGTTTGTGATGACTTGTCAGCTGAAATCAGCCTTTGGAAAGCCCAGTGGATTGAACAGAATAAATTGTAGTGGATTGGTGGTTTAAATAAAGATAACGTGTGTAGTTCAAGGAATCAATTAGAGCTAAGAAACTTGGGTAAAGGCAATAGAGTCAAGCACCATTTCCTCTCTCTCTCTCTCTCTCTCTCTCTCTCTCTCTCTCTCTCTCTGAAGTCATTAAAATGTCTTTAAGGGATGCAGAGTGCCTCAACTGTGCCTTTGCCACGTGAGAACATTTCATTACTAAGTCCTGGGGAGTTGAGAGAGATAATCTCAGGTACATTTCTTGACTGCATGGATGTGGTTGGTCCATAGCAGAACATGTTTTGCAACAAAGCATTCAGGGCCCCTGTCTACTGCTGCATCCTCTGGTAGGGGGAGTAGCAGAGGTCTCCTCTGAATGAGGTAACAAACATTCCCTTACCTGGGGTAATCCTCCACAGTGTGGGCAAGGGGGGGTGTAGTCGGACTTGCGCCAGCTAGATTGCTGGTGCAGGTTCATGTGGACCAGTGCTGTTTGATGTGGTCCAAGAAGAGGGTTAGGGTTTGGTGGCCAACACGTCCACTGAATCCACCCCTTCCAAGACTTGATCCTCCCAGCCAGTTTTGCTGTCGTTCTGCTCGCCCCCATCTCTCTCTGCTCTCCTGCTGATTTACCTACTCTGGTGAACAGTAGGGGAAGTAATGGCATGGGCAAGGAAGTGTAGGCCTTCCTGACAGTGTGCTGACTAGCTCTCGGTCAGAGCATCTTTTACGACGGCTGCTGGTTTCTTTATGGCAATTTGCATCAGTGTAAGGGGAGCGACATCAGCATACGTCATGCATAGGATTGGGCCATAAGTATAATGCAATTTAGGAATTCTGTCATTTAAAAAACAAACCCATCCACTTATCTGGTAGAGAGACAGAGGCCCATGGCATGGTGTGTGTTTTGCACTTGAAGACCCCAGTTTCCATTCCTGGCCTCACCAGCTAGGACTGGGGAAGACCCCCACCTGAAGCTGTACAAAGCTGCTGCCAATCAGTGTAAAGAGTGCTGGGTTAGCTGGACAAATGGTTTGACTGGGGATAAGCTTATTTCCTCTGTGCCTTCCTGTAAAGTGCCTCTCCAAATTACCAATATTTACAGCATTCATGCAGTCCTCTAATTTATTTATAGCATAAAATTCCTTCTGGTGTTTTTCCCCTTTAAAGTCATGGGAGAGTAATGTTGGCGGAGCCCTCTCAGAGTAAAAAGACGTGGGTTATGTCCCCAACGGCCCCTCAGTGCTTAAAATAAATAGTAACTATAGTGGCTTAGATCCAACAGCTTTTTGAAAAGAAGGGCTGCTGTGCCCCGGCTTGTCAGTAGAACAAATCGAGCCATTCCGTTCGAGCTGAATGGTGATGTTTTAGGTAAGCAAGACTCTGTGCTGAAGAAATAGCTGCGACGGACCGGCAGACCTATTCATTTCAAGGTATCTTTATGTTATTTTTTATACACTGTACATCGCATCAGATATGCTGGAGCCGTGTTGAATGTTAGTGCTGTTTAGGTGACTGGTTTCCGACGGACCGTTTGCAGCTAAAGGGATGTGTTTTCACTTCCTGACCAAGACACAGACTTTTCTTTTGCTGTGGTGTGTTGCTGTTGTGTGTGTTCCTTTAGTGCTTGTCGACCCCTGGCTTGATAACTAAGGAAGGCTGGGTATAGAGAGAGATCAGAAACTGTGTGTGTCTTTAGATGAGAAAGAAAGAAAGAAAGAAAGAAAGAAAGAAAGAAAGAAAGAAAGAAAGAAAGAAAGAAAGACTTGACTCTGGTGCTGCAAACAGAACTGGGGGAATAGCTGATGCCAGGCTTGCTTTCCTATAGCATTTTTCATCTAGAAACTGTGAAGCTCATTCTTGTTAAGCCCGGCTCTGTGGATGAACAACAGAATGGTTCAACAGATGCATGAACTACTTGCTGTGTTAATTTCTTAACAGTCTGCCTTACAACTGCCCCATATGTCATGCATAGCCGGAGACTCTTGTTAAGGAGATGCTTGAGAGATTATTGTGTAGGAATGCTAATTTGGCAAGCAGCTTGTGGCAGGAGCTACAGCTCAGCAACACCTTGAAGGAGGCTTTTCTCAAGTATTTTTCCCACCCAGCTCAGTGTTAAGCAATTTTAAAATGAGCATAGATTTCAATCAATCAGCACCGGTGAAGCATCAGAGGTGTTTTTGTTCTTGCCTTGGAAAGTGTTTGCTCGGATCTCTGACATGTCTATGAGCTACTTGCCCAGTCTTGGTTCTCATCTGCACGTGCCTTGTCAGTCAACTCATTTATGCTCCCTGACTCCTCACAGAGCTCTAAAGCTGTAAAGTGTGCTTCTACTGCAACACTTCCCCATCAAGGAATGCACCTGTCCTTTGAAGAATGCTCTATCAGAGTGTAGCTACAGTGGACTGATTTCTTAAGCGTTTACTCTTTGTAAGCTACCATGGGTCACATGCAACCACACAGGAAAACTGATTGCCCAAATATGGCCTTGGACTGATTCTGCTGCCCAGCAGAGCTGGTGGGACAAAACTGTTGGCCTGGACCAAAGAGGAGATGCACGTAGTGATGTGGCATGTCGGTGTGGTGCCAGCAACTGATCAGACAGTGGACTCCTTTCCCCTTTTAAAGGAAAACCAGGAAATATTATGTGAGACAAGAAGGAGGGTGGCTATTGTCTGGACCAGGGTTCTCCAAACTTTTCAGTATGACAGCCACTTCGTATATTTTACACCAGTGGTTCTCAGACTGGTGGGTTTGTGTAATGCTTCCCCCATCCCTTTAAGGGGCAGGGGAAGAGGGGAGGCAGGGAAGCGATCCCCGGGATCGCATCCCTAAGCAGGGCTAAGGGGGTGCTTCCATGGTTTCATTCTGCTCTCTACCAGTGCCAGAGATCAAGCTACCCTTTGCTGTCTGTAGCAACCTATGGTTTCCACTTGCTCATTCACGTAAGGCAGTGGTTCTCAAACTCTCTGGGAGAGCTTGAGAGCCACAAAGTTCTTGCGTGGGCAGGAGGGGGAGGCAGCAGGGGAAGGCAGCGGCGCGATCCCCAGGATCCTTACTTCAGGGCTTTTCAAACGGGGGTGTCGCGATGCCCCAGCCTGCAGGCCCTGGCCCCTGCCCCCTTAAGGGGCGGGGGCAGCCTGAAGGCAGGGAGGAGGCAGCGGCGCGATCCCCAGGATTGCACCACTCAGGGGGGCTGCAGGGACTTGGGTACATGAACCCAAACCCCTGCAGCCCCCCGGGGGTGCAGGGAGCCCTGTGCAACCTGCAGCAGGGCTCCCCGCAGCAGTGAAAGTAGATGTGGAGCGATTGCACCCCACCTCCGCTAAAGCGCAAGTGGAGCGCGATCGCTCCACGCCTACTTTCACTGCTGCGGGGAGCCCTGCTGCAGGTCATGTACCCAAGCCCCTGCAGCCCCCCTGAGCGGCGTGATCCTGGGGATTGTGCCGCTGCCTCCTCCCTGCCTCCAGGTTGCCCCCGCCCCTTAAGGGGGCAGGGCCCGCAGGCTGGGGCGTCGTGACGCCCCAGTTTGAAAAGCCCTGACGTAAGGGCTAACTGGAAGTTCTGTTTAATGGCCCAGTCTTATGCAGGCCGTCTGCTGAAGGATCTTGCGTTCCACTGACAGATTTTAAAAATCTCAGCTTTAGTGAGAAGTGGCCTAAGAACGTGTGTGCTCTGAGTCTGGACAATTCCCTTCCTCTCCTCTTTCTTTTGCATTTCTTCTCATGCAGTTTTATGTGAGCATTCTTAAAACAAGAAGCTATACTCCATGTCTGTTTCATGGACAATAATGGAACATTGAGACTAAGTGTAGTGTCTGTTCCCTTATGCCTAAGAATAAGCCATTCAGTTTCATAACTTGTTTTTTACAACATTGCAGCCTGCAGTTCCCAGGATCTGAATGCTAATTTGGCGGGATGAATTTGTCTAGTGAACTGTTATCTCCCTGTAACTCCATAGCTCTCTATCATGCATGCTTTCCTGGGCCTGGTGACAGGACTCCTGTTGGCCATTCAGCTTGTTGCATACAGCAATCAGTTTGTCCAAATGAACAATTTCCCCCTGGATTGCACATGGACAATATTTTCTCATTTGAACGGGGACGAGGGTGGGGGAAGTTTTCATCTCTTTGAAACACGCGTGTTAGGCAGCGGGTGACCTAAGGGCTTGTTTGATGCAGGCAGCAGTGCACTACTTAAATTAATAGCATATGCGTCATTAGACCTTATCCTTAGCCGGAGACTTCCATTTTCTAGATTGTTTCATTAACTTGTCTCTAGGCTATCACAGGAGCTATCTGCAGCAAGTGCAGTTAGTGACTCACAGAAATGGGTTCATAAAATAGGTAGTGCAAGTCTGCCAGGAAAGTAGAAGAAAGTATTTGGAATGGTCAGCTCCAGTGTGCAACCCATTATTGTTTTGGATTCCAGTATTAAGTAGATGCATCCTCTGCAACTGAGAATGTGTCCTGCAGGGCAAAAGCACAACTGTAAAGTATTCAGTCTGAGATCCAAGTCTGGCCAGATTTCAATGGCAGCTATCATTCTATACAATCATTCTAAAAAGACAGTTATATACATTACACATCAAGCTTGCATGTACACCAGTCTCTTAGTGGTTGTTCTAAGAGCTAAATCTCCTTCAGCAATCTCAGGGTCTGGGGGAGATTAGTATGGGAGCAAGCAGTCTTTAGGGTAACTAGATTCCAAGCCATTTAGATCTTTAATAGCTACAACTAATAAGAACAGCCCCACTGGATCAGGCCATAGGCCCATCTAGTCCAGCTTCCTGTATCTCACAGCGGCCCACCAAATGCCCCAGGGAGCACACCAGATAACAAGAGACCTCATCCTGGTGCCCTCCCTTGCATCTGGCATTCTGACATAACCCATTTCTAAAATCAGGAGGTTGCACATACACATCATGGCTTATAACCCGTAATGGATTTTTCCTCCAGAAACTTGTCCAATCCCCTTTTAAAGGCGTCCAGGCCAGATGCCATCACCACATCCTGTGGCAAGGAGTTCCACAGACCAATCACACACTGAGTAAAGAAATATTTTCTTTTGTCTGCTCTAACTCTCCCAACACTCAATTTTAGTGGATGTCCCCTGGTTCTGGTGTTATGTGGGAGTGTAAAGAGCATCTCTCTATCCACTCTGTCCATCCCCTGCATAATTTTGTATGTCTCAATCATGTCCCCCCTCAGGCGCCTCTTTTCTAGGCTGAAGAGGCCCAAATGCCGTAGCCTAGACTGGGAAGTATGCTGGCACTCAGCATGACAGAGGGTTAATATGTGGGTTTATCTCCATTATCAGCAACAGCATTTTGAACGAATGAAAGCTTCTGAACCATCTTCAAAGGCAGCCCCATGTAAAGCAACCTGGATAGAACCCATGCATGGATAACTGAAGCTAGGATGTCATGTCTAGATTGGGCTGCAGCTGGCGGAAGTCGGTAAAAGCCACAGCAGGCATTCAGGAAGCACTCTGAGGCCAGAAACATCCCTAAGCTGTGTATGTGATTCTTCATGGGGGGGCACAAACTCATGTAAAGTCAAATGAATGCCACAGACTGGAGCAGATGTATCTGGCTTGTCTAGATTAAGTTTCAGCTTGTTTCCCCTCATCAAGTCTAGAACTGCTTCCAAGTACCAGTCAAAGGCTTCCACTGGGATTAGATGTCGGGAATAAGAATTAGAACTGAATGTCATCAGCATATTGACGGTAAGGAAGCCCAAATACCTGGACGACCTCTCTCGGAGATGCAGCAGTAGCCTAAAGCAGCGTTGTCACTACGGGGGTGCAGGCCGCAGAGGATGAAGCACAGGGGGTGACATCACTACTGACCAAAAATTTTTAAATCTTGCTATTTTTGAATAATACCATCATGTTCTATATCATTTGATGTGTAATTTTATGCAGAATGCAGTGAAATAGCCTGCATTGAAATATCTCTATTCTAGCAGAAGTTATAGCCAAAAAACCAGCGTGGCATGGCGATGGTGCGTCACCCAGGGCGCTACACGTGGGAGGAGGTACATCATGGGGGTGATGCGCTGACCTCCTGCACCAGGTGATGTAAACCCTAGTGACGCCACCATCCTAAAGTATCCTGAGCAAAGTGGAGGTCCTTCAAAAGCCCCTTGGATCTACTACTCCTCTTCTTCACTGTTGCCACCTGCTTGCCCAATAACCCTCTTCCTTCACCCCAAAAAGGGTGCGCAAATGGCATCACTGAAGAAGAGGAATAGCAGTGGCCACCACCTGCTTGCTTGGCTGTGCTGCCTGCTGGCAGATGAGTGGGTGTAGCAACAGTGAGGCAGCCACCACCACTGGCAGTGAGGAAGAGGTGGGCTCACAGTGAGTAATAGGGACCATTGATCATCACTTCTCAAGAGTCAGAAATTATATCTGACCTAAGATCCAGGTATTTATATACCGCCTTTCTTGGTCTTTATTCAATACTTTATTCAAGGAGGTTTACATAGGCAGGCTATTTAAATCCCCGTAGGGATTTTTACAATTGATAGAAGGTTCTATCTTTCAAGAACCACAACATTCAGATGTTTCTTTCTGATCTGGTTTCACATTCTGGCCTCCATCCTCCCACGCTCAGAGCAGATGGAATAACTTGGCTCAGCTTGTCAGCTGCTTCAAGGTCGCACGGTGCCGGTGGCCTCGAACTGTCGAATTTGTGGATGTTATCTTCAGGCAAATGGAGGCTCCACCCTCTAGACCAGACCTCCTGCCCATACCTGCAATACCTTTAAAGCTGCATATGCATGCTATAAGTTGTCCATACTGCTGCAGGAAACCCTGGTGTAATATAGTAGTCATGTTTTTGCCAAACCTGGATAGTGGCCCTGATTTTATAGTTCGTTAAAGAATTATTACTTTGTCTTTTTCCTGAGTCACTGAGCTACCCATAAAGATCTATGTACCTTGTTATGAACAGCCTCCTTCACAGTTTTGGTTTGCTTCCACAAAAGTAGCACTTGGCTGCCCATTTTTTACCTGTTTATCTTTCGACATCACCGGAGCTGAAAATGGGACAAGCAGGTGCCTTTACGGCAAACAGACAGCCATGAAACATGTATTTATGGCGTCTGCGCTCCACTGAGCCAAGGGATAAGCTGTCATTAACAATAACATTTTCCAGGGCTTCTCTTCCATCATGCAAGCAAATTGTTGAAGGTGAGGATCTGCTCATCAGGATTTGGCACCATTATTTCATGTCAAAAGAGCCCAGTGGATGTGTGTGACTATTCTGCACAAAATAAAAACATCTTCTTTTGGAAAGGAAAAATGCTGAACAGCTGATGGCCCTGCACTTCTCTGGCTGTGAGCCCCAGGGAGAGCTTTAGACACTGCCTGTAGGCACCAAAGAAAACCTTCCATGTTGGAGAGATGTTTTTCATATACAAAAAAGGGTCGTAAAGAGTCCCTAGCTCAGGGCCCAATCTCATCCAACTTTCCAGCCCCGGTGCAGCCGCAGTGCAGCCCCAAGATAAGGGAATAATAATAATAATAATAATAATAATAATAATAATAATAATAAACTTTATTTATATCCCACCCTTCTCCCCGAAAGGGACCCAGGGCGGCTTACAACATATTAAAAACAGATTAAAAACATAATTTAACTGCAAATAAAAACATATTAAAACACATTAACAGATACCCATAAAAACAGTAGTCAGATAAAAAGTCAGATAAAAAGAGCAAAAACCCAGCAAATCATAGAGGAATCAGGCCTGTAAAAATACTAAAAGATATAGAAAAGATGTTCAAAAAGGCCATGAACTCAGAAGTCTTGTTTTAAAAAAAGGTCTTCAGGCCTCGCCGAAAAGTCTCCAGAGAGGGAGCCATTCTCAAATCAAGGGGAAGGGAGTTCCATAACGTTGGTGCCACTATTGAGAAGGCCCTATTTCTTGCCGCCGCCCCACATACCTCCTTAGGCGGCGGCACTTGTAAAAAGGCCTTCTCTGATGACCTAAGAGGATGAGCCGGATTGTACGGAAGTAGGCGATCTCTGAGATACCCTGGCCCAGAGCAGTATAGGGCTTTAAAGGTCAAAACCAGCACCTTGGGCCCAGAAATGAATGGGCAGCCAATGCAGCCCCTGGAGAAGCGGGCTGACAGAGTCAAACCGCCTAGCTCCAGTGACCACATGGGCCGCCGCATTCTGCACTAATTGCAGTTTCCGAACCGTCTTCAGGGGCAGCCCCACATAGAGCGCGTTACAATAATCTAACCTCGATGTCACCGTGGCATGGATCACCGTGGTCAGGTCTGCACGATCCAAGTACGGCCGCAGCTGGCGCACCAGCCGAAGCTGAGCGAAGGCCCCCCTAGCCACAACCGCCACCTGGGAATCCAGGAGCAGCTGCGAATCCAGGTGGACCCCCAAGCTGCAGACCTGTTCCTTCAGAGGGAGTGCAACCCCATTCAGAGCAAGCCGATAATCCAGCACCTGCATCGAGGATTTCCGAACCAGGAGAGCCTCTGTCTTATCCAGATTTAATTTCAGCTTGTTAGCCCCCATCCAGATCCTCACTGCATCCAGACAGCGCTCTAGGCCCTCAACTGCCACCCTGGAGTCTGGAGGAAAGGAGAGATAGAGCTGGGTGTCATCAGCATATTGATGACACCCCACTCCAAACCCCCGGATGACCTCTCCCAGCGGTTTCATGTAGATATTAAATAGCATGGGGGACAGAATTGAACCCTGCGGCACCCCGCACCTCAAGGGCCAGGGTGTCGAACAGGCATCCCTCAGCACCACCATCTGGGACCAACCCTCCAAGTAGGAGCGGAACCACCGCAAAACAGTGCCTCCAACTCCCAACTCGACCAATCGGCCCAGAAGGATACTATGGTCGATGGTATCGAAAGCCACTGAGAGGTCCAGCAGGACCAACAGGGACGCACTCCCCCTGTCCAGTCCCCAGCGTAGGTCATCCACCAAGGTGACCAAGGCAGTTTCCATCCCAAAGCCCGGCCTGAAACCAGATTGAAAAGGATCCAGATAATTCGCTTCATCCAAGACCCTCTGGAGTTGGACCGCCACCACCCGCTCAATTACCTTGCCCAGAAACGGGATGTTGGAGATTGGCCGGTAGTTATCCAACACAGTGGAATCCAGGGAGGGCTTCTTCAGGAAGGGGTGAACCACTGCCCATTTCAAAGTGAGTGGCAATGTCCCCTCCATCAAGGAAGAGTTAACCACCCTCCCCATCCACTCAGCCAGTCCACCCCGGGCAGCTCTTATCAGCCAAGCTGGGCAAGGGTCAAACAGGCAGGCAGATGGCCTCACACTCCAAAGGAGTCTGTCCACATCCTCAGGCTGTACAAGCTGAAAAGAATCCCACAACACTGGACAAGCAGTTGCCAAGGGGACATTGTCAATGTGGCATCCAAGTCGCGACGAATACGATCGATTTTATCTGCAACGTGTAGCACAAACACGTCACAGCGGCTGACCGTGTATTCGTCCTGGTCCACTAGAGGGGCCTGATGAAGGAGACCCCGCATCACACGGAACAGCTCTGCTGGACGGCTATCAGCAGACGCAATGGTAGCAGAGAAGAACGATCTCTTCGCTGCTACCACCGCCACGGAGTAGGCTCTATAATGAGCTCTACTCCATGTCCGATCAGATTCATCACGAGTTTTCTGCCACTGTTGCTCTAGACGCCTGCCCTGCTGCTTCAACATTCGCAGCTCCTCAGTAAACCAAGGAGCCACTCCAAGTCTGCGACATGGCAGAGGTCACTCCAGAGCAATCTCATCCACTGCCTTGGTCATTTCCCCATTCCAGAGGTCAACCAGGGCCTCAGATGAGGCGCCAGTCTTGGCAGTGGGAAAATCCCCCAGAGCCCTCAGGAAACCTACAGGATCCATTAGCCTCCGGGGGCGGACCATAGAAAACGGTCCCCCGCCTCTGCGGATGTAGGAAGTCGCCTTGAGGAGGCCTGTGTGACTGCCCCCCCACCACAAGATGCAGCGCAAGCCCCATTGATATAGTTGCACCAGCCCTGGAAATTTGGATAGGATCGGGCTCTCACTCTCTTCTGTAAAGGAACAGAGGGTCCCCTTGCTATCCCCTCTAAAAGGTTACAGTGGAATTGGCAAAGGTGCAGATGAGACCAAAACGATTCAGAGGTTGGGGCACCTCCCTTACTCGGAAAGGCTACAAAGTTTGGGGCTCTGCGAACTAGTAAGAAGGCATCTGACAGGGATATGACTGAGACATATAAAATTATGCATCGGATGGCTAGAAGGGATAGAGAGGAAGTTCTTTTCCATCTCACAAAACACCAGAACCAGGGGAATGTCCAGTAAGAGTGGAAAGTGGGAAGGAAAATTGACTGGCAAAAGAAAATATTTCTTTCCTCATTGTGTGATTCATCCATGGAAATTCTTGCCACAGGATGTTGTGATTTAAAATGGGATTGGACAGACTTATGGAGGAAACGTTCCTTGCAGGTTAGAAGTCAAGGTGGTGTATGCAACCTCCCTGTTTTAGAGGTAGCCCATCTCTGAATGCCAGGAGCAAGGGAGTGGCAACAGAGCTCAGGTATGTTTGTGTTCTGTGCTCCCAGAGGCATGTGCTGAATTACTGTGTGATACAGGAAGCTGGACTGGATGAGCTCTTGGCTGGATCCAGCAGGGCTCTTCTTACATTCTTATAACCTGATGTGAAAGGGGATGGGAGCTGTCTGTAGAAGCAGTGGTGTGGCTAGCGGGGGGCAGTTCACTCCTGGTGCCATCCTGGGGGGGGGTGCCATCCTAGGGTCACCACTTGTGACCAAAATTGCTAAACTTGTGGTTGTTAGGAATATTATATGACGTGATGATATTATTATAACATAACAATATATGTAGTATATATTATTAGTATAGTAGTATATATAGTAGTAATATAGTAATAATATAGTAGTAGTATAGTAGTATATAACATACCATTTGATGTGTGATTTACAACAGAATGCAATGAAACAGACCGAAGTGAAATATCTCCATTCTTTCAAAGGTTATGGCCAAAAAAACCAGAAAACAAAAATGTAACTGTCTTATGTAACAAAAAGTGCAGCCTCCTTAACTCAAAACAGAGCAATGAGATTGATCGTTCAAAGAGCCAATGAGATGTTATTATGACACAACACAGAACCAATAAGGTGTTAGCAAGGTGACACCCTGGGGGTGACACCAGGGATGGATCTAGTATTTGTGATGTGGAGGGGGCATGAGCACTACCTTAACTGCTGAGCCCAGATCAACCAGGCAGGTAGACCTGGACTCCTGGTTGAACTTTGGTCTCTGAGACCAAGGTTTGCTGGGTGGGTAGACCTGGGCTCCCGTCTGAACTTTGAGCCCAGAGCTACCTTTCAGGTAGACTTGGGCTCCCATTCCAACTGCCTTCTGGATCCCTCTTTCATGCAGGTAGACCTGGCTCCTGTCTCGACTTGGAGCCCAGATCTACCTGCTGGGTAGACCTGTGCTCCCATTCTGACTGGTGCCTGATTTCACTCCCCATTCTGGAGGGAGCCCTAACCTGCTGATAAATTAATTTTGTCGGATGGGGGTGACAAAAATTTATGGGCCCCCAGCATCATATGACCTAGCTATGCCACTGTGTGGAAGAAGCTATCTTCTCACAATATGGAAGATACAACTCTACATCTAGCCCACTTCTACGTATTCTGATCAGAAGCAGACTTTCTAAGAGTTCATTTGTTCCAAGACCTGTCCCCTGAGATTCCAGGGTTTGAACTTGCAATTTCACACATGCCAAGCATGTTCTCTGCCACGGAATCGTGGCTCCTCCTCAAAATGTAGCTGTTTATAGGTTGTATGTGTTTGTGAGGGATATGAACCCCCACCTGCAGGGGTTTCTGGTGTGTGTTGGATTCCTGCTGGCTGATCCACAGTGGTTCATAGATACAAATAAATCCATATCCGCAAACAGATTTCTATCTCTCTCTCAGCTGTTCATGAAAACTGGGAATTGGGGTGAGATACTCTCACCTAATTCTCACTTCCAACAGAGGAATTGGGGTGTTCCACATGCCAACATTTTTTGTGTGTTTTGGGAACATGTTTTTTTTGCCTGGAAGTAGGTTCAGCTGAAATTGTCGAAAATTATTTCCATGCAGTGTACAAGGAAGGCTCATATAATGCATTTAGGACCAGCATTTAAAGAATTACATTTCCACCTGGCCCAGCAACCTGTGTCCATCTGGAGCCTGGCCCTTAGTCAACGCTGCTTCCACTTGTGCCATTTCTCCCCCATTGGCTGAAATTCATGCACTGTCTGTTCTGCCTCTTCCCAGTATGGAGCGATTGCTTCCATTGGCGTGCAGAAGGACAGCTGCACAGTCTCTGTAATAGTTAAAAGGGAACATTTTGAGAGTGCTAACTGTGGCTGAGTTTCCAAGCTGGCTAGCGACCAGCATCCCATTTGGGAAGGATTGCAATTGTCTGAGAGTCTGGACTCCGAGAGTACTGTAAAAAGGAATTTTCACACACTGCAGTAATTCCCACAGTTTTCATGGCTGGAAGCCGTTGCTTGTACTGAAAAAATAAACAGAATCACCCAGGAGCTATAGCCCTTTCCTTCGCATCTGCTCACTTGTGCACTTAATGGCCCCTTGCTAGCTAACTCATATGTATGTATCTATATGCAAATAATGGCCTGGTCCTGCCTGGTACAGAGTCAACAGATTGAAGCCAAGTGATGTTAATTCTCACTAAGTGAGCCTATTCTGACATGGGGAACTTATGCTGTACAAGAGAGACTTCAGGGCGAAAAACAAGGCTGTGGTTTTAAAAGGAAACCCATAAAAATACTCCAAACTATACGTAGACCCACATATGTTTTACTATATCGGTAGTTGCTCACTCTAATTGGTTCTTGATTTTACACTCTTGAGTGAAATCTTCATTATCCTCTTAGTTATAAAGCCACATAAATGTATATCCATGTCTTTGAATTTGTTTGCAGTCAGTGTTGACCAGAGACAAGAGTTCTTTGGTCTTGTTAAAGGTTGATGCTTATGCACTGATCCATAATACACAATGGCGGCCCTCCCATTCATTTGATGGGGCAAATGTGCACCTTTAGGACCCCTTGGAAGCCTCTCTGAGGCTCCCGACGGGGTCGGAAACTATGATTCAGGTTTGCCAGAAGCACAGTTCAAAGCATCAGGGAACCTTCAGGTGGCTTCCCTAATGCATCCTGGAGTCGTAGAAGGCACCATGCACTCCAGGTAGGTGGGGGAGCAGATTTGTGCAAGGGGGGCGGTGGCATCGCAAGGGGGGGTGCCATCGCGGACCTTTGTCCTGGGGCACGGGGCTGTGGAGGTCTGCTACTGATAACGCACCTGGCATTGTAGGTGTGTGTATGGGCAGGAAATCATGATTTCTTTATTAGCAATTTCTTTTATATATATATAAATGGAATAAACATTCCCTTACCTTGAGGAGGCCTCCGTGACTGCACCCCTAGTGCAGGATGCAGCATACACCCCATTGGCATAGCTGCATCAGCACTGGAAAGTTGGATAGGATTGGGCCCTTGATCCACTTAAAGAAAATGATCCACTTGTCTCCCCAAGATACAAAGTTGTTTAATGCAAGTAGTTTTAAACAAATATTTGTACCCTGACTTGAAAAATAGGGTTTGTGTGTGTGATTTATTTATTTATTTACTTATTTATTGTGGGAATAGGACGCTCGCTATTTTCTAACCTCTTGCTGTACGGCATATTAGCCTAATTTCATTTCCTGGTTGGCCACATCCATTGTTTGTGAGCAGCAACTATAGAAATCCAGTGTTTGTGTGTTTCTGGGTTTTTTCAGTCTATGGTGGATGCTTTGTTGGCCTTTGTACTTCTCAGTGATCAGCTTAACTTGGGTGACAAATTCCAGCTGGAAACCAGATCACTGGTTGCTATCTTGGCTAATTGGCCATTCATAGGTAAGTGAAAGATACATCACATGTGCACCCAAATTTTATTAGAGTCCTACCGGTCAGCCTTTTCTGGTTGCAGTAACTGTTTGTTAATGTCTACTTCCTCGCCTTTGGCCATTTCTCAATAGCTGTTTCTTTGGGGGAAACAATCACAATAGTTCTGTTGTGGTGGTGGTGTTGTTTTGTCTTGTTTCACATAGTTTAAAAATTTATGTCTGTGAGAAGAGCCAAAGACCTTTACAATTAATGTTGTGCTGATGTAAATTTTAATCGGTCGGAAGGCACATCAGAGAGCAGGCGGCCAAAGGACAACTTCTTTGTTCCTTTACAGACTTTATGTGGCCATATGAAAAACAGCATTCAAGATATTCCCTGATTGCTTATGATTTAAATGCCAGTTCCTCAGCTTTCTGTGTGTCCCTTCTAAATATCAAATAAATAGAACCTAAAAACTTTGGACTTGGGTGGTCTAGCCTGGAGATTGAAGTCTAAGCAGTTTCCGGGTTTGGTGCTTTAATTCTAGGTCCATAGACCTAGAGTTCAAATAATAAATCAAAGGCGTCACTGTAGGATTTCTGGACAGGGGGAGTGCGTCCCTGTTGGTCCTGCTGGACCTCTCAGCGGCTTTCGATACCATAGACCATGGTATCCTTCTGGGCCGATTGGCCGAGTTGGGAGCTGGAGGCACTGTTTTGCGGTGGTTCCGCTCCTACTTGGAGGGTCGGTCCCAGATGGTGGTGCTGGGGGATGCCTGTTCGACACCCTGGCCCTTGAGATGCGGGGTGCCACAGGGCTCAATTCTGTCCCCCATGCTATTTAACATCTACATGAAACCGCTGGGAGAGGTCATCCGGGGGTTTGGAGTGGGGTGCCATCAATATGCTGATGACACCCAGCTCTATCTCTCCTTTCCTCCAGACTCCAGGGTGGCGGTTGAGGACCTGGAGCGCTGTCTGGAGGCAGTGAGGATCTGGATGGGGGCTAACAAGCTGAAATTAAATCCGGATAAGACAGAGGCTCTCCTGGTTAGGAAATCCTCGATGCAGGTGCTGGACTATCGGCTTGCGCTGAATGGGGTTGCACTCCCTCTGAAAGAGCAGGTCCGCAGCTTGGGGGTCCACCTGGACTCGCAGCTGCTCCTGGATTCCCAGGTGGCGGCTGTGGCTAGGGGGGCCTTCGCTCAGCTTCGGCTGGTGTGCCAGCTGCGGCCGTACTTGGATCGTGCAGACCTGGCCACGGTGATCCATGCCTCAGTGACATCGAGATTAGATTACTGTAACGCGCTCTATGTGGGGCTGCCCTTGAAGACGGTTCGGAAACTGCAACTAGTGCAGAATGCGGCGGCCCGTGTGGTTACTGGAGGTAGGCAGTTCGACCCTGTCAGTCCGCTTCTCCAGCGGCTGCACTGGCTGCCCATTCGTTTCCGGGCCCAATTCAAGATGCTGGTATTGACCTTTAAAGCCCTATACTGCTCTGGACCAGGGTATCTTAGAGATCGCCTGCTCCCGTACAATCCGGCTCGCCCTCTCAGGTCATCAGAGAAGGCCTTTTTACAAGTGCCGCCGCCTAGGGAGGTACGTGGGGCGGCTGCAAGAAATAGGGCCTTCTCAGTAGTGGCACCAACGCTATGGAACTCCCTTCCCCTTGACTTAAGAATGGCTCCCTCTCTTGAGACCTTTCGGCAAGGCCTGAAGACCCTTCTGTTTAAACAGGCCTTCTGAGTTCTTGGCCTTTTAACATCTTTTTAACATCTTTTAATATTTTTTTTTTACAGGCCTGATTCTTTTATGACTTGCTGCTGCTCTATGCTCTTTTTACCTATTTTTACTCTGACTGCTGTTTTTAGTATGTGTTAATATGTTTTTATTTGTTTTTAAATTGTTTTTAATATGTTGTAAGCCGCCTTGAGTCCCCTTCGGGGAGAAAGGCGGGGTAGAAATAAAGTTATTATTATTATTATTATTAGGATTATGACCAATCTATGTTTTTGGCTTGGGGTATCTGTAGTCAGGACTGCTTGCTCTACTTTGATTCCACCTGCCTGTTAAGATCTTCTTGGGAGGCTCTGCTCTGCTCGTCAATGCCACTGAAGTTTTGACTGGCAAGTCAACAGGTCAGTGCAATGCTCAGGCCTTCCATGAGAAGTCAGTGCTCTCCTCTTATCCTTTATATGGCTGGTGAAAACATTTCTGGTTCTGAGGTGCCTTTTGTTTCAGTTGACGGAGCATGAGCCTCCTGGTTTTTGCTACAGTTGTTGAAACAGATTTTGTCATTTGAATGTTTTATTTTGGTGTTCTGAATCAGCTGGCACCAAACCCCAGCCCATGAGCCAGATCCGGCTTCTGAAGAAAGCCTTCCCTGCACTGAGCAGCGCTTACTGTTCTGCTCTGCTGCCTCTTATCTTTGGAGTTGATCTGATCAGAAAGTTGTGCCAGGCAGCCGCTTCTGTTGCCCATCACTCCAGCAGGCTGTGCGTCCTGATTTTGATGTGGAAATGACTGCCCATCGTGAGTTTCTGAGCAGTTGACTTGAATGATAAGAGGTTGCAGACTGGAAGTGCTGTTCAGCGCAGGGAAGGCTTTTTCCAGACATAGTGGTCCGTGGTTTGGAGACTGCTTTTCTAAATTTTTGTAAGGTGCTTTGAAGGCCATCTGGTTGAAAAGTCGGGTAGAAATACAAAATCAAATAAAAAGCAGATAGTAAGAACTGAACTAAGGCCAAAACTGAAAAGAGCAGCACTACATTGACTAGGTAGTTCCTAGCAAGGCTTGTGAGAGATATCAAAGTAGTCCTTCCCTTTGCTCCAGGAACATTGTCTTTCCCTGTTCATCTCCACAAGGAAAGTCTTCTTTTGTCATTGCTGCTATCCACTGCCTCAAAATGACAGAAGCTAATGATGGTATTGTTGTGAAAAGCCCTTAGGGATGTCTCATGGGAGCTGTCCGTTTTCCAGCCCTGAGCATGAAACACTGACACAGAGTAAAACTGACTGCAGTTTATTTGCTAGCAAAAGGTGAATCTGCTCACCTCTGACAGCAGCAGCCCATAATGGATCAGTTACTTATATACTTTAAGAGTGCACACACATGAACTTACAGGGGAAATCCAGACCCAAATGTCTGATTACTGAGGGACTTTCCTAGTCAGGGGCTTTACCCTGACCTTCAAGATTCTTCATGCACCAGGCACACCTGTGAACTTTACACTTCTAATTTTACATTCACCAGTTTCAGGTCAGCAAGCATGTCAGCAAGCTTTATACTGAACATGGTGGCTTTTTCTTAGCCATTTTGTTTGGCCACGTTTTGTAGTTAGTCTGCACCATCCCCCAGGCCCTTCCACCTCAGGTTCCCTGCTGTGTCATAATGACACCCCATTGGCTCTCAGAACAATCAGTGTCATTGGTCGGTTTTGAGTTAAGCAAATCTACTTTTTGTTACATTAGGCAGTTGTGTTTTCCTTTTCTGGTTATTTGGCTGTGACTTTTGATAAAATAGAGATATTTCAACGTGGTTTGTTTCATTGCATTCTGCATGAAATTATGCTTTGAGTGATATATAACATGATGGTATTGTACAAATATACCAAGATTTTCACAATTTTGGCCAGTAGTGGTGTTGTCGTCCCCCACGATTGTGACACCCAGTGTGACCCGCATCCCCCATACCTCCTAGGAATGCCACTGGTTCAAAGTGCTATATAAGTGATAAGAAATATCCCTGTGTTCTGCTTTGGGATGGGTGAACCCTTCAGAAGGTCAGGTGCATACTTCTATGTGACATGAACCCTCTTCATTCCCCCGACTGTGATACTGAATTTGTTGTGTGAAAAGGACGGCAGATGATGTGATTAAAAACAGTACAGTTAATGGGATCTGGCAGTGTACATGATAAATATTCATTCCCTGCAGGTGCTCCATAAGGAACAATGCTGGCATCCTTTTGGCATCCTTTTGGCAAATCACTAGGTTGGCCAAAAAAATCACTCCTTTTTTTAAAGAAACCGAAATACTCGTAGAAACCGACATAAAATTAACTGCATGATGTAAACCATGTGTGATTCAAGTTATAAAGTTAAAATGATAAGTGGGGACTGTACATCCTGTCCAACACTCAGTTCTAAGCTGTTGTTTATGTCTAGGTTAGTTTCTGCATTATAATAAGAAGAAATAAGTGTATTTTTTATACAAATGTTACATATGCTGCATATGAAATACTAAATCTCAGAAATCCTTTGTGGTAGTTAAATCAAAATCTCTTTGGCACCTTCCTTGCACCAGTGGGAAAAAGTTGTCCTGTTTCTTCCAGAAGCGTTCGATTACCAGAAGCCATGTAAAAAAATAATAATAATAAAATACAATCTCCTATACCCTACTGTAAAATAAATTTCATAATTTGTTGAGTATGCCTGCTGTTTATCACTGTGACTTTTCACCCTCCAAAACTGTAGTCCTGGAAACAACATTTAATACATATTAATTCATTGTAAACCAATGTCATCCATGCGAAGATGATTCCAAGAATTTATTTTCATTTTGGTACTGGTTCAATTTTTCAGATGCATGGATAGATTGACTTTGTGCTGTTCTTCCACGTGCAATGAGAATCTAGATGCCAGACTTTTACCCAGGATTGGTACTGAGGATGTCTGGAAAATGTAATATTGAGAGGTTTGGGTTAGTTTGTTTTTTCTCAAACATTTCATCGCATACTTTAAAAACATTTAAATCACGTTAGTTACAGGAAATACCCTGGGCAAAAGCATTCTCTTGCCCAGCCCAAAAAGGGTACTGCCAATTTCAAAAATTACCCATGATGTCTAGCTTTTAAAGCTTGTTTTCTGGAGGGTTTAGCAAAGCTAGCAGAAAGATCTGATATAAATGGGATGGAAAAATAGCATTTTGTCAGGTCTCAGAGGATCAGGCTCCAGGCCATCAGGTTCAGAGACCCTCAAAGTTGTCTGTCCAAGTGGTTCAGAAACGAGTGTGTTGAACTCCTGACTCTCCCATGTGCCACCATCTTGGCCAGGCCAAGTCAGGGGAGTGCTAGCAACCAAGACAAGCCATCCTTCTGCAGCACTGCTGTGACAGGGTGCTATGAAAGAAGGGTGCTGTGACCAGGGTAAGTCTGGAAACTGTTGGTCTAGATGGCACCCTTGAAGCCCAGGCCTGTTATCTACTAGTAGTAAGAGAGTGCTGTTAGTGCATTTGCAGTTGCTACTGTGGCACTGTGAATGATCAAAACTATCTGCAAGTTTTGCCAGTGCCACTCATTCAAGTGTTATGATGAAAAATGGATCCTTGGAGGGAAACCCAGGTTTTCCATCCATGATGACATAAGAAGAGCCCCACTAGATCAGGCCATAGGCCCATCTAGTCCAGCTTCCTGTATCTCACAGCGGCCCACCAAATGCCCCAGGGAGCACACCAGATAACAAGAGACCTGCATCCTGGTGCCCTCCCTTGCATCTGACATAGCCCATTTCTAAAATCAGGAGGTTACACATACACATCATGGCTTGTAACCCATAATGGATTTTTCCTCCAGAAACTTGTCCAATCCCCTTTTAAAGGCATCCAGGCCAGATGCCGTCACCACATCCTGCAGCAAGGAGTTCCACAGACCAACCACACGCTGAGTAAAGAAACATTTTCTTTTGTCTGTCCTAACCCTCCCAACACTCAATTTTAGTGGATGTCCCCTGGTTCTGGTAGTATGTGAGAGTGTAAAGAGCATCTCTCTCTATCCACTCTGTCCATCCCCTGCATAATTTTGTATGTCTCAATCATGTCCCCCCTCAGGCGTCTCTTTTCTAGGCTGAAGAGGCCCAAACGCCGTAGCCTTTCCTCATAAGGAAGGTGCCCCAGCCCCGTAATCATCTTAGTTGCTCTCTTTTGCACCTTTTCCATTTCCACTATGTCTTTTTTGAGATGCGGCAACCAGAACTGGGCACAATACTCCAGGTGTGGCCTTACCATAGATTTGTACAACGGCATTATAATATTAGCCGTTTTGTTCTCAATACCTTTTCTAATGATCCCAAGCATAGAATTGGCCTTCTTTACTGCCGCCGCACATTGGGTCGACACTTTCATCGACTTGTCCACCAACACCCCAAGATCTCTCTCCTGATCTGTCACAGACAGCTCAGAACCTATTAGCCTATATGTGAAGTTTTGATTTTTTGCCCCAATGTGCATGACTTTACACTTACTTACATTGAAATGCATCTGCCATTTTGCTGCCCGTTCTGCCAGTTTGGAGAGATCCTTCTGGAGCTCCTCACAATCACTTCTGGTCTTCACCGCTTGGAAAAGTTTGGTGTCGTCTGCAAACTTTGCCACCTCACTGCTCAACCCTGTCTCCAGGTCATTTATGAACAGGTTGAAGAGCACCGGTCCCAGGACAGATCCTTGGGGCACACCGCTTTTCACCTCTCTCCATTATGAAAATTGCCCATTGACACCCACTCTCTGTTTCCTGCTCTTCAACCAGGTCTCAATCCAGGAGAGGACCTGCCCTCTAATTCCCTGACTGTGGAGTTTTTTCAGTAGCCTTTGGTGAGGGACCGTGTCAAACGCCTTCTGAAAGTCCAGATATATAATGTCCACGTGCCTGTTGACCTTTTCAAAGAATTCTAAAAGGTTTGTGAGGCAAGACTTACCCTTACAGAAGCCATGCTGATTCTCCCTCAGCAAGGCTTGTTCGTCTATATGTTTTGAGTATCTAAACTAGACTACAAACTTTTACAGCCAAAATCCAGACTTTATAAATCACTCACTATATTTGAACTGGACTCATGACTGAACAAATCAGATGTATAATTTCTTGGTGGTGCTGCAGACTAGCATGGCTTCTCTTTTGTTGCAATGTATGGGGATAGACAAGGAACTGTCACAAGCTTGGTTTTGTTTCGGTGTACATGTCTCTGTGTGTGTATTGCACAGTAAATAGATCAGAGATAGAAGTCTCCCTTTAAAAGGATAGTGTGCATGAAAGAGGAAAAATATGGACAAAATCATAAGCAACTTCCAAATTCATTTTCAAATTTTTTTTTAAAAGTGTGTTTCTTGAAACAAGATGATGATGATGATGATGATGATGATGATTAACAGTATTTATATACCGCTTTTCAACAAAAAGTTCACAAAGCAGTTTACAGAGAAAAATCAAATAACTAATGGCTAATAACTAAGATAAAATGGGTGAGGTGATTATTACAGCATGGTGAATAAAAAGGGACTGAAGTCAAGAAATACACTGAAACATATGGCTTCCTTAATTCACATCAGCTTTAATTACTTCTTGATTATAGTGTGCATATTACCCAAAGAAATGACTGTAGAGCATTGCCCAGTGAGAGGAATTCCTGCACAAAACTAACCATGCTCTCCATAACCTCCAAAGTAAAAAAAAAGAATAACTGAAAGACTGGTGTATCAACCCAGCATTTCTTCATTTTAATAATTCTCTTAGAAGCAGCAGTGCCAGACCATTCCATTTAGCGTCCCGTATGTTTGAACTAAAGCCAGAATAAGTGATACTGTATATCTAGCAATGGGAACACATTCACTCTCTCATGATAATTCCAGTACTTGTGAAATGGAAAGTGGGACACATTCTTCTTCCATCGCAATTCTATCCCCTCTTTCCCTTTTATACAGGCACCAAATTTCAAAATCTGTAAAACACTGGTTCTTAAACTTTTCACAGCACCGGGACCCACTTTTTAGAATGACAATCTGCCTCGACCCACCGGAAGTGATGTCATCAACCTGGAAGCGATGTCGTGGCTGGAAGTTACATCATCAAGCAGGAAAATTTTTAACACCCCCATATGACAAAATCAAATCAATTAATTAACAGTCCGATCCTGAGCTGCCCTTTGCGCCAGGACTGCCACAACATCCTGTGCACAATAGGGCAGCTGCTGGCGGCTCCCTGGGGAAGTGGACTTTTGTCCCCTTCCCCCCAGAAAGGGGAAGTAGCCCTGCAATGGGGCTACTTGATTCTGTGGCAGCCCTTGGGCTGCCATAGAATCAAGAGCCTCCATGTTGGGCCTTGTGGTCTGACATGGAGGCTCTCGATTTGGCAGAGCAGAGTTCTGTTGGTACCACCTCCCTCCTGCCCCACTCCCTCCCCCCAGTATGCCTCCTCCCCATCCTCTCTTGCCTCCCACCATCCCAGAAACTTGCCTCCCCACTTCCACCCATGCACCCACTCACCTCTCCATCACCCAGTGGTCCACACAACCACCAAGTGTCAGAGTACTAATGGTCCATTGGCGCTGCGCCATCTCTGGCACTGGCCTGGCATAGAAGGCTGTGAGTGTGCTTTATGGCATGTTTGTGACACTTACTGCCAGCAGAGCACTGGCGGTGCAAGATAAGGATTGGGCTCTTAGTAAATTAAAAGTTTACAATAAGCATAGGTTTAAAGATGTATTTAAAATAAAGAAGAACCTTCCTCACCCTCCCAAGCAGCTGCTGATCAGTTTTGAAAAACTCTCCAAACATCCCAAATGCTGCAATCCTATCTGCACTTACCTGGGAGTAAGCTCCATTGACTATCATGGTTAAAAACATATACATAGTAGCCTGTTCCAGGACTGTGTTGTTTGGACTGTTCCTGGAACGAGCTGGAATCCCTAGCATGTATGCACTGCTGAAACAGAGACGCCTGCGTTGGCTCGGTCATGTTGTGAGAATGGATGATGGCCGGATCCCAAAGGATCTCCTCTATGGAGAACTCGTGCAAGGAAAGCGCCCTACAGGTAGACCACAGCTGTGATACAAGGACATCTGCAAGAGGGATCTGAAGGCCTTAGGAGTGGACCTCAACAGGTGGGAAACCCTGGCCTCTGAGCGGCTCGCTTGGAGGCAAGTTGTGCAGCATGGCCTTTCCCAGTTTGAAGAGACACTTGGCCAACAGACTGAGGCAAAGAGGCAAAGAAGGAAGGCCCATAGCCAGGGAGACAGACCAGGGACAGACTGCACTTGCTCCGGGTGTGGAAGGGATTGTCACTCCCGAATCGGCCTTTTCAGCCACACTAGACGCTGTGCCAGAACCACCATCCAGAGCGCGATACCATAGTCTTCCGAGACTGAAGGTTGCCAACACAAAGTAGCCTGTTCAAAATACAGTTTTGTGACATTTCCCCAAATGCAGTCAAATACCCTGGTAGCATCAAGTTTAATATATTAAACATAAAATATGTCGAAATGGAAGTGGTGATGCGCCTGAAATGGGCTTGCGCCCTACCTAGTGGGTCCTGATTCACAGTTTGAGAAGCACTGCAGCGTAAAACATATAATCACAAACAATCTTGTCACGCTTTGTACAATTGCATTTGACAGCATGCCATGTTCAGATTCTTTGGCAGCCGTTTAAAGGAATCTCACTGGTCAGCACCTATGGAGTAATACCTGTAGTACTTTTCATCAAGCCAGTCTTTCCCTCACAGTTAATTGAAGAGTGCCCTGCGCATTGGGAAATAAATTAGCAGACCCTTTTATAGGCATGAAGGCTAATTCTCTAGCTGTAAAGCGATGTAACAGGATAGAACTCCTAAATACATGCGTGCATCGTTTTATGACCTTCTGCTTAACAACAGACTGCCTATACAAAGGTGATCGAAGCACAGCAAAGAGGCTCTCAATGAGACAGTCAGGTCTCCCACAGCCTGCAGCAGAGTATCTTTTTATACATCAGAGAGACTCTTAATTCAAAGAAGAGGCAATCAGTCTCCAGTATGCATGGGCATGAAGTAGGCATGTTCAAAATACATGCAGTAGGCATGAAGGCTAATTCTCTAGCTGTAAAGCGATGTAACAGGATAGAACTCCTAAATACATGCGTGCAACATGCATGCCTCCATAATGCCTCCATAATGGTTGGCAACCTTCAGTCTCGAAAGACTATGGTATAAGCCTACAGCACCCAGTATTCCCAGGCGGTCTCCCATCCAAGTACTAACCAGGCCTGACCTTGCTTAGCTTCTGAGATCAGACAAGATGGGGCATGTGCAGGATAACAGACTTACCCAGGTCCCACTTAAATGGATAAAAGTTTCCACAACACATGCAGAATGACCATCTCCAATCTGCTGTTAGCCATGTGTACTTTCTAATGAAATAACAACTCTTTATTTTTCAGTCCGAGGATTAAAACGAATGATCTTGATTATCGTCTTCCTAAATTAGTCCCATTGACTTTCCTCATAGAGCACTAATCCAGATGAACGGATCGATCCTATCAATTTGAATTTTGAAGGAGATTTTCCTTCTCTGTAATTGCAAGTTTAAAATATCTCATACATTGATCTTATGTATCTGGTGCATTAATGTAAAGCATTTTATCAATGCTCGGCTGGATTAGAGCTGGTTGTTTATGACTGAGATACAGGTCTGTAAATAAGCACCTTTAACAGATTCAGAGGAAATCTTTACACGCTTTAATTGCACAGACAGGTTCAATCCCCCAGAAGGCCAAGAGGGAAATCAATTGGTCATTTTAATGCAAAATCAATTGGGATTATCTCTACCAAATGTGCTGATGCAGCTCCTTAAAACAGCATCTGCTTCTGAAAAAAAAAATGTGATAGGCTGATATCCTAATGAATTACATTCCTAGCTGATTTTCCTTTGCATAATACAGCGTACTGTACTCCCTTAGGGAAATTAAACTGCCTAGGCATTCCTGTGACTACATTGGCAATTATTAAAATGAATGTTTAAAGGAGCAATTAGTTCAATACAAGATTGTGGGCATCTGACAATCTATATATTAGGCATACAGCTCAGTTACGGTTTGCTGAGTATACAAAAATTTCAATTAATTTTTTTCACATGTAAGGAGAGAGAAGAATGACTTTTCCTACCATGCCATAACTTGATTATCTACATCAGTTTTTCTCAAACTGTGGGTCGAGACCAACTGGGTGGGTTGCGAGCCAATTTCACGTGGGTCCCCATTTATTTCAATGTGTATTTTATTTTTATTTTTATTTTTATTTTTATTTGTATTTTTATTTTTAGACTTAATGGTATGTGACTGAATTTGGAGAAGTGTTATAGATCTATACTTATAACAGGCTACTATGTAAACTTCTAATTTACATGGGCTGCAATCCTGTCCACAGTTACTTTGGAGTGAGTCCTATTGACTATAATGGGACTTACTTCTGAGTAGATGTGCATAGGATTGCTCTCTTAATTTGATTTTGTCATATGGAAGTGGTAAAAATTTTCCTGCTTGATTAGCCATGATTAGCCACATTTCCAGCCATGATGTACCTTCCAGATTAATGACATCACTTCCAGTGGGTCCAGACAGACTGTCTTTCTGAAAAGCGGGTCCCAGTGCTAAAAAGTTTGAGAACCACTGCTAAACATGCTAGTTATACCTGGCAGAAGTAACTCTTTGAGAACCAAGATAACCTTGTCAGCCAGGCTTTCAAAGTTGAACATTTATGAAGTGGAGCAGTGTTTTTATATCACATACAGTAACTTTGTGCAAACACATTTTGTCCAATTTAAGAAGCAGATGGTCTGGTGCAGTAGCTGCATGGAATTTAATGCTACTGAAATCAAAAGGGCTTATTTCTAAGTAATGGGTTTAATATTATTGACAGTAGAGTGGAGTGACATTCAAGCGTACCAACAGATGTTATGTGAAACAGTAATCTAGCCTGCTGTACAAAAATCATAGGTAGCTGTGTTGATCCATTAGCAAAATCCAAAGGTCAGGCCAATCAAAATGACACAGCGTTCTAAGCAGCAAAGTTCTGAGTCCTTTGGAACTCTCTTCATCAGGTTGGGTGCAAAACAGACATGGAAGGTTGGATTTGTTGTGGAACTGATTTCTTTCTTGACCCAGGAGCCTAGGATGCATTCTGAAATCAGTGTCCATCACCTTATGAAGCTAACCTGATTAAGTTTGCATAATTCTTGCAACTTGTAAGACTGTTAAACTGCAAACTTTTAGGCTCTTCCAGTGCCCAGCTTCTGAGTCGCTCCTCCCCGTGTGACTCTGTTCCACATTCAGCCTGATGAAGGCTTGTGGGGAGCTCAGAAGCTTGTGGTTTAGGAGTGTGTCTCCTGATACAAAGATTATTTATACATAGATATCACTAGATTATGGCTTTGGATTCTTACCTACCCTGATCTGTCACTTAAGGGTCCGGGCTGATTTTTGCCATTCTGGTGCTTGAGGCAGAAAATCCGAATGGTAACCCCTCCTAGAGAAACACATTTGTATGGGTTTCTGGAAAGTTCTTTTGCATAAGCTTCATTGAAATGAATGTCAGCTGTTTGGTTCAGGAAAAAAAAAAGTGTGATTGTTTTGACTCATGTTGACAGTATTGCTGTAGTTACAATGAAGTGAAGTATTTAAACACAACCACAGAAATGCTCTTAAAATACTTTTCTTTTCCTGCAGTTTAGTCTTGATTGTATGAAAGAGCAGGTCTACAGTCTGCAGAGATAACCAAGGACAGTGAATGTTTTTTTTTTTTTCTTCTTTTCAGTGCTGGGGTATTTTTATTTTTTATTTCTAATCATTCACATGCTCCTGCTGCCTTGTTGACCAAGGACAATCCATGTATCCTGTTGCATGTCCCAGATAAATCTATGTCGCTCCTGTTGCCTTTGGCAAGTGCCGTTTTTCAAATGTTGCTCATGAGTAGTTGCTAGTTGTCATCTTTCAGGGTTCAGCTCCCTTCCCAGGGTCCCCAGATGTTAAATCTCGAAGTTGTAGCTCATGTACACACAACACACATATGGGGTGGGGGGTAGAAGTATAAGCAGGTTAGTGGAAAATGCTGGACCACCACGTTATCACCATGTACAACATATATTAACGGTTTGACAAAGAAAGAAAATACACAGTGGCATCGCTACAAGGGTGTGGGGTGTGCAGACCACACTGGGTGACGCACTCAGGGATGTGTGACACCACTACTGGTCAAAATTGTGAAATCTTGGAATTTCGAAAAATAACGTCATGCTATATTATCATTCAATGGGTAATTTAGGGCCTAATCCTATGCAGTGGGCGACGTCTTACTGCCGGCGTGCACTGTTGCAATCGTGCCATAAGGCACATTTGCGGCCTTCAGCACCAATGGAGCACCCGTGCTAGCCTAACATAAGAACAGCCCCACTGGATCAGGCCATAGGCCCATCTAGTCCAGCTTCCTGTATCTCACAGTGGCCCATCAAATGCCCCAGGGAGCACACCAGATAACAAGTGACCTGCAAGGCTTCCTGGGAATTGTAGTTAAGAACATAAGAACAGCCCCACTGGATCAGGCCATAGGCCCATCTAGTCCAGCTTCCTGTATCTCACAGCGGCCCACCAAATGCCCCAGGGAGCACACCAGATAACAAGAGACCTGCATCCTGGTGCCCTCCCTTGCATCTGGCATTCTGATATAACCCATTTCTAAAATCAGGAGGTTGCACATGCGCATCATGGCTTGTAACCCATAATGGATTTTTCCTCCAGAAACTTGTCCAATCCCCTTTTAAAGGCGTCCAGGCCAGATGCCGTCACCACATCCTGTGGCAAGGAGTTCCACAGACCAACCACACGCTGAGTAAAGAAATATTTTCTTTTGTCTGTTTGGCTAGCGTAGTGCTGGCCAGCACTGGACTAGCCCCAGTGGAGCACTGGAACTCCACCACTCAGCAGTTGTGCGGACCACTGGGGGTAAAGAGGTAGGTGGGAGTGTGGGGGATGCAGGAAGGAGGCATTCCGGGGCAGGGGGAGGCGAAGGCAGGGCGGGGAGAGAACAGAGAGGAGGCATGTCAGGGTAAGGGAGCAGGGCGGGAGGCTGATGGGAAGCTCCACAAAATCCTGAGCCTCTCTGTCATGCAACCAGCCCAACATGGAGGCTCTTAATTCTACACTGACCCTTGGGTTGCCATAGAACCGAGTAGCCCCTTTTGCAGGGCTATTTGCCTTACTTAGGGAAAGGGGATGAAAGTCCCCTTCTCCCAATGAGCCGCTGGCACTGCCTGCTGAGCATGCAGGATGCAGAGCCAGCCATTTTCGGCACTGCTGCAGCCCCGTGCTCCAGGCAGCTCAGGATTGGGCTGCCCATGCGGAATGTAATGAATCAAATTGTGTTTAAACATCTGTATTCTATCTGTAATAGAGCTGTATCTGTAATATATCAGAAATACAATATAATATATAATATATAAATATATTATATATATAATATTATCAATATCTGTACCCGACCCGACGAGTGTACCCAGGCTTCGTGCTCTGGAGAGGACATTCTGTTCCAGGGCTACCGTTCAGAGCGTGATACCATAGTCTTCCGAGACTGAAGGATGCCAATGATGAATGATCTGTAATATCTGTATTCTGTGTTTAAATATTGTATTCTATCGAAAGTTATGAACAAATAACGAGAAAAGGGAAACGCAACTGCCTTATGTTACAAAAAATGGTTTTCTTTGACTTAATACTGACCAATGTGACTGAATATTCTGAGAGCCAATGAGGTGTTGTTATGACACAGCAAGGAACCAGTAAGGTGTTACTATGAGGCAGCTCTCATTTCCATGCCTCAGAGCTAATTCTAGAACTCCAGCTGTGTGAGGGTCATCAGGTTGGCGACTAGTTTTTTGTTGTTTACTGATTCGTTGGGTGACCTGTACAGCGATCTCGTATTAAAATACAGTTAATGAGGTGACACCAATACTAGTGTTGCATCTGCATTTCGGCTGTGCGTATGATATCGTAATGCAATGTATGTATGTATAAAAAACATGTAATGTATTCTGTATGGTCTCTGGTATGGGGCGAGGTCCATCATGGGGATGACACAATGAGCTCCTGTACCAGGTGTTGCAAAGCCTAACGATGCCTTTGAGAATATGGAACAAGATTCAGGGGAGATTAAAAGAGGGCATTGTGATTTCCATCACTTTTAGAATTGCTGGTAACGTAAACAGCCCCTATCCACCCTCACCCTGCTTTTCAATTTGCCTGTGAATAATGTCGCTGAACTGAAATAAGCAATTACTTCCTATTCAAAGATGAAATAGACATCCTCCTCTTCTCACCCTCCCCCGTCCATGGGTTTTCTGTAAGGCAAAGTCTGCTTCTATACACTTTCAATGCTGTTCTCTGGATTTATGGATTCAGGGTTTGTTTTTCCTCATTTCCCAAAGGAAGCAGTGGCGCTATATGTCAAGTGCTCCCTATTCAGGTGTGCAAGAACTGGCGCTTACATGCTGAAATGACATTTAAGTGCTCTGTCACAATATTGTGCCAACTAGCCTTGTCAGAATTAAGAGCCTGTAAATCTCATGGAGGCTATGGATCTTTCCCCAAGGTTATTGAAAAAAAATCAACCCGGTCAAAAAACAACCTTGTATTTTCTTCCTCTATTCTGCATCCTGTATTCTTCCTATATTCATATTGTTTTTCTACCCAGACCTTTTTAAAATGGCATTTTGATTCTCTCTTTTTCAGGGCAGTACAGGTGGGCATTGGGATCACTAGAGGGGCCATAGGCCACAGCAGGTCACACACCCAGGGGGGTGACACTACTAGTGGCCAAAATTTATAAAATCTTGGTACTTTCGAATAATACCATCATTTATATATCATTTGATGTGTGATTCCATGCAGAATGCAATGAAACAAACCGTGTTGAAATATCTCTATTCTATCAAAATTTATAGCAAAAAAAACCCAGTGGGCTGGGCAATGGTGCATCCCCACATCCACCACCCAGGGCATTGACCCTCCCACTTGACGGGAGGAGGTCCATCATAGAGGTGACACAATGCCCAATCTAGGCCTGGTTAGTACTTGGATGGGAGACCGCCTGGGAATACCTGGTGCTGTAGGCTTATACCATGATCTCAGAAGCTAAGCAGGGTCAGGCCTGGTTAGTACTTGGATGGGAGACCGCCTGAGAATACCGGGTGCTGTAGGCTTATACCATGATCTCGGAAGCTAAGCAGGGTCAGGCCTGGTTAGTACTTGGATGGGAGACTGCCTGGGAATACCGGGTGCTGTAGGCTTATACCATGATCTCAGAAGCTAAGCAGGGTCAGGCCTGGTTAGTACTTGGATGGGAGACCGCCTGGGAATACCGGGTGCTGCAGGCTTATACCATAGTCTTTCGAGACTGAAGGTTGCCAACCAACCACTGGCCTCCTGCATCGGGTGACGCAAACCCTATGTTAGTCTCCCTCAACACCCATTTTATTCTCACAAAGGCCCTGTGAAGAAGCTAGAGAAAGATTGGCACTGGCCAAGGTCACCCAGTGAGCTTCATGACTGAGCAGGGATTTGAACCCGGATCTCTCCAGCCTGGCACTCAAATCACTGCACCATGCTGGCTTTTTTCAAGGGAGCAGTTATCCACTCGCCCAAGAATACAGATGCAAGATAATTTAAATATGAAATTGTATAGCCTTTATCAACATTTTTTAATGCTCAAAAACATGGCATCTTGCAGATAGTTATTCCAGATAAAGTAGCATGAAAGAAAAGGTTCTCTGATTGTAGGCATGTGGCCTTAACCAGGAGTTAGTTTCTGCTATAATTAATTGGGACGGAAATTTGAGGGCTCTTTTTCAGGCAGGACATCCAAGGAAATCTGAGGACAGGCAAAGGCATTTCTATAAGACCAGCAACATTTCTCAAGAGGATTCTGCATACCTCTAGGTTGGAACTGGATTTCCAAAACCTGCATTAAATGTGAAGGTTCCCCTGATGACACATCTGAGGAATTTTGCAAGATACCAACATAGTTTCACTAAATAGCGAAATATCACATTGGAGATGCTTTCACACACCTGCAATTCTAATATTAATTTTGATAGATGATCACTTACGACTCTAAAACAGGCTCTATCAGAAGTGTATACCTCAAGACTGAATTGTCCATAATGGAAGCTCCATAGAATTAATAAACTATGGAAGCAATAATATACAGTTGTAATTTGGCAAAGCTGTGGTGCATAACTAAGAGGTTTAATTGCATTAAAACCGATGACCGCAGCACCATTCTATTAAATAACGCAGAAGAAAAACGCCATTAAAGGAAAAAAAGGTGTGAGTCCAGGTGTGCCATTCTGTGCAGTGAATGAGAGATATTTCTTCCTTATAATATAACCCATTCTGGTATGGCTACTAGTTTTCCAGTTATCTGTAACAGCCAATAGCCATCAATGGACCCATTCACCATGACAGTATGCTCCTCTCTCTCAGTGTGTGGGCTTGAATGGGAATTGCATGCAAGACTTGTCACACCCAAACTGAGAATTAGTCCTTTAGGTGAACCAGTTTGGCCTGGTGGCTGTTTCTTGTGTGTGTGTGTTCAGATGCAGACTGGTTAACCTGTAACTTAATGTGTTCAGGCTGTCGTGTGAATACAACCTCTATATAGTTGTGTGAATGCAACAACTATAGGGCAGTGTTTCTCAAGGTTTGTCCTCCTCTGCACCACTTCACTTGGTCCACCTGTTCGAAGTACGACTGGAAGTAACTGAGATGACTTCAATTCAACACAGCCAACGCCAGCAACAAACACCAGTAAGAGACTCAAGGTGGACAGGGCTTTTGTGAGCATGGAAAAGCATGCTTTGGAGCTCTGCCCGCTGATCTAAGCCTCCTACTGCTGTTTGCTGTGTCATGTATCTGGTCTTGCTGCCAGGCGGCATGTGTAGGTCTTGCTCACCACCTCAAGTACCACTGGTGGTACCCATTCCACTGGTTGAGAAACACTGCTATAGGGCACTTGGCTAAAATGATTTTCCTATTTAGCAAAAAACTGCTTATTTTTTTAAGAAAGCCCCACTCAGACTCTTTTGGTTGCTCGCCATGTTCTGAATATTCTAAGCTCATTGCCGTTCTTTTCTTTATGGCTTGGAGAAAGTGCTTTGGTCGGCATACTAGCAGGGTTATAGGAGTTCAGGAAATGTAAATGCCAAAGTCAGTGTTTATGTCCTCCCCTGAATCATTGCCTGCTCCAGCACCAAGCATGTTTTGTTAGATTTTGAACAAGGGTCATCATGAAGCCCTGAAGGACCTCTATACAAATGGTGTATTGATTGCAGTTGGATGCCACTTTCATGAACCAGGACTTTTGTCAGAATGCCGTGACATCATGGAAAGTAATGAGGTCATCTAAGGGAACAGCTAAGTAACCACCATTAGCTATCTGTCAGAGATCAACAAAGATGGAATGCAATGAGAACTGCAGACTATATATTCAATTCATTTATAAAGCACTTTTCTGCTTTTCTGCCAATCTGTCTTAATCCAGAATTATTAGCCTTTGTGAATTTGTGTATGTGAATGTCAGCATTCACTAGATTTAACTTTCTCTGTTACTTTGTTTTAAAAAACGAGATGGCTTTCATCTTTAAACCCCTGAACGACATAGGACCAGGCACAGCTTGTTAGAATAGACATTTCAGATGGTGCCTTGGTATCCCCAGGGGATCTATTCCCAGACCTCCCTTGGAAAGTGAAACCCACAGATAATGAAATCCGTGGGTCTTGACACTTGTAGCCCTCCGAACACAACAGGAGCAGTGCCTCCTTCTAAGGCCTCGGAGACTCCTTAGAATATTCATTCTGAGGGCCGCAGAGGCTGCGCGTGGCCTCCCCGGCCCTCTGAACACCCTCTGGAGCTCTGCTGCGGTCATGTTTGGAGGACTACAGGACAGGCCTGATTGGGTGACCTGTGTTGAGTCAAATCTGCGGATGAAAAATCCATGGATGTTCAGACGCGACCTGTACTGGTTTTACAGCAGTTAAGAAAAAGTATAGCATTAATACGAACTTGGTATGTCCTTACTGACCTTGCCACTTGAAATAAGAATGTTTTCTGAAACAGATTAGGGTAGCACCTTTACAATGTAAGTCCTCTGAGGAGCAGTTGGAAGAATGGGTTTATCTCCAGCCTCTTCTCTGACTGATTAATCTTGTCTGCCAGGTCTGCTGGATGCAATGCTGTTGTGTCTGTACTGCCATTGGCACATCAGATGGCAAATGTGGGTCACTTAAGTGCACCCATCAAGAACAGTTAGCCGACCCATTGCAGGAGCAAGAGCGCAAAGCTTGTTCAGAGGCTCAGAATCAGCTGGTTTCTCTCCTGCCATTGCGAGGCTGGTGTATGGCAACACTGCACCACAAATCTTGTAAATCGAGCTGTCAGGCTGCTGACATGTGTAAAAATAATTCCATCCAGTGTTGTTTCAAGCATGGCAGTCGACAGAAGAAGGCTTGGGACTGCTTTCAGAACAGAAATTCACAACCATATAAAAGGGCCTCAGAATTTCAATCCTTCTGCCTGTTTAAAAACCATGTCACTGTCCCACATGCCCTTAATCTTTGATAACTGTGCACATGAGAGCCTCTTGAAACTAATGGCTTCCACCCATCATTGGAAGGAAGGAATGAAGCCTGGCAATCTTCTCTCAGAAGGGTATTTCATAATGTAGTCCCTATCATTGAGAAATGTCTTCTCTATACCTGTATAATATTATTTCTAATATCTCCATTATCTTGTCATATATTATCTGGAGTACTGCATACATTTCTGGTCACCACATCTCAAAAAAAGATATAGTGGAACTAGAAAAGGTGCAGAAGAGAATGACCAGAATGATTGCTGGATCAGGGCACTTCTTTTGTGAGGAAAGGCTACAGAGTTTGGGGCTATTCAGTCTAGCAAAAAAGGTGCCTATGGGGGAATGCAATGGAGATTTTGTACAAAATTATGCAGGGGCTGGATAGAGTGGATTGAGAGGCGCTCTTTTCCCTCTCACATAATATCAGAAGCAGGGGACATCCACTAAAATTGAATGTTGGGAGAATTAGGACAGACAAAAGAAAATATTTCATTACCCAGCGTGTAATTAGTCTGTGGAACTCCTTGCCACAGGATGTGGTGATGGCATCTTGCCTAGATGCCTTTAAGAGCGGATTGGACAAATTTCTGGAAGAAAAGTTCATCACGGGTTACAAGTCATGGTAGGTATGTGCAACCTCCTGGTTTTGAAGGTAGGCTACCTCAGATTGCCAGATGCAGGGGAGGGCACCAGGTCGCAGGTTGTGTCTTGTCTTCTGTGCTTCCTGAAGCATCTGGTGGGCCATTGTGAGATACAGGAAGCTGGACTAGATGGGCCTTTGGCCTGATCCAGTGAGTCTCATGTTCTTATGTTCATTCTTCTCACATATATAAATGAAGAACTACAAGGCAAGATAGTCCATGAAGATCTTATTGTCTGGGTGAATAAGAAATAGAGGGAAGATGGTGCTATATAAATAGTGGAAGAGATCATGGGCAACAGGGCTAGAAACTACCACTACCCAAGACTAGAGAGTTGCTACCAGCTTAACAGCCCAATCCTATACTCTATTCAGAAGTACGTCCCATTAGTGTCAATGGGGCTTACTCTCAGGAAAGTGTGGATAGGATTGGGCTGTGAGACAACAATTCTGGATTAGCTGAACCAATGGTCAGACTGGACTAAGGCAGTTTCATCCCTGCTCATAACATCCAGGACACCAAGGTAAATTGGAGAGAGTTTGGACAAATAACAACAATAAAGCAATGCAATCAATGCAGTTTCCCCAGAGCAGCACTGCTGTCTTAGAAACAGAATTCTTAGATCTCCCATCACAAATCAGCAATAATAACTGCACATATTATAGTTCAATCAAGCAGTCCTCTTGAAAGACCCTGAGTCTTCATGAAATAACCTAGTTTCTGTGATAACTTTGTGCACCTTGTCAGGTGGATCAGTCTGCTGAATCAGGTGGATTACGCCCATCCCAGTATGCTGGCTGGCTGGCTCAGGTCTATTTTTCTGGTTGGACCTTAATGAAGAAGACGAATCAATCCACAAAACAACCTGTCTGCTTGACCATGCGGTCTTTTTGCAATGGTGCTGATTTCAAAAGTGTTTGAGGGAAACCATTAACAATTTCTTCCTTAAGTGAAACATATGGGGGGAGAAGGGAGCAAGAGGAACTCAATAATCACAGGCTGCCATTTTGTTTGGATCATGAGCCAGTTTCAGGTGGGTCCCCATTCATTTCAATATTTTTGTTTTAGTATATTAGACTTGATGCTAACATGGTATGTGACTTCATTTGGGGAGATCTGTACTTTTAACAGGCTGCAATATATATGCATTTAACAATGATAGTCAATGGGGCTTACTCCTGGGTAAGTGTGGATAGGATTGCAGCCTAGGATAGTTTAATGACACCACTTCTGGTGGGTCCCGAAAGACTTTCTTTCTGAAAAGTGGGTCCTGGGCTAAAAAGTTTGAGAACCACTGAATTAAGCAGAAAGAAATTGGCATTTTTTAAATACTTAGTTTCTGTTAAGGCAGCCAAGTGCAAGGCTGTCACCTGTCACCCAGACATCCTTACGTGTATATTAGAACAGCCTGCTTTCCATAGTATTCAGTCCGTAAAGACAGGGCTGGAGGCCCCAATGTGAAGGAGACATGCTATATTTGTAAAAACTTTGAAAATGAACTACCAAAAAAAAAAAGTCTCAAGAATGCAGATATGTTGTAGGGAAGGTATCCTGTTTTTAGCAACCCAAATTAATAAATAATGGCTTCCTGCATTGCTTGGCTCTCTCTGAGGTAAAAGTAAATACAACTGCTATTAAAAATAGTATTTCTCCCCTTCCTGCGTCGCCAGAGAAATGGAACTATTTTTAAAACTTGTCTGTCCCACATTTTGTGAAGATATACAGTCTTATTCACAACTGAGATTCAATTTCTTCCACAGGTTGATGAGACTAGCTTACATTAAAAACTGAAACAAATTCCTTCTCCCTCCCGAGTACACTCAATGCTTTGCTGTACAAAAGTTAATACTGAATATTGATAACTGTCTATTATTTTTATATCAGTGTTTAACACCCCAGCCCTACAACATATGGCATGTGGTTTTTGATTGCTTACTCTATTACTTGCTTTTGGTATTTAATAGTTGATATTTGACAATGTTTGACAGGGGATATGGAATTCTATTTAGTATTTGTTAACTCTCGTTGTGGTTTTAACATAAGAACATAAAGAAGAGCCCTTTGAGACCCAAAGCCTTTGCTGGTTGAGACCCAAGGCCCATCTAGTTCAGTTTCCAGTATCGCACAGCGGCCTACCAGATGCCTCAGGGAGCACAAGACCACAAAATACAGGCGTACACCACTTAACGATGGGGATACATTCTCCAATCCCTGTTGTTCTGCAATTTGGTTGTTAAGCGAACATTCAGCCCAACCTAGTGCCTTTGTTGTGTAAATAGGCACTCCTTGTCAGAAAACTGCTGGCTGTACAGGCTACTGGAGATAAATTGCCTCTTCTTTGCATTAAGGGCCTCTTTGTTGTGTAAACAGACACTCTCCTGCAGGCTATGGAAGTCCTCACTGCCTCATTAAGAGCCTCTTTGTTTAAGAGGCTCTTAAGATCAGTCCGTTGTTAAGCTGAAGGTTGTTAAGCTGCAGACACCTGTACTTGCATCTCGCTACCACTCCCCTGCATCTGGCATTCTATTTACCCTTGCACCCCCCAGTGAAGACCCCCCAATGAAGACTGCGACTTGGGTACTTTATTAAACACAAGTGACCAATTTTTGAAACATGAAACCTACTGAACACACCATCCCTCCCACGCCAGTCTGGGATAGATGAAAAAACTGCCATCCACAGCCAGTTTGGATGACAGAAAAATATTTCTACCTGGCCCCCATAATGGGCTATGATGAGTACCAGAAACTGGTGAATAGTGATGAGTAAAATCCACCCATCTCATTTCAGAATGTTCCATTCAGAATGTGTTGGGTCCTTCCAAGATTTTTAGGAAGATGCTCAGAAAAGCTCAAGCAAAAGATGAGCATTCCCTTCATGTTGCAGCTCTCTCCAGAGGCACCTGCGCATGCTCTAATTGTCCATTGTCAGTGGAAATTCAGTGAATTATAGTGCGTGTGCATGCTTTAATTCTTGGAAGTGTAGTTTGTTCAATCTCCTGACTCCTTGGCCAGAAGAAATTTAAAAATAAAAATAAAATTCCTTCCAAAGTGAGCAATAAATACTACAAGCACGTTCCAAAGTTTTTCACTGAAGAATTAAAAAATCAACTCTCAGCTTAACTCTGAAAAGTATACGTTTTTACACCTCTGGTCAAAAGGAATAGAAAAAAAGACATAGGCCAGAGTCTTCCCAGGCAGAAACAAAAAGAAACCAAAAACAAACAAGCCTTAGATGCAGCCTTCAACTTTAACTTCAGTCACTCTTTTCTGTCCTCCACATCACAATGTGATACATTTGTGATACTATAGAGAAGGTAGGGGGGAAGTGAAACTGGCACATGAGCTAGCCAAGCCATTATGAGTTGAGATGAAATTCAGACTGGGCTGGGCTCAACTTGTAATGGCCTAGGGCAGTGGTTCCCAAACTTACGTGGGTCATGACACCCCCACTAGCATCTTCTTCCTGGCTCAGGCAGGCACCACGATCTTGGATCTCATGAAATCTTGTGAGATCCAAGCTAGCGGCTCCCAAGGGGAACAGGTAGGCGGGACACCTGGAGACATCCCGCAGTGCCATAATGCCCTAAGGCAGCCATTTTCAACCACTGTGCCGTGGCACACTGGTGTACCGTGAATGGTCCCCAGGTATGCCATGGGAATTTATCAATAGGACTGTTGGGGGATGTGAGCCCCCCCCCCCCATTGACTGCACACTGTGCCTTGTCAATTGCCAAAAAACTGATGGTTACTTTGACCATTTTTGTGCCTTGCCAGTGTGCCATGAGAAAAAGATTGAAAATCACTGCCCTAAGGCAGGGGTCTCCAAACCCCAGCCTGGGGGCCAGATGTGGCCCGTGGCAAGAACATAAGAACATAAGAAGAGCCCCACTGGATCAGGCCAAAGGCTCACCTAGTCCAGCTTCCTGTATCTCACAGCGGCCCACCAAATGTCCCAGGGAGCACACAAGACAACAGACGTAACCTGCGTCCCAGTGCCCTCCCCTGCATCAGGCAAACAGAGGCAGCCTGCCTCTAAAACCAAGAGCTTGCACATACCTACTATGACTTGTAACCCATAATGAACTTTTCCTCCAGAAATTTGTCCAATGCCCTCTTAAAGGCATCCAGGCAAGATGCCATAACTACTTCTTGTGGCAAAGAGTTCCACAAACTAATTACATGCTGGGTAAAGAAGTATTTTCTTCTGTCTGTCCTAACTCTCCAACTTTTGTGTTTGTCCCCTGGTTCTGGTGTTATGTGAGAGGGAAAAGAACGTCTCTCTATCCACTCTGTCCATCCCCTGCATGATTATGTATATCTCAATCATGTCCCCCCTCAGGCACCTCTTTTCTAGACTAAAGAGGCCCAAACAATGTAGCTTTTCCTCATAGGGAAGGTGCCCCAGCCCAGTATTCATTTTGCTTGCTCTCTTTTGCACCTTTTCCATCTCCACTATATCCTTTTTGAGATGTGGTGACCAGAACTGGAAGCAATACTCTAGGTGTGGCCTGACCATCAATTTATACAATGGCATTACAATATTAGTTAACTTATTCTCAATGCCTTTCCTAATGATCCCAAGCATGGAATTAGCCCTCTTCATTGCTGCCGCGCATTGGGTCGACACTTTCATTGAGCTGTCCACCACCACCCCAAGATCTCTCTCCTGATCTGTCTCAGACAGCTCAGAACCCATTATTAGCCTATATGTGAAGTTTTGATTTTTTGCCCCAATGTGCCTGACTGTACACTTACTTACATTGAAACGCATCTGCCATTTTGCTGCCCAGTCTCCCAGTTTGGAGAGATCCTTCTGGAGCTCCTCACAATCACTTCTGCTCTATCTGGCCTGCTGCCCACCTCTTGTGCCCTGAAAGCCTCTGGCCCACTTGGCTGAACATGACTGGAACTGTGCTCTGGTTGCGTCTGGAGGGTGTTCAAGGGCCAGAGAGGTTGAATGAATGAGCCCATTCATTCATTTATTCACTTATCTAAGTTGCCTCTCTAATTTATTTAAATAAATTTTATATTTAAATTCTTTTTCCGGCCCTCAACACCGTGCCAGATACTTGATGTGGCC
Organism: Tiliqua scincoides; assembly: GCF_035046505.1. NCBI lineage: Eukaryota > Metazoa > Chordata > Lepidosauria > Squamata > Scincidae > Tiliqua > Tiliqua scincoides. The sequence continues at coordinate 11,785,337 of NC_089826.1, forward strand.
CTCTGGCCAAAAAGTTTAGAGACCCCCCGCCCTAAGGCATCACAACGGACACGTTTAGAATCACTGGCCTAAGGGTTTCCAAATGGAGGGATCTGATCTTGAACCCCCTAGTTTCAAAATTAGTCTCCTTCACTAAGCAGCAGAGAAAGGCATCAGATTAATGAAGCACACTGAGTGATTCTGGATCAGTTGCCCACACTCAGTCAAGCTCACAGGCTTCCTGTGAGGCTGAAGTGGGGTAAATGCCACATAAGCTGTCCTGAGCATGCTGCAGGATGGTCAGGATATCTGTGTGAGAAATAAATAACTCATAACTTTAGTTGTGACTTTCCAGAAGCATCTGCCTTTCAGAATGGTGGACTCCAGATGGCTCTTGACTGAAATAGCAAAGTAATTCCTAGATGACATCACCCCCCACACCCACTGTATCAGGCCATCAGAGCTGTCGTGCATCTGAATATAACAGTTCATCGAGTTTTTGTGTGCTTATTATCTATGAATCAACTTGCATAGGATTGGGCTGCTATCAAAATCAATATAAAGTGCTCCAGCTGTGCTGAATTTGACGTTGGACTACTTTTCATTCATCTTTTGACTGCAGTCTCGACTGTGTTATAACTCCATAGCATTCCACTCCTGAACCTAGTTCCACATTAGCCATCGGCTTGTGCACAAACTGGAATGGAATCTGGCTCTCGTTCCCACCGGTTTGTTGACTTTGCAGGGCTAACAGGTGTTAAAACTAATAAAAACTTTGTGACTCAACTGAGCCCGTCAAAAGCAAGCAACTGTCCATCCGATGTGACATAGCGATGAGTTACTGCCAGAATGGGAGTGAATGAAACTGCAGTCCTGAGCAACTACTAAGGTGCAAGCCCCACTGAGTTCACTGGGATTTAATTCTGAGTAAGTGTGTTCAGGGTTGTGCTGTTAGAGAAAGGCGAGCTGCTGTTGCTAATTTGACTAGATACTTTTGCTGACAGTGAATAGGATTTCCTAAAGAGATGTGTTTGCCACCGCATAAACTGCACAGTGCTCTTTTATGGTAGTGTATTTTATTCCCATTTAAACAAGAGACACAGGCTAGATTCACAGAATGACTATAAAGCAGCTTGAGATGTGGTAGTGCAAACAGTGGTTAGTGCCACAACAGTGAAAGCAATGTCACTTTTAAGTGGGGAAAAGCCAGCATGCTCACTCTTTTTGCTCAGAAAGCCCCAAAAGTACATACCTGGTCAGTGTCATGAATATGTACAGTTCAGGCCTAGTAGCATTGCAAGGCCTGAACCAAGCTAAAACAGTAACACAGAAGTGGCTTGCATTTCCTAGCTGCTAGGATTTACAACTCAATGGAAGGTGATTATGTAACACCTAGGCAGCCAGAAAGACGCCCATCAAGGATGGAATGCAGCTATAGATCTCCAGGGGGGGAGGGAAGAGCTGAGAGGGTGAGCTTCCAGCCCCACTTCCGGAGGACAGGGTCTTTGTTCCTGGTCTCTTCGTGAGAGAGGTGGTGGGTGCACATCCTGCCCCACCAGGACCATGTGGCCATAGGTAACTGGCCTGAGGATCTACAAAAGAAGCTGACCCAGGTGAGGGTTAGAGAATAATAGAGTTAGCCAGTTAGCTTTGTTGTTTTATGCTGATATGTTTCCTAGAAGTTTTTATGCCTCTAGCATTTGCTGCCTTTTGTAACTTTTTGTAACCCTATGTACTTAATAAAGTAAAAATCCTTTTACCATGTTGGTTCATTGTCTGTTGGGGACAAAGGTTCAGAATCCTGCCTAGCCGTTCAGCAAGCTACCAAAAATCCTCATTGTGGACTAGAAACTTGAGGAGTGAGACTTTAAGTAAAGAAAGTGCTCAGTGCCTACAAGGGATATAGTTAAGCCTAGAGGGTCTTGGTTTCCCTGGACTGAGACACTGGCTTTTACAGGGTGGTGGCAGTACTACCGAACAGGGATCTTTGAGGGCTCTAGGGTTCAGAACCAACAACTCTGAGCACCCAAAACCTTGGGAGTGAGTCAGGCACCCAAGCATGCTCAAGACTATGCTCGTATCCTGTATCCCAGTGTGTAGGCCATTGTTCTAAAAATGTAAACCAACTTGAGTGTTGGCTGACTGCTGAATATTCATCGTGATTGTTATCCTTGACAGTAATACCTCCCAGAACACTGCTTTCTAAAGCACTGTTTCATTATAATGCTCTTCATCCTAGTTTTTTTCAATATTATAAAAAAGGAAAAGCTTAAAATCCATAAAACTTTCAAAATGTCAGTGCAGAAGAGTACACTTTTCTGCATTGTGCTTTCAGCCCACAGAAGCTTTGTATTCTGGCTAGGACTGCACTGATGAGAGCCATGTGTTGTGGCTAGCAGGAGGCCAATTGCTTGATGCCCAGATATCCTTCAGGAGAAGAAACAGCAGGCAAAGCGATTTACCTAGATACCTTTTTTTTCATCCAGTAGCCTGTTGTTCCCAAGGATGTCACAACCTGGTTCATCCTTCTAGCAATAGCTCTTCCCATCATCTTCCACCAAGCAGGAATAACAACAGCAGCAGTGGTCATTTATGTACCAGGCTCCAACCTAATGCACTGGTAAATACAATACTGTGAGTACATCTACTTAAAACCATGTTATAATTACTACCCTGGAGCACTGTTTCACACAGCACACTGTTTTCCAGGAACACATTCACAGGAGATACTGCTGTACATGAATATAGCAAGTACATAAATAAATATCTGTGCCTCCCTACCCATTAATTATTGAAGCACAGCATTGTTTGCTCATGGCAAGCATGGATGGAACATGAGCATGTCCATGCTTTCAGTGAGGGCCTGAACTAATTTTAGTCTCTCTTGTAGCTTGCTGATAGTTAACTAGCTACTTGGTCACATGGCATTCAGCCCAAGGGTGATTTGGGCAAGTGCTTGGGAAAAAAAATAAAAACAAAAACAAACCAGCCCAATTTTTTGTCCCTGTGCAGTAAGGCACTTGATTTTGGAGCCTGGGGGAAATGGAGGGGAAAATGGACGTGCTTTTTGTATTGAAATTGCCATTCCAAAGAGATGAGTAAGCTTAAGGACAATGATACACAAAAGTAAAATGACTATAGAGGACTTGTACTAGAGTTGTTTATATATTGTGTATTTGTACAGCATGCTTAGACCACAATTGTACTTACTTGGGAGTAAGTCACATTGCACCTAGTAGAACTTACTTTTGATCAAATCTTTTTAGGATGAGGTTTAGAACCTTAATTTCTAAAATTTCATTTTGCTATGTGTACATGCGCACACTGGTCTTTCTTTCACTTGGGGTGCAATCAACTCGATTGCTATCCTGTTCAGCCCCCATTGAAATGAACTGGCCTTGTAGCCTGTATCTAAGGAAGAAGCATGAATCAGTTTAGCACGCAGTCATCTGACTTCCAGGGTTTCATTCCACAAATTCCTTTGACATCCATCACAGCTATTAAATCTTTTGAAAAATCTTCTTTCCAACCTCCTTCTTTAAGAGATCCTTTTGCAGGAACTGAGTCAAGGCACCAGATCAGTTTAGAGTTACTTTTTTAAAAAGTAGCCCCGAATACTCCCCCCTCCCGTAAATTATTAGACGGTTTTGCTGGGGTGGGGATGATAAAACTTTTCCTTTAATTGTCTGTAAGTAAAAAGTGTTGGTCTCTTCCTTTCTTTTGATCTTATTTGGTTTAAACACTAAGGAATCCTCTCTCTCTCTCTCTCTCTCTCTCTCTCTCTCTCTCTCTCCATACACACACTTGAATAGAACTGGTGATGACAAACTATAATCTAAAAATACTTCTCTCTGTATTTTGTTTATGATTGGCAAGATTGTTTATGATGGTCTGTAGCCTGGCTCAAAGTCAGTGCCCCTCTTGGATTCTCTGATTCATTGCTCTCCTGACCCCCTCTTTGCCTCCAGCTGCAATTTCTGTAGCTCAGCACCACTTTCAAAGGCAAACAGTTCCCTGGCGCTCAGGGTGCCTCATCCCTCTCTGGGCTCCCGCTGGTTCACCTTGCACTGGCCTTGTGTACTCTGCTTACCTGAGTTCAACAGCTCTCGGTATGCCTGCGCAGGAGAGAAGTTGTTGTCATTCCTGCGTGATGGTGTCATGGGAGAAACTGCAGCCAGCACACTGATAGTGGGAGTACAGGAGCCAGTCTGGGAAGCAGCATACAGAGGCAGCAGCAGTAGCAGCAGCTCTGGCTGGGAGAGCTGGAAGTGTCTACATCTGTAGCTGGCCCTTTCCTTGGAGTGCATGTTAGACGAAGGTGAGAGTTCAGACTTGCTTTAGATTGCTTGCATGTTTTCAGCTGTTGGGGCTGGCAGTGGGATTGCTGTGCCCACCTCATTTCCATCTCCATCCTCTCCGACTACTGCCAAAACCTAGAAGGCATATTGTGTGAATTTCTTGGGAAATTTCCGTGCGTCCTAATCCATCTTAACACACCACAACTGACAATGAGGATTTGGAAGTAAAGAGTCGGGAGGCGTCGGGTTTAGTTTCTGATTTTGTTTTTTTGTTTCCCAAGTGATGGTGTTTTCAGGTGAAACTGACTAATTATAACAGATTAATTCAAAGTCTAGCTGAAGCACTACTAACCTGTACATTTTAATTTTGGGAATCTGTTGTCTTGGCAGGTTCAATGTTTATTTTTAACTCATTGTTTCAAACCAAGATAGGGTTTCAAACGTGTAGGGTTCTTTTTTCTCTGCTAATTAAATTCAGGGCTTTTTATGATAGTCTAACATTACCAATAGTAAAACTGAGCCCTGTGAGTTAGTTGTAACTCAGGGCTGAAGTGGACATTCAGTGAAAGCTGTACACCCCTTCTTATTTGAGATGACGTACCCGTGGGCATCTGTTGTAGTGGTTTTATATGCTGACATGAAAAGTGAGCTGAATAAACTCCAGTCATAGGTGCATCACTTTTCTTGCAATTCATAAGTCTGGCATTGTGCACTTAAGGTCTCGTTTTTGAAATTATAGTGTAATAACTTAACTGCACAAGAGATATGTATGAAATACAATTTTAACAAAGACCCAGTGGACCCAGAACTCCATATATACTGCAAATGCAAGCCTTCTGAATTCTACTAACTGAATCTAAACTCTGTATCTTAATCCATTTCCGTCCAGCCCACAGGTGTACACAATTGGTCCCTGTTGTGTATATGCAACGTTGGGCAGAAGTGGCTTAAATACTTTATGAAAATTAGGAAAGTTGCATACATTTACATGCCATACTTTTCTTTATTTTCACAACCTGTTTAAATTCTTTTTCCCCAGTAACTCAAATCATTTCTAACTTTTCTCCTTATTATAAATGAGGAACTATAGATGAGCCCCACAGTTATCTGAGGTCATTATGCAGGGGTGGGAGCCACAGAATGTGGTGAGAAGTGTTCCTAATGAAGAAGACTCATCTTCTGACCACCTGAAGCCGTAGCCACATTGCAACAACTTTCCCAGCTTTAGTTGGAGTGGAACCATGGAGTGGAACTATGGTTCAGTGGAAGAGTGTGTGTTTTGCACACCAATGGTCCCCAGTTCCACCCTGGTACCTCAAGACATAGCTAGGAAAAACCCCTGACTGAAAAGGGAGAGAAACTCTAGGAACTAATGGTCGAATCCTTTCCAACATTCCACACTTGGTGTAGCTGTGTTAATGGGGCTTGTGCTGTATCCTGTGGTGGGTGGGTAGTTATGGAGTCCTCCACAAGGTAAACTGCACCGGGCTGGAAAGTTGTAGTGGATTGGGCCTTAAGGCTTCTGTGGCCAGAGTTATCACCTCATGAGAAATTCATTTTCCAACTTTCAAGGCCACGTTCACCAAGTCTAACTAATAAACCGACGTTTCACCCTAAACCCTGTAGAGCATTATCAAGGGAATAAAGAAAAATACAACTAAGCTAACACCTGGAAATCCTGAAACCCACTAGGAGCAAGAATAAACTGTCTGTTCTAAGGCCACTGAAGCCTTAGTTCCTGCATGAGACATTTTTACAGTGAAAATGGGTTTGGGGATATGTGACACTGTGGAGGAAAAGAATAAAGAAAGTTTATTCTTTCTCCTAGTGGGTTTCAGGATTTCTAGGCGTTCACTTTGTTAGGCCATCTTGGTCAGGCTCAGTAAAAGACCACACAGAGAGCTGAGGAACGGGCAAAGGGGACTTTATTGCTACAACAGTAGACCCCTCTCAGTTATGTCACTGGTGGGGCTGGTTCTCTGGGCAAAACTTAAACAGAATGATGGCAACACCCAGCTCAGTCATCCAAGAAAATAAAAGTGGGATGTTCCCTGTTCAAAGGAAGCTGAAACAAGCTTGAGCAGAGCCCACTCACAGAGTCCCTTCCTGTGTCCATTGTACATAACATAAGAACAGCCCCTCTGGATCAGGCCATAGGCCCATCTAGTCCAGCTTCCTCTATCTCACAGCGGCCCACCAAATGCCCCAGGGAGCACACACAGATAACAGTGTACCTTGTCTGTGGTGATGTGGCATCCAAGTTAGTCCTTGTCCCCACCCGTTTTAGGCTGGCATGCCCCTGGGTCAGTTCCTCAGATGGGTTCCTCTCCCCAGGCAGTCTTCCAAGGGAGCGGCACGGTTCCAGCTTTTACAACAGAAGGGGAGGTAATAAGGCTTTCAACAGACCATAAGTGGAACCGGCAGCAATTTTCCACAAGTCTAACTTATCTCCAGCCCTACAGTCAGTCTGGCCTTGGGGAGAGGGGGGCAGGCAGGCAGCTGAAGGTGATGGTTATTCTCAAGGTGCGTCAAGTTGCTCCCTTTACTCAGCATGGGTACATGATACTACCTATTGCTTCGTGTCCGCCCCCCCCCCCCCGGCTGATCTTGACAGTTGCTTTTATCCTTGTCCCAACCCAGAGAATCCGCCTCAGCTGTGGCCAGCTAGTGGCTGAGCCCCAACTTCGGCGGAACATCAGGCCGGGAGGAGCCATCGACTTTCCTTCCCGCGCTGGCCTGACGGGGTCTTCAGTATGCAAAGCATGTGCTCTTTCACTCAGTTATGGCTCTTCTCCAAAGTAAAAGGTGCATTAGAAACACTACAGTGGCACGTAAGGTAAACCTACTCTGTATCCCTAGTAGCCATTGAGAATCTAACAGGATTGCCCAGTCCTTGATTCTGTTTCTTTTATCACTCTAATGTGACCGAATGTTTTGATAGCATCACAGAAAGAATGGGCTTGGCAAACACATGCTTGTGCGCATTGTGGATAACTGAATTGTGCCACAGTGGATGTATGCTGGAGGTGAGTGTTGCCAGGCTTCCAGGAGCTCCGGCAAAAGGGAACAGGATTAGCTTGCTGGCATGCAGGCTAACTGTTCATTCTTCTTGCATTTGACTGTGCCTCATGTGCTGATTGGCACTGAAGGGTACTCATCATGATCCATTTCAGGTCTGGGACTGGCAAGCTGTGCCTGGAGCAGGGAGCCAGGTTGGCAAGCAATATGGCAGCACCAGTAGATAAGATCTTTGGAGAGCTTCTAAGGCAATGATCCACAACCTGAAGGGAAATGAGTCTGTGGGTCAGATGATATCAGGAGTTCCAGTCAGGGAAGGGGAAAATATGTTATGTTTCAGTATTCCAAGGCTACGGCATCACAATTTTAGTACCTATACAGGGGAAATCACAGGTGCCTGGGATTTTTGTAGCTCTGTTGTACGTGTTCCTGAATGTGGCAGATAAGGTGTATCTCCAACTTTCTGTTTTGGCCTCTGAGGTTAAATGAAGCTCTTTGCCTGGTCTGCTGACACAGCAAATAGGAAGCCTCCCATCTAAATAGCTTCTCATCTAAAGGCGGAACTAATTCCTCTCTGTTGTCCAGAGCTTTAGAACAGCACTATGTGACTTACTCCTAGAGCAGCGTTTCTCAGCGCCATTCCCCCAACATACCACTTGTGGTCATGCTGTCCTTGGAGGTGCCACTGGAAGTAACTGGCAATGATGTCATCGCCAGTTACTTCTGGTTTCAGAGAAGATCAGTAAGAGGTTCAGTGGGCGGAAGAGCTTTTTCTTGTGCTCAGAAACCATGTGCTAGAGCTCTGCCCACCAGCTCTAGCTTCCTATCACCATTGGAAGCTCTCATTGTGATCTTACTGCCCAGCAATGGGTGCTACACACACCACTCAACATCACCCACCATACCACTGGTGGTACCTGTACCACTGGTTGAGAACCACTGGCTCCCAGAAGACAGAGACTTCTGGAAGCAAGGCTTTGCTGTTGTTAATACCTTGTGCTGGAGTTTGCCACCAAAGTGAGATCCACTTTGGCAAACCATGTGAGTGCTTGAGAGGGATTACCATTATATATACTACACTACGCAAACATCTTTAAAAACCCTCCAGGAAAATAAAACCCCAATAACAAGCTGAGAAGGTTAATTAGAATTGCCACAGCCCAAATGCCCGGTCCCATTTGCATTGCCTAGTTACTGTAAATGTTTTCTGCCTTATTTACGTGCACGACTGATGCTCAGTCCTTAGTTTGAGATTTATTAACCTCAAAGGGCACCTTTGTCCACTTGCCTCTGTTAAGAGCTGTTGCAGCTCCGTTCCTTGTATCTTTGCCCGGAAAGCATAAAAAACTATTCTGCCATTTGTCACAGCTTTGCTCTGGTTTGGTGTTGTCTTGTTATGTCGAATGAATTCAGAGCACCCACAGAGGGTGACTTTGAATTGCCAGCCCTTTCTCTGTTTGGAAAGTCAGCGCAACCTTTGGAATGCAAAATAAAGTAGCAGACCTGAACCGACAACCAGCTATTGCATTTTCATCGAAGGATTTGGTCACGGAACAGTCTGCAAGGAACTAAGGAAAAAATCAGCTTTGCAGAGCAGTTCTTCCCAATGTGAGAGCTTTATGAGACAAGTCCTTTTGTCATAGTTGTGCATCGATAGCTCCTTCTGCTGCTGCTTCAAACTGTGAAGCTACAGGAGCAGTGCAAAAACTGTTCTCTTTGAGCAGAAATGATCATGGAGGAACCCAAACACTTAGCCCCTTTCAGTTGCAGATTCTGATCACTTCCTTGCTTCTCTAATGGCATCCTTGGTAGTTTGGATAGAAGCAAGTTGGACCTACATATGAAGAGCCCCTCTGAATCAGGCTAAAGGACCATCTAGTTCAGCTTCCTGTATCTCACAGTGGCCCCACCAAATACCCCAGGGAGCACACCTGATAACAAGAGTCCTGCATCCTGGTGCCCTCCCCTGCATCTAGCATTCTGAGGTAGCCTACTTCTAAAATCAGGAGGGTGCACATACACATCAGGGCTTGTAACCTGTGATAGACTTTCCCCCCAGAAATTTGTCCAATCCACTTTTAAAGACATCCAGGCCAGATGCCATCATCACATGCTGTGGCAAGGAGTTCCACAGCTACGTGCTGGGTAAAGAAATTTTTTCTTTGTTGACTCCCCAACACTCAATTTTAGTGGCTGTCCCCTGGTTCTGGTGTTGTGTGAGAGGAAAAAGAACATCCCTCTATCCATTCTAGCCACCCCCTGCATACTTTTGTATGTCTCAATCATGTCGTCTGTCGTCGTCCCCCGGCGCCTTTTTTCTAGACTGAAGAGCCCAAAACACTGACCCCTCAGTGTCAGATCTGCTAGAGATACAGTTCAAGAGGAATTTGTCCAGGACAAATGAAGGCTTGCATGTTTCTAAGCAATGTTTTGACAGTATGAACATTGATCTTTTATACTTTTAAATCTCTGACCGGAGCTGACTGCATCTCGTCTGTGTTACATACACATCCGAATGCATGTGCACAAACACGAAGGCACTGTGTGGTGCACAGCCTACCGTTTCACATACTGCAGCTACTTTAACCCCAAAGAACAAACCCTACTGTGGCTTTCAAATTGGTGAAGGGCATCTAGTGTAGAATAAATGAATATAGTATGCAGCAGAGGTAACAGAGCCACATATAATGAGGGAAGGAGCTCAGGTGTTCAAGCAAGTTGCTGTTTTCATCTGTGGAAAGTTGGGCGGGGGAGATACAAAGCGAAAAGGCTCTTTGAATTATTTTGACATGATTGGCACTGGAGGCCAGAAGGTTGGCCACCAGACTAGCATAGTAAACCACAAAACTAGTTTAGGAGCCAAGTCCTAGTGTTGCTCTCTTTGCAGTAAGGAATTCTGTGACTCTCCCATTATGTGCTTTACTTTCATTTTATTCCTCAGTGACCACCCCTGCGTTAACATAACATAAGAACATAAGAACAGCCCCACTGGATCAGACCATAGGCCCATCTAGTCCAGCTTTCTGTATCTCACAGCGGCCCACCAAATGCCCCAGGGAGCACACCAGATAACAGGAGACCTCATCCTGGTGCCCTCCCTTGCATCTGGCCTTCTGACATAGCCCATTTCTAAAATCAGGAGGTTGTGCATACACATCCTCCAGAAACTTGTCCAATCCCCTTTTAAAGGCGTCCAGGCCAGATGCCGTCACCACATCCTGTGGCAAGGATTCTTCCCACGTTCTTCCCCTCTCACACATGCACACATTTGTGTAAGTCTGCCTCATTGCTTCAGTCCTCAAAATAACTTTGTGATGGCCCTATGTTTTGAGGAGCAATCTTAGTGAGTGCCTAGCATCCATTTTTCTAATCACCATCTGGAAACCAGGAAGTAACATAAAGTCTGAGGCTCAATGGCAGAGCACGTGCTTTGTGTGCAGAAAGTCCCATGTTCAGTCCCTGGCATCTCCAGTGGAAAGGGCATCAATTGGGAGAGCTGGGAAAGATGCTACTGCTTGAGACTTAGGAGAACAACTGCCAATCAGCATAAACAATACAGTGGGACCTCATTATCCATGGGTTTGGCATCCATGGATTTGACTCAACACAAGTGAGGAGCCCATGTCTAGAGAATGTTGGTTGACTTCTGGCTCCCCCCTCCCTGCAGATTTAATTATCCACAGACTTCTGTATCGGGGGAGGGAACCAGGAATGGGTCCCCTGTAGATACTGAGGGCTGACTGTACTGAGCTAGGTGGACCAGTGGTCTGATGCACTATTGGGAAGCTTTAAATTAATGAATCCTTGTTTCAACATTCAGGTTCTGTTCTGATTGCTAGATTTCTTAGCCCTTAGAAAGGGCTTTCATTATACAGTACCTTTCCCTGCAGTTCCACGCTATGCATATTCACAGAAAGTGGCAAAAACTATTGCGGTGTGACATGGAGTACCTTAAGCTCACAAAGGTCACACTTGATTGTGAATGGTTAAACCAATACTTGTGGCATGACTTTTTCACCTTGATGGGATAGTGTCAGAAAGCTAGTTGTGAGTTATCATTGCTGCAGTTCAGTTGTTCTTGTTGTTGAGCATTAAGATTAAAAATGACTTACCTGTCCTTTGTTGTCCATGCGGCTTTCAGCCCAGTCCTACTGGGGTGGACTGCTGCCAGAACTGACATTCCATAGGAGACCATGGTATGCCACAATAGGCTATGTAGGACTTTGCCTTCCTTCTTTCTCCCATCGCATCATGGCGCACACACACACACGCAGGATACAGCACAAGTCTCCTTGGCATGGCTGCATTGGCAGAGGGGCTAAAGGATAGGATTGGGACCTTAGAACTCCTAGAAGGCGCAATCCTAACCCCTTATGTCAGTATTTTCCAGCACTGACATAGCGGTGCCAATGGGACGTGTGCTGCATCCTGCAGTTGGGTGTCACTCATGGAGGCCTCCTCAAAGTAAAGGAGTGTTTGTTCACTTACCTCAGAGCTGCGTTGCCCTTATGCCAGTGCTGGAAAGCACTGACATAAGGGGTTAGGATTGCGCCCTAAGTCTGTTTACATTCTCAAGTGTTCTGGTTGTTTTCAGCGTTTGCAGTTTCAAAAATATTAGATTTGTATCAGTCAAATTACTTGGTAGTTTTTGTTTTTTTTTAAATCAGCTGACTTGGGGTTCATTGCTCTGTTTCCTCCTAATCAGTGATGTGCAGCGCAATTCTATCTTGCACTGGAACAGGCAAACCAGGAGGCTTGTGCTGTATCCAGTGTGAGATAGGGCTGCAAAGTGGCTTAGCCAAAGGTAAGGGGAAAGTCTTCCCCTTCCTCTAGGGTAAACCGCTGCAGCCCCTATGGGTTTCCTCGAATTTGCACCACCTCCTGAGGTGGCACAAGTCCAAGGAGAGCAAAGTGCCAGGTCCCAGCCCCGCCTCCTGCTCCCCCCATCCCCGGCACTGCCCTCCGCCTGCCCCCCAACCCAGAACTTCCTCCTGCCTCCTCCCACTTCCCCACCCACCCGAGTGCCTTGCGTTGGCCAAGCTCAGCTGACACAAGGCTCAGTCCCTCCGTCCGTGCAGACGCTGAATTCAGCCTTCGCGGGCTGGCGCTGCTCGGTGCACCAGCCTAGCTGATTCTCGAGGAGGCACAAAAGTGCCTTAAGACATGTTTTGCAACCCTCCTGGGCCAGCGTAAGGGACTCGCTCCAGCCCAAGGGTGACCTAGGATTGTGCCCTCGGTGACATAAATCACATTGCATAAATACAGGTTCAGTCCCTGGCAACTTTAACTGATGGATCCCTGGTAGCAGGAAAGCTGGAGAAAAAGAATGAGCAGCCTCTGAGAGTTAGAAAGAGTGCCTGTTGTCAGTCAGTTCTGACAACAGTATGAAGTACCCGTTTTTGAACTCAGAATAAGGAAAACTACTTATTTGCTGTAGCTAGGCTTTGACCGTATCTTAGAAGACCGTTCTTAGGGTTACTGAGAAAGGTATGTCCAGTATTTTACTAAGGTACAAGGCACATTATTTTGCACAATGAAGGCACAAGGCACAATATTTAGCACGTAAGAAGTGTGCTGCTTAAATATTACCTGTTTAGCATTAGCCACCAGGTGGCAGACTAAATAGAAAGATGTCCCACTTTCACGACAAAGACTTGGGTGGAAAAAGAGGGTTTTAAAGGGGAAAGAATTTGAAACTGTCTACCCACTGACAAAGACTTTCTCTCTTTGGGCCTTTTTGGATAATGGCTTTTCTTCCCTGAATGCATAATACGGCTTCTCTCTATATTTTACGAATGTAGATTTAACAGCATGTAGTAGAAAGGAATGGGATTAGCCTTGCTGTGTGGAAGGAGTGTGTGACACAGTGTTTTTTAATTAGGTGAGACATTCACTGATATTGGTGGGACATTTACAGCGCAATCTTAACTTGTGCTGAAACAGGCCAGCAGGCCTGCGCTGTATCCAGTGCAAGGCTTGGGCACTTACTGGCTCAGCCCTGGACAAGAAGGATCACTTCCCCTTACCCCAGGGTGAGCCACTGCAGCCCCAATGGGACTACTCGGATCTGCGCCACGTCTGGATGTAGCGCAAATCCAAGCAGCCCGGGGCAGGCTCAGGCTGCCTGGGAACGGGGTTACTCGGGCCTCAACTCAAGACTTGGCGCTATACCTCCAGCACATCCCTACCTCCCAAGATCCGGCACAGGCGGAAACAGGGCGGCTGTTCCGCTCTTGAACAGCTTTCATCCATTTCACTGAGCCTTGCTCACTGAAGTTACTGATCAATTATGCCCTTTCACATCTGGTTAGAGAGATGTGAGGCCCAAATGAAAGTCAGAAAATCGCCCTGTGACCTTAAATCAAGCTTTCACTATCTGAATCTTAATTAAAAACAAACAAGCAAACTTTGCAGTGGCTGCTGGGTAAGTTACAGAAAAAGTAGTTAACTGTTAAATTGTAGTGGATATTATTGCTCCAGGATGGAACAGATACACTTCATTTTGCTTTCAGTGATTCCACTCCTCTTATCTCTTGCCACTTTGATCATTGGATCGGTATGAAATAAGAAAAAAAGATGATTGCTGTGTTCAGATCTCCCCTGGAAATAAAAGTGCAGGTCAGAGGCTGGGAAAAAAAAATTCTAAGAAGAAAGAGTACCATTAAATATTTCTGAACAGATATATAATGGCTTACTCAGGCTTCTGTAGTGAAGGCCTATTAAATAGCTGTGATGTGTGAATTTGGTGTTTTATTTCCTAAGCTTTATCAGAAGAAAAACTGCTGTATCTTTATGGAATAAGAAATGAATTGCAGCCCGGTTCAGGAGTCAAGGCTGAAATTAACGAGGCTGTGAGACCCATTTTCTCTCTCTGCACTGCCCTTGCCTGTCCCACAAACGTCTCCTCCTCCCTTTGGTTTGTGAAATTCAGAGTGCCATTAACCAGCTCATAGATCAGCAATGAAGTACGGTATCTGCTACTCCCAGCATTTACTGGCAGGAATCTATGTTATTGAGGCTATCGTAGTGGTATGATTATTAGAACTAAATAAGAATGGTGCTTTAAAGCTTCTTTTGACCAGTAGCAGCTGAAGGGAACACACAGAACAAACTCACAGTGATTACACATAATTTATGCATTTATGAAACTGCCTTCTACAGCGTGAGACCACTGTTCCAGCTAGCTCTGTATTTTGCATATTGATTGGCAGTGGCTCTCCAGGGTTTCAGAACAGATAGATCTTTCCCAGCCTAGAGATGGCAGGGATTGAACCTGGGACCTTGTATCTTCAAAATATGTGTTCTCCCACTGAGCTCCATCTCCATCTCCATGATATTTATGCACACAACCAAACAGATGCCTATATCCACAACCTCAGTTGAATGCAGCCTCAGTCAGAATACCACGACAGAGAAGAAAGAGAAGGTGCATTGGGCTTTTACTAGTGCAGGAATGTCTTCACCTGGCCGATTTGAAGGGGATTGCACAGAGGCTTCCATGTTTTGAGGCTGTGACCTCACCAGGTTGTGTTCACCCACTGAAGCTTATTCACGAGTTCTTTGCCATGTATGTGGTGTCCGAGACTAAAGTTCTAGATTAGTTTCCAGTTTCTAGACTACCAATTTCTAGAAAACGTTCTAACCTTCATGACAATCTACATAAGGCAAAAGATTCTTGATTCACAGCCCAATCCTATTCATGACACCATGGCTTCCTCAAGAGAAAGCTGTTTGAACCATTCACTAATGAAAGTATGCCGTATCTCCAAAACTAGACGTGATAGGGCAAAACGGATGCCATTTTTGGAATTGGCACCCCAAATTCATATCAAACCACCATAAAGTTTTGGAAAAACTTTTCTGACCCTCAATTTTGTAGGCCTATGCGATAGGCTGAAACGGGGTTCACACATGATCTACAGCATGCCAGTTCCTAGAGAAAATTGGAAAATGGGACATTTTAATTTGGAGGTATGAAAATTACCTCATTCCACAGGTGTTGGCATTCCAGCTATTGATTTTCTTCTGCAAACCAGGCAAGGGTGCTTTGTTTTTTAATGTTTCAAAAAGTTTTCATGACCCAACCAGCTCACAATCCCCTTTGGGTGCCGACTCATAGTTTTGGAACCAGTGCTCTAGGTTTTAGGGACATTAACTATGTTTTCAATCTTGTTAGTGAAGCTGCCTTGGCATTTTCACTCCACATCTGGACCCTGATATTGTGTCCTTTGAAGCTTCATTGAAGAGAGGGATGAAGTGAAGAACCTCAACAGAGGAAATATACAGGCCCACATCAACCTAGCATAAACTTCTGATAAGAGCATACCCTAAACCTAACAAACAGTAGAGGCAGCAGGGCTCTTCACCAGTGACAGGAGTGAAATGCTTGGCATGATATATACAGAGAAACCAATTCACTGCCATAAAGATAAATGGAAGCTTTAAAAAAATAGGATGAAGCTATTGAGTATCTTGCTAGATAAGCGTTAAACATATTACAAGGCATAGCTGGTCGATATTTAAGAGATTAATTTTCAGCCTCCTAAATTACAGCTATTACAACAAGACATATATTAACTGTGCTGCTTTTGTCCAACAGGCTAGAGATTTTTGTGGTGTCTGCGTGATGTGCCTAAACAATATCCTCCCTCAAGGCATGCAGCCCTCGTAATTGAAAAGTGGAACAGGGGGATGACACAGTGTTGATTGAGTCCCTTTTAAGCTGCTATTATTCAAATTGCTTTTTAACTTTCCGTCAAACTAGGTGCTTATTGGATATTGCGGGTGCAACAGGATATTAAGAAGAGAATTAAGAATTGTGATTTCTCCTGAAAACCTCTTCTAGGCTCCAAGACGGTGATTTTCAATGGTTTTTTTTTTACTCACAGCACACTAACCTTTACGGTCTTTGCCTCTTGTGAAGTCATTTCTAGGAGAATTTCCTGGGTTCTGCGGCTCTGTTTCTAGGGCGGCCATCTGTAATAATGAATTGTCTGTCCCTCTTCCTATGCTGCCGGCAGAGGACGAAGGACAAACCATTTGTTACTACAGACAGTTGCCCTAATAACAGAGCCACAGAACCTGGAAGAGTTTTTTTTAGCAATTTTCAACCGCTGTGCTCCAAACATCCACGGCACACCTGTGGACCTTCCATAGCACACCAATGTGCGGTGGCACAATGATTGAAAATAGCTGCCCTAAGGCATGATCCAGTATTGTCTTTGAAGTACAACTCTTTGCATTGGAAACATCCATCTACTTACAGTATGCTCCAACCTAACCTTCAGAAGAAGCACCTGCTCCTCTTGGAGGAGGTCTTGAAGTCCTCTTGGAAATGACACTGCACCTGCCTTCACAAGCAGCTGTTAGGGACAAATGGAAGCAGAGCATTCTGGGTCAATCGGCACCCATTTGCTGCTTTTCAGGTGGAAGATGTCTCAAATACTACGGTTTCATGAAGTGCTTGACTATGGGGAATGTATTTCCCATGCTGTTCAAGGTATTGCTGTGCTTGCACACATGTGCTCTTGTTTCCTCTGGATCCCATCTGTGACTTACAGAACAGTAAGTCTGTTGATGGCAATAGTACATTCTGGATTGCTGTCCAAAATTTGTGGCCTTTAAACTTTATTCCTGTCTACTGTCTGAAGTAGTGATAGTCATGGCAGGGTCAGCATTGATTGTATACTATGTATGTTTGCTTCTTAAAAGCATGCAGACCTCATCAGATGAGGGGAGTTGGCAAGCTGCCTAGATCAGTGTTAACTATTGTATTCTGAGAAGAAAAATGCATCTACTCCTTAATGATGCTTTTTAAATGTTCATGTACAGTGTGAAAATGACCAGACTTTTTCAGACATGATGTGATGATGTCAAGTCATAGAATTTGAACACTGCAAGGGAGTTTGTTTGTTTGTTTATTTATTTATTTATTTATTTATTTATACAGGTATTTATATACCGCCTTTCTTTGGTTGTCAGATTTCTCCTCAGACTGTAATCCAAGGCGGTTTACATAGGCAGGCTGTTCTAAACCCCCATAGGGATTTTCACAATTGAATAGTTCTAGTCTTTCATAGAACTCCTCCTTCCAGCTGGATTCCTTCCTGGTCTGGCCTCTCTCTGGCCCTTTGCCTCCCACGCTCCACCTGACGGCAACTCCTCTCTGCCACCGAGGGTCAGCTCATCAGTATATCAGCCTGTCGTCAGTTCTCGGGTACTTCCGGTTGTTTCGAACTGGCAGCCTCAGATCTTCAGGCATACAAGGCGGCAGCTCTACCAACTGAGCCAGACCTCCTGCAGAGTTGAACTTCTGTTTATTTACTTAAATCAAATAAATCCTGGCCAGTACAATAAGCTTCTGCCAGTACATGTAGAACTAAAAATAGAATCAACTGGGTCATCTGATACAGAAGTTATGGCCCAATCCAATGAGGGCTTTGGACTGCCGCAACTAGTGTTCCTTCAAAGCTCAAGTTCATTTAAAGCTGTTGCAAAACTCAACATGCCAGTCAGTATGGCCAGGCTGCTGCCACAAGTGGCTGCAGTTATGTCCCAGTGGCCTGGACAGGAACCCTGGCACCGATAAGTCAGTGTGGGGGTCTGGAGGGAGGTGGAATGGGGATGGAGGAGGATAGATCAAGGCTGGGGGTGGTGGTACCAGCGGCACTTTTTGGTAGGAGGTTCAGAGTGATCCTGATATTTATTCGAAAGACAAGCTGCATTTTAAAGCTTTTGTACTCTTATTTCAAAACACTTTCAAAGATCGCAATATCTGAAGGAACAAAATGAAGCTTATCCACGAGACCAGAATCTAAAAATCAGCTTTAATTTTTAATGCTCATGCCAGAGAGGAGATACATATTGGACTGGATGGAGAAGAAAAATTACAAAATGTGCAGTTCTATGTGAAAAAAATGTATTGCTGAAATTGATTCAAAATCATAAATAAAGGCATGAGCTGGGCCTAGCTGGTAATCTAATGCAGCCCCATATGGGGAATGGTTACTCATTCAGGTTTTAAATGAACAAACTGCAAAAAGGTAAATTACAGTACAAGTTAGTATTTATGGGAAACGGGAGGGGGTTTAAGGGAGAGCTGAAATTCAGAGATGCATTGGGGCATTATGAAATATAGATTGCAGGGGGAGGGAATGCTAGCAGTGAATTGTGAGAAAGACCCTGGGATTTACAGTGATTATTTCTCAGAAAGCAACTAATAATATCCCGGAAGCTCTCCTTGTGGTACTGCTCTGTTTCAGCATGATGCATCAGTTGTCTTCCCTGGTATCTAAGGGCAACATTTTTAACTGTTTGCTTGTTGGGTAAATCAAGAGGAATTTACCAGGTAACCATTAGGTTTACAGCCTAGAGAGATACAGTAGCCATAACCAAACCTACACATAATACTGATGACTTTGTTTAGGACAGAGCATCAGTTGACAAAGCAATATTGATGTTGGAAGGAGGCATGAGACTCTCTGGGGCGGAACTGGTGACACACTTTCAATGACAAAACATCAGGTGTTGTTTTAGTACGTGCTGTTGATGCCACTGATGTAGAATCATAGTAATTTGCTATGCCTCTTCAGCCTAGAAAAGAGACGCTTGAGGGGGGACATGATTGAGACATACAAAATTATGCAGGGGATGGACAGAGTGGATAGGGAGATGCTCTTTACACTCTCACATAATACCAGAACCAGGGGACATCCACTAAAATTGAGTGTTGGGCGGGTTAGGACAGACAAAAGAAAATATTTCTTTACTCAGCGCGTGGTCGGTCTGTGGAACTCCTTGCCACAGGATGTGGTGCTGGCGTCTAGCCTAGACGCCTTTAAAAGGGGATTGGACGAGTTTCTGGAGGAAAAATCCATTATGGGGTACAAGCCATGATGTGTATGCGCAACCTCCTGATTTTAGGAATGGGTTAAGTCAGAATGCCAGATGTAGGGGAGAGCACCAGGATGAGGTCTCTTGTTATCTGGTGTGCTCCCTGGGGCATTTGGTGGGCCGCTGTGAGATACAGGAAGCTGGACTAGATGGGCCTATGGCCTGATCCAGTGGGGCTGTTCTTATGTTCTTATGTTCTTATGCTGTCCCACAGGCAGAATGGCCTTATGAAAGATTATCAGAATGAAATTGGAAGTATTTGCCTTCCCTTTGAGGCAGTCATCAGATCTTTCTGCTCTGCTCATCTGTGATGCTCCATGAGTGATTTTGGGGAAGGTCTACTGCCACTTGTCCAACCGACCTCACAGGTTGTTAGGAGGCTAAAATATTGGTCTTAAGTTCTTGGGATACAACTGATGAGTAACTCAGAACACTTTCCTTGTTTCAGTTTGAATGCATTTGTTCAGAAAAGGGCAGTAAAGCTCAATTGAACATTGGGATGGCCTTTATCTAATGGCTTCAGGAGGTCAGAATTTGCTATTGGACTTATGGTGGGATGACATATATGTGAAGACGCCATGTACAGAAACAGAAGCCAGCACATGAGTACTGGACATGTGGTAGCCAGTAGTTCCTCCATAGCAATGGAACTTGTTTAGAGCTGTTGCTTTTGCAGAAACCACAATGGTTGTGCATAGTGCAGTTCCACAGAGCTGTAAGCCTGATGCTGACCATGAAAGCCGCCAAGCAAGTTTCATGGTGTGGCATCACATTGATAGGGCTGTCCTGCTAGTTATGCAAACTTTTATATAGTTATGAATCACTTGTTGGGTGGCTCAGCTTCTGTGGAAGAGTTCTCTTTGGGGGCAGGAGGGCCTTTCTTCATGGAGTCTTATAAAATGATCTGCTTGTTGCAGCAGTGTTTGATAGCGGCCCTATTGACGGAGCAGAACCATCCAGGTATCTGTTGTAGCTTGGAGGGGTAGTGAAGGAGGCATAGTTGCCAGCAAGACCTTTCATCCCATCTTCCAGACCGTGAAGTCAAGGCTGGCCCATCCATGAGGCCAACTGAAGTGGTCATTCAGACAAGTTTGGCAAAGTGCACCCATAAGAAAAGCCTTGCTGGATCAGGCCAAGGGCCTATCTAGTCCAGCTTCCTGTATCTCAAAGTGGCCTAGCAGTTGTCTCTGGGAGCACACAATATAACAGGACATGTTCTGTTGCCACTCCCTTGCACCTGGCATTCAGAGACAGGCTACCTATAAAATCCAGAGGTTATGTACAGTCATCGTAATTTGTAACCTGTGATGGACCTTTCCTCTATAAATCTTAAACAGAGGGAATAGGAAGGATTTTAGAGCACATAAACAGCAAAGTGTAAAATATCAATCCACATCAACCCAAGTGGCAGTGAAGTAGTTTTCAGATTGTGTGCCCACTTAGAGCCCAATCCTGTGCTCGGCGGCATGGCTTTGAGCCACTGAGCACTGTTGCAAACGTGCCATAAGGCACGTTTGCGAGCTTCTCCGCTGGGCTCCCGCCCATGCTAACCCAGCAAGGGCTGGTACTGGGCTAGCGCGGGGCGGTCGCCCAGCCTCTGCGGCTCAGTGGTCTCATGGACTGCAGAGCCGCAGCACGGTAAGCAGGGGCGGGGCGGGGCGGGGAGGAGGTGTTTCAGGGAGGGGGAGGCCAGCGGGGGGTGAAGAGAGGCCGGGGGCGAGGTGTGACGCAGAGGCGTGACATGGGGAGGGAGGCGGGCTGGAGGCGTGCCTGGCGGAGGGAGGGAGGCGGGTCCGCGGAGCTCTGCTCTGCAGGATTCAAGGCACTCGTGCTCAGTGCCCTACACGAGCGCCTTTACCTTACGGTAAAGTGAATAGCCCCATTGCAGGGCTACTTACCTTACCTGGAGGAAGGGGACGAAATTTCCCTTCTCCAGAGACACCTCCCACGAGCCGGGGCGCCCCAGGCCACCCAGGATTGGGCTGGTAGACTCTCAGTGCTTGCTTATCAGGGATTCTTCAAAGAGAATACTTGCAATGATAGACAAGCAGAGGTACCTCACCTACTGTTCCTGGTCTTTTCTTGCCATTCATGGCTGTGGTGGTACACTGGGCAGATTATGGGATGCCCGGTTTGTGTGGGACAATAAATAGGCCAACATTCCACGTGAGCAGATAATGCATACTAGAAGTGCAGGTTTCTGTGCATAGGACCTTTGCAGGAGTTTCATAGCAGATGTGATGCAGCAAGAATTCCTGCTGGTAAGATGTTTGAAAGCCAGGGCAGTCCAGGACTGGGCTGCTGCTTACCTTGATACATACTTTTGTGAAGATGGGGTGAAAGCACCTGAACCTTGGCTGACTCTTGCATGGAAAGGCTTAGCCACTGCTAATGCAAAGGTGGGAATATAATCCTTTAACCTAAGAGCAAGCTATATTCAAATCTACTTACAGCACAGACTTAGGCGTGTTTAGTTAGAAGGAAGGGTAAGCCCCACCGTGTTCAAGAGCCAGTATGCTGTGCATGGGTGAGTGCGCATAGGTCTGCAGCTTGAGTCTCAGATACACAATCACGCACAACTGTTCTTCAGCTGAAGTGTGAACATGATGGACTTTGTTGACCTTTTTCTTCCCTGCTTCAGGAATCCCAAACTGTATGGCACAGCATGTCTTTGTACTGTGATGTCTGATTACACCAAATAACTTCAGAGATTAACCTTTCGCCAAAAGTAAATTCCATAGAATGAAATTTCATAGCTGGTGGAGAAACGAACGTTTCCATTACTGTTTTTCAACCTGCTTAGTACTAGCTGTGCTTGCAATTGCTGTAGGACCACATCTGCCTCTGTTGGTATAAATAAGATGATTTTAATGAGATTTGTGAAGATCCGTATCCATCTCACCTGGAAAGCTTACAAGGTTTCTGATGCCACTGAGGAGTTTCTTGAGGTCAGCTTTAGATTTTAGGGGGCTCTAGAGGAGCTGATAGAGGTTCTCCTTAACTGTGGGGTGGGACTCAGAGGTATGACTGGGGAAGGGGCCAAGGATGAGTATGCTGTGTTTTTGCTGGGCCAGATTAGAGGGGGCTTGCATTCTAATCAGAATATAGAAGGCTATCATTACACTTGAGGTAGGATTCATGCTCCATCCAACCTGGCTGAGGCCCATTGCCGGGTGAAATTCAAAATGGCATCAGGAGCTGCTGTCCTCTTTGACAGATCTGCACAGTCTGTTCAAACCTGTCAGCCTGTTTCATCACTTTGGGCATTATGGGACAGCTGCATATTGCAGGTAATGGGTGCTCTTGCAATGCTGCAGGTGGCTGCTTTTGTTGTATTTGTTTAGATTGGTGAATTTCAACCAGTGTGCCGTGGCAAATGTGTGCCGTGAATGGTCTGCAGGTGTGCTGTGGGAGTTTGGGGGGAGGTCATTTATTACTAGGAACACTGGGGGATGTGAGCCCCCTACTGACAGTGCAGTGTGGCTTGTCAATTGTTAAAAAAAAAAAAAAGAAGAAGAAGATTGTGTTCCTTGACTGTTTTAGCACCTTGTCAGCGTGCCATGAGATGAAAAAGATTGAAAATTGCTGGTTTAGATTGCGAGCTTCTTTGGGACAGGAAACCATTTTATTGTTTTGCTATGTAAACCACTTTGAGAACTTTTTGATTGAAAAATGGATAAATTCTAAATAGATAAATAATTCCCAACATGCTTAGAAGGAACTTGAATGTCGGAATGCCAAGAACATACACACATGCATGTCAGCCTGCTGTCTTGAGAAGCAATGCCCCAGTGATTTACTTTCCAATTGGAAGGCCTCCGGACTCTGTTGATTAAGTTTACAGAAATGTCAGAATGGGAATTTTCAAGGCTAAGAGCACCTGCATTGGATTCAGAACAAAGCCACTTTCCATCGTTGCTTGGGAATATTTAGAATCAAATCCATTCAACTTTCATGTTAATATAGCTGAATGAAAACTAAGTAGAAACAGGTTTAACTGAAAACTGGAAGCCAGATAATATTTCACAAACTTTGAAATGTATTTGCTTTGACATCCTTATAAAGCTTCTACCAAACACAGCGTCTGGAGTTAGAGCTATTCCTTTGTGTAGACCAGTGTTTCTCAAACTGTGGGTTGGGACCCACTAGGTGGGTTGCGAGCCAATTTTAAGTGGGTCCCCACTCATTTCAATGTTTTATTTTTAATATATTTGACTTGGTACATGACTGCATTTGGGGAAATGTTACAGACCTGCACTTTTAACAAGCTACTATGTATATTCTTTTAACAATGATAGTCAATGGGACTTAATCCTGGGTAGGATTGCAGCCTAGGATTGTTAAAAATTTTCCTGCTTGATGATGTCACTTCCAAACATGACATCACTTCCGGTGGGCCCTGACAGATTCTCATTCTAAAAAGTGGGTCCCAGTGTTAAATGTGTGAGAACCACTGGTGTAGACATTCCCTGCTAATTTTGGTGTCACGGTGATAGGCTTTTGGATCTGTGGGCTTTTCTACTACATTTTTCAAGGCTCTTTCTTTAAAAAGAAAACTTTCTCAAAGCTACAAAATGAAATAAAAAGGTTTCCCATACACACCATACTTTTATGTTGTCCCCATTTTTGGATCATAGAAAATCTCCAAAATCTGGTTTCTTCACTCATTCCAGAATGACCTATGTACTGAAAAGTCTCATTAAAAATATCTACTGTGATTAACTAGGCATCCTGGACCATTAGCCTGGAACCTGCCTAGCAAAAAAACTGGCTAGGCAGCAGTCATTATAATATGTTTGAGAAGGTCTAGTTGTTGCTTGGTCAAGTCTCATAAAGTCTCTGGGAAGTTGCAAAATAAGATTTCTTGTGAATGCACCATTCATAGGCCAGGACTTCTGTACGTCTCTGCAAGAACTAGCCAGCAGAATAAATTGTAGGAAGTCATAAAACAAATGCAGAATAAATGATGCAAATTAAGGAAAAGAAGACATTACTTAGTGTGCCTAAATTGCACTGGTTGCAGATTTCATTTCAGTTTCTCATTTGCAGGGTTTGGGTTTTCTAGAAGCAGTGTTTTGAGTTTATATTTTTATTTGGCCCTGCCTATGGTTATTATTGCTAATGTTATGAGAAAATGTGAATATTATTCCTAATGTTTTGAGGAAATGGGAGTTCCTTTGAATATGACAATGCAATCAATGGTGTCGCTAATAGTGAAATATAGCACACAATTGTACTGTGTTTTTATTTTTTGGTACATAAAAGCAGAATTTTCCCACTCCGGTAGGTGAGGGTTAGTTTGAACAAGTCTTACAAATGGCACTTGCAAAAGATAGCTATCTGTGTATATTTGTGTACAGCTTGATGGGCATCAGTATTCCCAAAGTCTTGAATGCAAATCACATCTGACTGCAGGCTGGGTGCTGAAACTGGTATTCTCTTTAAGCATGTCTGGCTAGAAGGGTGGGTTGTAGGTAGTCACCAGAAAAGAAACATTCTTGAGTTCTTCAGCTACCTGGCAAAAAAAACAGCCTTGGAGAGCTGAATTTTGATCACTAAGAGGAGCTGCAAGCAATTAGCATATATATAGCAAGTCTGCGCACTCAAGGTGCTTCACATTCATTACTACAGTAATCCTGATGCTGCTCTAAAGACCAGCTCTGCCTGTCTAGTTGCAGGCCTCCTCCACCGTACTCGGTTTGTGCATTTGTGAACAAAATTGATTTTACAGAAACGCCATGAAAGTAAAGACCCTGCAGGAAGCTGCCCAGAGCTTCCAGCTATCAAGAAAGTATGAAACAGCATGTATAAAAGCAAAACTGAAATGTTGGGGAGGAGGCATATTTTAAAGATGTAGTGGAGCATTGGAGGACCATCTCATATACATACAATATTATAAGGGCCAAACTAGACATGCACCTAGACATGAAACCTAGTCTGATGGGGGGGGGGGAGTTTTGTTATTAACAGGGCTCCCTCCCATAAAACTTGGCAAAACTGCTCTGGGAGATAGATGAGCACATTCCTCCACCATGATTCTGATCCCAATCACAGATCCCCACTATGTGCTATTTTTAGTTACAGAGATCTTTGATTGGCTTTCAACGCTTATGATTTATTACTACCCCTCCAACTTAAAAAAAAATCTCTTTCCTCCCAAATGGGCCACATGATGCATTTAGGAACTTGGTCCGGTTGGCCCCTATAATACTGTGCAAGAGTATGTATGTTCTGGTTGTGTCTAGGAGGCTTTCTGAAGCCCCCCGAGGCCATTCGAGGCTCTGGACATGACTGGCACCTTGTTCCAGTCACGTTTGGCGTGTCCAGATGGCCAAAATCCATGGATTCGAACATCTGTGAATTTTGGTATCCACGGGGGTTCCAGGAACAGAGTCCCCACAGATAACGAGGGCTGCCTTGTATACTCAACCTTGCTCCCACTGACGTTTGATGGAACTAAAGCAGCCTGCCTGTACCCCAGAGTACAATGACTGTCAGCAGTGCAAGTGGACTGTTTTTAGAGCCACTGAAATGACCTAACGTTCATGTCGGCCTTCTTTTCAGAGTTTCTCTCTTATTCATAGTCACTCAATGAAACATCATATTACAGGACACGGCAGCCCCGCGGAACAAGCGCCACTCCATCATCCCTCTTATTTCCGAGAATGTGATCCTGCAACCCCAAATTGACCTGAATGGCTGTGAAACAGGGTGTTGTGTTTACACTGGCCTTTAAAGAACTACTGACAGTGAAACTCAAAGCCTGCCTTTTGAACCCTCTAATCTGCCCATTGTGTAGAACCCTTTGTTAGCAGAGGACTAGCTGGTGTGATCCCCCCTCCCAAACCTGCAATCGGTTTCTGTCCAGTCTAGCCATATAAACTCTGCTAAAGGGAAGATTTGGGAGCCTTTATATGTAGGTCACTGAACTCTCATCTTCCATCAACAAAACAAAACAAAAAAAAAGGTGGGGATGAGCTAAAAAGAAGCAAGCAGCCCTCAGTCTGAGTTGCCTTTTCCATCAGGTCCTTATGCAAATACATGGAAATAATGTATGTAAAGAGATTTCCATCAGGGAAGTAGCCAAGTTGTGAAATGATTAACTTCCTGCTCAAGATTACAGAATGCAAAAATTGCTTCTGATTAGTTTTCTCTGTAGCGGCCATGCTTGGAATGGTTGCTTCCATTGTTACTGATGAATGGAATCTAACCTGGTCTTTTTTCCATCCTAGAATGGAAGATGTTGAAGAATTAAAGAAATTTTTTTTTGACAGATAACATGGCCCAACACACATTTTTGTGCCTTAAACCTATTCTTGGATGTATTTGGGGTGCTGATTCCAAAAATGACATCAGTTTTGCCCTATCAGCTCTAGTTTTGGAGATACGGCATAGCCACCTTATATGCTTCTGTGCAGAAATATAATTGTGTATTGTTATTTTAGGAGCGAATAACAGGAGCTGATACAGCGAAACTCATGCCATTTTTGAAATCATTGCCCCAAATATACCCAGGAATAGGCCTAACTTCCGAAGTACCAGAACAATTTTTTGGGAGCAGGGGCAGTAAAATTTATGTGAGCTACATTACTTCAAATAAATGCTTAACTTTTCACCAGGTTATTGGAAATTGATGCAAAAGGACCAATGAGGGATTTTTCATATTACACAGCATGTTGGGTGAGTTCAGACAACAAAAATTCATAACTTAGAGGCCAATCCTATGCATGTCTCCTCAGAAGTAAGTCCCGTTATAGTCAGTGGGTTGTGAATGCAACCCAAGCTATGCACTTCCTTTCTGATCTTTTTCCCTACTTTGCTTGCACCGGAGGAATCCTGGTTTGTTAAGCTACAGCTCTGTGGCTCTTCTGAACCGGACAACACAGCAAACAAACATGCAGAATTCATGCCCATAAAAATACACGTGCACACTTTGGTATATTACAGCACAGAACTTGCAGTAAACACTGAGTAAGCAGTAATCACTGAGGAGTAAACATACCGAGCTCAGTGGACCTGATTTTCTGATAAGTGAGTATAGCAGCAATTTTCAACCACTGAGCTGTGAACGGTCTGCAGGTGCACCACAAAAGTTTGGAGGAGGGTTATTTATTAGTGGGGCCATTGGGGGATGTGAGCCCCCCATCATCAGCAGGGTGTGCCTTGTCCATTGTTAAAAACTGATGGTGTGCCTTCATATTTAGTACTTTGTCCGTGTGCTATGAGTTGAAAAAGGCTGAAAAATACTGGCGAATAGGAATGCAACCTTAGTTCCTGTCAGATTTGGACATTGTGTCCAAACATTGGTCAAGTTATCATGTTCCTTTTAAAGAAGAAGGCTGCTCCCATGCAGACTGGCTCAGAATTCATCTGGACAGCAGTCTCACAGCCATACCGTCCTCCTTTCCAAGTTTCAATTTACTACTAACATGTTTGCATTCGTTTAACATTTGATTAAATTAATGCTGTAATTTTATCTTGGCATTCGGCGTTAGTGGTACCACAGGCATTTTGTCACTGAGCTTCTTCTGCTGAATTATAGATTTAATATGTGCAGTAGGAGTTACATTATTCTTTTTTAAGTGCTGTAATCAGGGTGTATTAATAATATGCTTGTCCTATTAATGTTCAGAGAAGCAGAGAGATATGTTGGGAAGGTAATTTGGAAACTTAACATTATAATCGCTCTAGTTTATATTAATGTGGCACTTATATTAATTAGTGCTCAGATTTGGTCTTTATTAATTACTCTATGGATTAAAACACAGTTCTAGGCCCAGGCTTTAAACTGGACATGTGTACTGTGAAAACTAGTGAGTGAATTATATGGGCCACTGATACAGTGTAGGTTGGGAGGCTGCTGGAGGTCACATCAGGATAAGGGGATATTTTTCCCCTTACCCCGTGTCAAACCCCCACCTGCCGGTGTGGCTTGCCTCTGAGTCAGCGCAAACTGGCTTTTATGGCATGTTTACTCAGGAGCCAGTGCAGGGGGCCTTAAGTCACTGTTAGGATTGCGTCATAATAAGTCATTCATATTGCATTGACCCAGCTGGAGCCTGTGATAGTGAATCTTACATACAGAATACAGAGTTATATATGCAAAAGTAAATGAAAAAGTTGGCTCGCATGACTGTTTCTGAAATAGTAAATATAACCCAATAGGTGGATGTTAGCTTGCTGAACTGGTCTCATGAATTCTTACATAGCCTGATTGTAATCCGCTGTTATCCAGATTTTTTTTCTTCTTCTTCAGGATGTGGTGAGACATGTTCTGAATGTGTGCTGGACGTTTGTCCAACTTGCAAAACTTTGGGAATTCACATTGCTTTGCAAACCGAAGAATGTTTTAAGTGAGTTGCAATTGTAAATTGATGTCAGGCCCAAATATTCTGCTAGGGAAGTACTTGCCTGTTACAACAGATGGCTAAGATGCTGCGGTAAAAAACTTGAGCCAGTTTCAGAGAGTTACAATTGCCAGTTGCATGTCTGCTTGAATGTTCTTTGCTACTTTATTTAAAAAAAAAACAACAACTTTCATTTTATAACATGGTGTTATGAGCTGGTATGGTTGCTCTTTGCAAATGTCGGAGTCTATAGAATTACACCTTGGCTGTTACAGTGAGACCAGAACTTCAAAGAGACCATATCTTGAATATTCTCAAGCCTGCCACGTCTGAGGCACTTTTAAGCAAAAGTGCATATCCGTAACATTTCTGTTGGGATCAGTGGGACTGGAAATGTTGGAAGCTCTCTGAATCTCAAATTATTTCTAAAGTTTTACCTCAATCTACCTTTCTGTAATTGCAAAATGTCCTGCTCTTTAGAGATCTTTTCAAAAGGGTGGGCATACGCCTGTCCAGGGATGCTTTAAGTATAGGACAGGAGGTGGGGGCAAAGTTTAGACTTGCAAAACCAACTTTTGTTGTAGATGTTGGTAGAACCTTGGAGCCATTTGCAGGATGTGATGTTGGGAGGAGAGGTAGAGCCAGTCTGAATGCCATCTAGTCCAGCTTCCTGTATCTCACTTCTGCATCTCATTTCCTGCTCACTTCTGCAGTCAAACCTGTACCAAAACTAAATGACTGAATACAGAGCTATAGTAAGTTTCTTGAACATCAGAATTGCAGCCCAATCCAATGCACGATGGAAAGAGACGTTCTCAGAACCAGATATACAACCAGATCGCAACACCAGCATTAACACCATACTTGCCCATCCTCCAGTGTTGTACATCTGCCAATAAACTCTTTGCTTCCTGCATAGGATCAACAGGCCGACCTCTGTGCAAAATAATAAATGAACCCAAATCTAACATAAGGCATAGTGACATCCAGAAACCAGTGGGAGAACATTTTAATCTCTCTACTGATGAAAGTCACCCCTTTACAGCCGGGGAATCGCAGAGGGAGACTCCAGTGAGAACCTGCTGTGCTAGAATTAATTTTTTTTTAAGTCTATTTTTGAGTTTGCTTGTACAAAGATGATTTTGTGACTTACTACATTCAGCCAGAGAGACTGTTTTATTACCTGTACTTGCTAATATAAATCAGACTTAGCTCAAACATTTTTTTTTCCTCTTAAGAACAGTCACCCACTGCATTTTTTGCATTCCATGGTCATTTTGGTCCCTTCCTTCACAAGCCTGGACCAAAGGCAACACTTCATTAATTTAGGACAGCCAGGAAACGACTTGATCTGCTGTGCTTGTCAGTGGACTTTGCACAAGAATGGTAAATCACTGCACCTCTTCTAGCCCCTTGGCCTTTTAAACCTTTTTTTTTCTTTTTTGCTGTTCTCATTTCTGTGTATATGTCTACCTGAGGCAGGGGTGAGAAGAGGAGTGCATCAGTTAGAGTATGGATATTTAACAAACAAGAAGAGTAGCTGGAGTGTGTCTGGTTCTGTTCAGTAACTGCCGGTCAAATGTTCCTGTCTATAGAGTCTGTGCGGCTGATAAGGATTTTTTGTGTCTAGTCAGACAAATTGAAAAATCTGTCCTTTCACAGAAGAGCGCTGGGAGGAGGGTTGCAGACATGGCTGGGATAAAAAATTTCAAGAAAACTCCTAAAATCAACCATGGTCAAAGAAGTTAAGAACTGTGATGTTTACATGCCTGTTTGGAATTCAGTCCCTGTCATTTTCCACCTAGTTTCTTCTTTTCCCTCTAGGCTAGATAGACCCCTACATTCCACCCTTGGCTTCTAAATGGCTGGTTTAGACATTCTGTCACTCTGGTCACCACACAATTTGAAGGGTGCACCACACTTGACCTGTGAAATATCAGAGGCGATAATAGAGGTGACAAACGATTAGTAAAAGCTTTACATGGCTACTACATTTTAACCTGGAAGGCTAAAGCTAGACCTGACACCACTTTGTCCAGAGCAGTCTTTATCCACTAGTCCAGGGGTCTCCAAACTTTTTGACCAGAGGGCCACATCAAATATCTGGCACAGTGTAGAGGAAAAAAAATTTAAATATAAAATTTATATAAATAAATTAGCGATGAACTTAGATAAGTGAATAAATGAATGAATGGGCTCATTCATTCAACCTCTCTGGCCCTTAGAACACCCTCCACATGCAACCAGAGCACAGCTCCAATCATGTTCAGCTAAGTGGGCCAGAGGCTTTCAGGAGACAACAGGCTGGCTGAGGGCCAGATAGAGGCTGGCCGCGGCCGCATCTGGTCCCCGGGCTGGGGTTTGGGGACCCCTGCACTAGTCCAATGGTTGTTAAGTTTTCAGCACCAGGATCCACTTTTTAGAATGAGAAACCCTCAGGGCCCACCAGAAGTGATGACGTTGTCATTAACCTTGAAATGATGTCATGGCCAGAAGTGACATGATTGGAACATTTTTAAACCCTCCCCCATACAACAAGATCAAATTAATCAATCAATCAATTAAAAGTTTCTAAGTTTAAAAGAAGAACCCTCTTAACCCTCCCAAGCAGTTGCTGATCTATTTAAAAAAGTTCTTGAAAACATCCCAAAGGCTGCAATCCTATCCAGACTTACCTGGGAGTAAACCCCACTGACTATCGTTGTTAAAAGCGTATATATGTTAAAAGTACAGATCTGTAACATTTCTCAGCATTTCAAAACCAAGAGACACATACCATCAAGTCTAATATATTAAAAATAAAAAATACATTGAAATGAATGGGGAGCCACCTAAAATTGGCTTGCGACCCACCTAGTGAGTCCTGACCACCGTTTGAGAAACACTGTACTAGTCAGCTGTGTCACACCATGTCATGATTGAGGAAGCTTAACTCAGTTTGTCCCATTGCAGCTCCAGTCCAGTCTCTCTCTCTCTCTCTCTCTCTCTCACACACACACACTCTCTCTCTCACACACACACACACACGCACGCACGCACGCACGCAGGCATGCTGTTTTATAAGGGAAAAAAGCTTCAGTTTGCCCCAGTGGTGAATTCTCAGCACAACAAAAACCAGATGCTGAAAATAAATGACTTCTCTTGATTGAGTTATCCCCAGCACAGTGTTCGGGCAGCTGAAAGACCTCCTGGCCAGAGTCTTCTGCAACACAATTTTAACAGTATTGCATTTACACTTAGCTTTGCCTTCCTCACTGACAGAGTGCTGCAAATCAACAAAGGCATTTCTATTTAAAAATAAGTTAAGTGACCTTCTGGCTAATCAGGTACCCATCCTGGGAATTAGATAAGGAGCTACTTTGCTGTGACTTCTGCCAAGGTCAAGCATATTGTTTGTATTGGCTCAAGGAGGCAGAGTTGGCTGCTGATATGCTTGTTTTACTATTGATTTCCACCTCCTACCTCCACATGCAATTATTCACTTATTGCCTTGCAAAGAATGTTTAAGCAGTAAATGGGGATCATTGTGTACCAGTCTGGAATAACATAAAAAAAATGAAGTTATGGAAACACTTCTCTTTGTTTCTGCTATGGCCATTATTCAGCCCATACTTTTTTTCTTTTTCTTTTTTTTGCCTCCAGTTCCAAGCAGCCAATAGCAGCAGAATTGTGGCCCTCCCTAAGGTGAAGTGGACAGACACCAAGGGAGGCTGTCTCCTCCCAGAGCCTCTCCTAGAATGTGATTTGTTACAGCCAGGAATCAAATATTTAAAACACTTGCTATAAATGTTGGATTAGTAGTAGGGGCACCCATCTTCTTCACTACCCACCCTAAGATGTGTGATGAACCACCTGAAAATAAGCTGCATTCTTATCTGTTGATTTTATTTCTTTAGTTTGCCTCTTGCTGATGTGTTCACATTACAAAAAATTAGGTGGCAGACTGGGGTGGTGGAATTCTGGGCTAAGCCACTCCATACTAGAGGGGTGTGTTGGGGGGAGTATTTTTGGGTGTTCATGCATGTAAAAATCTCCCTGCATGTACACCCATGAGAAATTATTGGGCTATACCCTTTATACAGATTGTGCTTATTACAGATTGTGCCTTGTTTCCACGATGTTCTGGTACGGAACCCCCAGTGGATAAAAAAATCAGCGGATACCAAATCAGTGGAAAAATAGTTTTAAAGACCCACTTCCAGGATTCTTGCTCCTCCACTGTCACCCCAGAATGTGTTGGTATAGACCAGGGGTGTCCAAACATTTTGGCAGGAGGGCCATATCATCTCTCTGACACTGTGTCAGGGGCCAGGAAAGAAAGAATTAATGTACAATTTAAAATTTGAATAAATTTACAGAAATGAATATATTAGAGGTAGAACTTATATGAATGAATGATGATCTTGGAATAGCTCAAGGCCTATAAAAGGCCTTGCACAAAGCAAGGTCAGCCTTTCCTTGGCTACCACTGCTGCATCAGACATGAAACAGCAAGTTGTGGAGGGAGCCCTCATCCCACAGCTCAGATGAGAAGTCGAACTGTTGTCCTGAGAGCAGTTGCGTCAGG
The DNA here is from genome assembly GCF_035046505.1 of Tiliqua scincoides. Lineage (NCBI taxonomy): Eukaryota > Metazoa > Chordata > Lepidosauria > Squamata > Scincidae > Tiliqua > Tiliqua scincoides. The sequence continues at coordinate 11,818,438 of NC_089826.1, forward strand.
CCAGCACGGGCTCCAGCAAGTCTCAGGAGGGCCAGAGGCTCATTGGAGACTGGGGGCTCCCAGAGGGCCTGATTGGGAGCCTCCAAGTGGCCCCTGGGCTGGGGTTTGTGCTTCCCTGGTATAGACACTATACAGCACTCAGCCACTAGATGGGGTGAATAATGCAATCTAATGGAATGACATAATTATTTAATAGCGTGAAGGTATGAAGTTGGATTTTGATGCTTTTTGTCCCTTGTTACAAAGCATTTAAAGTTGGACCTCAGTATCAGTGGTGAGTCAAATCAGTGAATACCAAATCAGTGGATACCGAGGTTCCACGTGTATTGAAGGTAAGTTGTTATAGGGGGATTCAAAAATACGACATTCTTCCACCAGTCTAAAGTGGTGCAGCCCAGAATTCTATTATCTCATTCTATGTAGGGTGCAGAACACAAGGGAAGATTACATACTGTTAACTCTATAAGCTTTCAGGAAGTCTGCTATGACAAATCAAAAACCCCTGGTCTAGAGAAATCTTTTCTTGAATTTGGCAAGATTTAGGTGCAGGTAAAGGGCAAGTGTAAGTTCACGATCCTTTATCTTTTCAGATGATTTAAATATCTGGGTATCCTGCTCTTACATGGGGCTCCTCTTGGTTTTCCATCCAATATCTGTGTTCTCATTCACTGGACTTAGTACATTGCGGTCTGTACACTGTACAAACTTAATACATTGCAGTTTGGCTTACCCTCAGGGCATTTCCTATTCTTGCTAAGAATCTCCAGATGTGTTCCAACTCTATGGGAGCCATAGAATCCTCTTTGAAAAGCAGACGCAATGGCCAAAATGGCTTCCTTTTATCCCACTGATTAAAGCAAACTGTTTTGGCATGGGTGCATGGTGAGTTCTCTCAGGGGTAGCATTAAAGTTGGCCAGGGTGGCCAAGGCTGAGAACTGCCTCTTCTGATGGAGCTCTGAACCTTCAGTTCTAGTGCAACTGGCCATCAAGGAGTGCCATACAGGACTCTGCTCCAGGAATCCCAGCAACCTAATGCTAGGTGGTCTTCAGCTCATTTCTTGTAAGCCATAAATGAATTGCAGCAGTGGCATAGCTAGAGGGGATGCAAAGCACGAAGTTTTTCAGGGAGCCTCACCGCAGCGTGAAAGGGGCCCATCCCCCTTCTCTTTGGAGCCATTCCAGGAGGGGAGAGCAAACTGGAGGCATACTTCCATTGTACCCACTATAGCTATGCCACTGGATTGCAACCTGGTCTAAAGAGGGTCATAGCTATAACATCATGCAAGCCTTTGGAAGTGGGAGAAGCAAAAGGAAAGTCTTCTCCGGAGAGTTACACTCCAGAAAGAGAAATGCAAGGGGACCACTGTTCTAGAGAGCCCAGGCCAGTGCTTTCCAAACTTACCCAGCCGTGACACCCCCATTGAGCTCTGGACCCAGAAGTAAGTATGAAGTATGTTATGAAGCATAACATAATGATGTCATCAGCACTTACTTCCAGGTTTGTACCTGGAACAACAGCTTAAAAATAATGCAAAACTGGCCACGGAGGGTGGGTGGGCCCTTCCACAGCTCCACAGACAGCCCAGCTTTCCACTCCAGCTCTCCCTGAAGCACTCTAGCGCATCATGTTGGATTCATGCTGTTGAGCAGCTTGGCCAGCATGAGTCTCCCAGACTTGCGTTGCCCAGTTTGAGAATCTCTGGCCAAGGCTATGTCAAAGATCTGTCAAAGGTTCAGCACCCTTTTCCTAAAAATGGACAGCCAGGGGCCACCAGAACGTTCACAAACAGGACTTGAAGGCAATAACTGTTCTCTGTTGTTTGTTAAAACTGACAAGGCACTAAAACCATCGGTTTTTTGACAATTGACAAGACACACGATGCTGTTGGTGTGGGGCTCACACTCCCCAATGGCCTAATTAATAAATGAACCTGCCCCAAACTCCCATGGCACACCTGAGGACCATTCACGGCACACCAGTGTGCCACAGCACAGTGGTTGAAAATGGATGCCCTAATTCCTATGCAGATCTTTTCTCTACAACTAACACAGTGCAATCCAATGCATTTCTAATCAGGGGTAAGCCCCACTGAGTTCAATGCATGCTTGAATAAGATTGCAGCCACAGTCTCTAGTAAGAGACCTTTCCAGTGGAATGAAAACCTGGAAGGTTTTTTCCCCAGCTTGTAGTCTGGCAACTGCTGCTGAGAGGTCAGGAGTAGATTTGGCATAGATTGTGGAGGAACTTGTTCCTGGAAGGCCTTCCTGGGTATTTGTCGTGTAGTTTCTTACAAGCTGGCATCGCTGACCCAAAGAAAACACCTGGTAACTAATTATTGTTCTTTCAGTTATTCTTCCTTTCACAGCATTCTTGTCCTGTGCAGGTAATCTTTAATCTTGATGACATTTTGCTTAGGTTGCATTGGAAACATGAATTCCCTCAGGTTAATTTAACCTTGAGCTGAAAGTCTGTTTTGGGTAGATACAGAGCTGAGTGAAAACTCTGTGAGTTCTAATTTTTTTTCTTTTATGTGCCAGTTGTCTACTAACAAAGATTTCTGAAGATTATTGTACCATTATAATAGTTTGTGTGTATGTGTTACTTTTGTGGTTCAGTTTTATTCTTTAAAACTGTGTTGCTCTTTGTCTTAAGAACATTTTTTTTTCTTAACTGGTTTCGTGATAGTCATAACAACGGTTACCTTGTAGTAAATGGGTTTATGCAAGGCAAAAATGCATAACCTCTTGTATTTGGTAACCTCTTGTATTTAGTAATTATTAATCTGCTACCTTTCCTGGGTGCATATGTACAAAAAAACAACAACGAGGTTACATCAAGACATCTACCATAAGGTGTATGCTGATAGAATATCCTTGAATGAACTTCTGAAAATGCTTGATATTAATTCTTCAGATTAATATTTTCCATGCATCAGAACTGTAAACATTGCAATTCCATAATGTGCTTTGAGTAAGTTATTTGCAGTTTGTCATAATTTTGTAACTATGTCTGCATTTTGTAAATAATATGCAATTCATAGTAAATTTTGCAACCACTTTTTGCTTTTATGTAATATCCAGTGGATTTCTACGCACTCCTCTTTCAAATATGGCCTCTGCCAAGATTTTGTGTTTAGGATCTAAAATGTGCAGAGAACACTAGGGTGAAAACTTAGCACAGTCTGTTGTTTGACTGATTGCTCAACCCTCATTGTCTGTTGATGAACTGAGAAGCTGACACAATGAATGGCTATTCCCAGATAGATGATTGCATGCTTCAGTGTGCTCTGGGTAAAGGTTATCTTTCCTTGGTTTTGCTGCCTGGGTTGATGTTTCATGGTGAGTGCACTTTCAGCATCCTTTCAAATAATGATAAAGTTGCAATCCTGTGCAACTTTATTTTACAGTTGAGACCCACTGAACACAGTGGTATATAATTCTGAGTAAACATATCATTAAACTATACATAAAATTAAAGTAGGATTATAAGAAGTGAGAGGAAATTATGAATTGTGTATGTAGAAATTACCAGTAGCAAGTGGATTCTTGGCAAACAGCAAACAATAACCTTTCTTAAAGAAATATAGACCTGCAAACTTATGTGTGTAGACACTTCGGTAATTTAAAATAACCCCGGGGAGGTGGGGCAAGAGTAGCATTCCTTCTATATTTTTGCCTATGTAACTGTGTGATGTATGCATAGTAGTAGTAGTAGTAGTAGTAGTAGTAGTAGTAGTAGTAGTAGTAGTACCTAGCCTTAAAAATAAGTCCACAAAAGATACTAACCAAGTTTAGGAGTCCACCAGTCCATGATACCTAAGAAATTGTTCATAGTACCAAAGTAGGAAAAATACATTTTTGTCATGCATTCCTGCTTGGTCTCCTTAAAGTACTTCTTCCATCTTTTCCTATGACTCAGGTGAAATCAAGGACTTCCTTCTGTTCTTGGCTCCCTTTCCAGTCATTCTGTGGAAAGCAGCACTCAATTTTTGAAAGCAGTGTTAAGGCTAAGGGTAGTCATAAGTAGGGAGGGAAAGGCTCTCTACCCCAAGGTGACCAGATACAATGGAGGACAGAGTGCCTATACCTTTAACCATTGTGTAGAAGACGGAATTTTGGCAGGTGCAGTGCAACATGAAAGGTTTTAAAAAGCTTCACTTGCCAAAATTCCCTCTTCTATACAGTGGTTAAATGTGTAGGCACTCTGTCCTCCGTTGTATCTGGTGATACAACCCATGCTTGTATGTTGTGAGGGCGGTATTGACATACATAAGAGGTTCTACACAATCCTTTTAGTGTGATGGTTAGTACCATGAGTGCATAGGGTGCAGCTTTGCCAGCATGTAGAAAGGATGGAACATAACTGCGTAGAATTTCTGGATCTCAGTTCATCCCAGTTTTTGAAATGAACAGGAGAACAATGCAATGCACAATCATGAGGACAGGATTTTGTAGGATTGCCCAGTTTGCCACTTGCACTAAAAGGCAGCAGAACCTCAGTTTAGTTAGGACATGCAGCAAGATACCTACATAAGAACATAAGAACAGCCCCACTGGATCAGGCCATAGGCCCATCTAGTCCAGCTTCCTGTATCTCACAGCGGCCCACCAAATGCCCCAGGGAGCACACCAGATAACAAGAGACCTGCAAGGCCTCCTGGGAATTGTAGTTAAGAACATAAGAAGAGCCCCACTGGATCAGGCCATAGGCCCATCTAGTCCAGCTTCCTGTATCTCACAGCAGCCCACCAAATGCCCCAGGGAGCACACCAGATAACTGCATCCTGGTGCCTTCCCTTGCATCTGGCATTCTGACATAGCCCACTTCTAAAATCAGGAGGTTGCACATACACATCATGGCCTGTAACCCGTAGTGGACTTTTCCTCCAGAAACTTGTCCAATCATTAATTTGCTAAATTGTGGCCCATTATAATCCAAATTCATCACGCGTTACTTGGGATATGTGGGCAAACTGCACAATTAAAAAAATTGGAATGGTGTGAAAATTGTTGGCACTGTGATGCAGCGTAGTTGAGACGGTTCAAGGGAAGCGAGCATTCGGAGAGCTTAATTAAAGAGAAGCAAACCCTTGGCAAGGAAGTCAGTGATACATGAGGAGCTGTTCCCGTTTCTGACCTGCTGTGATTTCTTGTTTAGCTTCTCAAGGGTTTCTCTGCCTTTGCATATTCCTTGCTTGATTTCACAGCTGAACACTTTCTGCCATAGCCTTGTCCCATCCTCCTGCCTCTTTGCCAGCATTCGGTGGAGGGCAGAAAGGCTCAGAGGTTTTCCCTGGATAAACATCTAACAGTTTCTTATCTGAAATGTATCCCCGGCTTCTTATGTCTAGACATCAAGCAAGGAATCTCACAAAAAGAGCTGATACTAGCGTGTGGGCTGAGTAGAATGAGAGTCACGTGCAAAACTTCTTGCCAGAAGCAAGTAATTATTTGAACTCTGGTTCTCTCTGACATGGTCTTGTGGAAGGCAATGAATTCAGAGTTTGGGGCAGCTGTTCCGCTTCATAGGCTGGAGGAAAGGTGCACAGGATGAATGCATGCCATTTTGTTAGGGTGATTTATGAGCATCCTTTCGATCCTGCCCATGAATCCTGAATAACAGCCACCAGGTGGGCCCTTTTTATCTGCCAGTTCAGAATGTGGATGGCCTTCCCGTGCCTCAGAACGCCTCTGGATGCAACCATAAGACACTTCTGGAAGTTCTATGATGGTCATGGCCTGCTGATTCGCTTATCCATAGGGGTCTGGGAAAAATCTCTATATCTGCAGGGGGTCTGGGAAAAATCTCCCCATGGGTACCAAGGGCCAACTAAACTCACATCATGAAGGTCAAGGTGGGGGGGATTTAATAGCATCCACAAGCCCTGCTCCACTCCCCCAGTTTCAGTCAAATTGTGGTTCTCCATTGCCTCCTAAAAACAGTAGCTCAGAGAGCCAGCGCGAAAGGCCAGGTGCCCTCAGGGTTCCATGTAACTGGAGCATTGAAAAAGTCTAGTTTAGTTATACCAGCATATTCACCATTGTTGCCAAGACAAAAAAGTTAGACCTGTCCTAAACTGTGTGGTGAGTTCATAATCAGAGAATGCTTTTCAGCAGAATTATCGTATGCCGTTTCAGTGGCATCGTGTCTCAGGAATCCACTCCAACGTATCAGTGATTGTTTTGCACTTTTTAAAAATGCGGTTTTTGTATAGTTTGGACCAGGCCTTTTATGAGTGGGATTCATGAACATGAGCAGGATCTGATGATATTGGTTGATAGCAGACTTCACACAGCCAATAGAAAATGCTTCTTCGCACGTGGCATAATGAACATTTTGGAATTTATTGTCATAAAATGTGGTGGTGGGCACTAATTTAGATGACATTAAGGGTATTAGAGAATTGTCCAAACATTTTTGACTGGCGGCTCCCTTGACCTATTGGGCCATTGGCCATGGCTCCCCATTAGAAATGCAATCCAATATATTGTATGGGGCAGTGGGTTTTTCACAAGGATTCTGCAGCTCCCCTGGCTACAGGGAGCCACAGCTTACAGTTTGGGAAACACTGGAATAGTCCATTAGTGGCTGTTAGCCATTCATGGGCTTTGTGAAGTCTCTGTGGAACAGAGAGGTGCTGAGGACCAACAGAGGAAGAGTATTGTTTCCCTCATGCCTTGGCACTGTGGGAAACGGGAGACAAGAATGGATGAACATTTGCCCTGACCTAACAGGGTTTTTCCTATGCTTAAATATTCTGTATCCAGAACCATACAAAATAAAGGCACAGCTTGTTATAATGTAGAACTGTGCCCATGCCCAGCAAGGAGGAGTTGCATGGAGCAGTATGATCCCTACTGCGCAGTGTGGATGCTGATTAACCCATTTCTGCCCAGCCCACACATGTACACCTTTGATCCCTGTTGCGTATATGCAGCGTTGGGCAGAAATGGCTCAAGAGAGGTTCCATAGTAGATTCACCGCACGGGTCTATGCAGGCCTACTCAGCAGTACGCTCCACTGTGTTAAGTTGGGCTTACTCCCACGAAAGTGTGCATAGGATTGCAGCCTCAATATTGCTGTTTCCAGGTAGGGCTAGGAAATACACCTCTATGAAAACTCAGAAAATTGCTCCCTGTCAGTGTACTGAGCAAGATGGACCTATGGTCCCTCACCATATAAGGCAGCTTCATATGTGCATCTAAATCCACATTGTGAGCTTCATTGTTAATGCACCTTTTGATATGGGTGGAGATGTGCATTCCAGTCTAGATGGCATTAGTTGTTTTGTGCCTGACAAGAGCTGGACTTGGAGCTGTTGTGTAGACGGGTATTCTGTATTTGCCTAACCTTTGTACTCTCTCCCAGGAATTCCTTCTAGCATTTCCAATTTTTTCTCAGGTCTTGACTTGAGAGGGTTAATGGTTGTGTACAGGGCAGACAGGGTCACTTCACTGCTGGGGAATGAATGTTTGCTGAATGTGATCTTGCTAGGCCTTCAGCCTTAGGCTGTCACTGATTACCTTTGTCACTGACTGATCGCTTTTCACATCATCTGGCTTTTTAAAAACACAACATGGAGGAATCACCATTGCCAAGGGCACTGTGGAACTTTTCTCTCAGCCAAGTCTAACTTGGATTCTACTGATGATGCTGGATTTCTCTTCCCTCCATCTTCTTTGGGAGTGAGTGTGCTGCAAGGGTTTTAAAGGACATGTATTTATGAGTGTAAGCCAGTGCTTCCTAAACCTTTTAGCACCTTTTTAAAATGACTATCGCGACCCACTGGATTTTCCAAAAAGAGACCTAGAAAGAAATATTTTAATTAATTAATTAACAACAACTGGTGTCATGTGCTTCTGAGGCTGCTAGAAACCTTATGTATAGTGTGTGGATGTGTAAACATTTGCTAGACTCTCCCTAGAAATGAAGTCCCTCGAAACTCCCTAAGGACTTTTTCCCAAACCTTTACAGTCATTCCAGGGATCCCTGAAGGTTAAACTACACTGGACAGCAAGATGTACCATCAGGGATTTCCAGGCCAGACAAAAGACTAAAACTGGGTTTACATATGTGATCTACAGCTCTTCAATTACTGGAGAAAATCAGAAAAAGTGACATTTTAATTTGGGTGTATTACCTCCTATTCCAGCTAACAAACCAAACCACTAAATTAGAGATTTAAGTGACTGATTGGGAGAGGAGCAGTTAAACTCTGAATTTAACTCAGCTTTAACAAGCACCCCTTCCTCCCTATTGGTCCATAACATGGATGGTTCACTGTAGTTCTTAATGGCTACCAGGGACCCAACCTTTTGTTACACAAATCAGAGTCTGGTCATACAGAAAGCTTCACTGAATTCCCATTGGAACCCTCCAGATTGAGAGGAAGGAGCCAAGTTGTGAATATCAAATGATCCTCCCCACTTTGTTTAGTCTGTGGAGAGAAAAAGGAAGCATCCTGATAGGAGTGTGTGCTTTGAGTAAGACAGATAGTAGAATTTTAGCCTCTGCAAGAGGCGACTAGAATGAAGTTGCTGGATGAGAGCAAGCCAAGAACCAGGATACTTTGAAGTCCAAACACGCCAGCTAGGAAAGTAACACTTCTTGCAAGGAGTGCTACTGCCTTACTCCAGCCAAATGCTCAGCTTGTGTGTTTGTAAGGAAAGCAATGAGAACAAAAAACAAAAAAGGTGTTAAACCAGCTGCATCAGTGAGTTAAATATTTATATGAAGAACACCAGAGTCTTGCTAGATCAGAACAAAGGTCCAGTCCTCTGTTTGCAAATAGTGGGCAGCCAGATGTCTTTGGAAAGCACACAGGTGGAACGTGAAGGTAGTAACCCCACATGCTGGTGTTTTTGCTATCACTATTGCCCCATGAGTGCTTTTGCTGCCCACCGACCAGTATTCGGTGGCAAACTATCTCAGAACCTGGGGTTATATTCAGCTGTGTCACTGACCAGGATGGACAGAGTCGCAGCTGTCCATGCTATGTGGGAAACTGTTTTGAAACTTGGGAAACTTACCAAAGCAATTTATGATATAGCAAGTGAAGTCTACTGTTCAAAGGAAGAAATCCCAGTGAAGATCACCAGGGAATCTTTGGGAATTCCTCTTTGGCAGGAGGTCAGGGTTTCTCATGAGAAATCACTTGTTTCTTGAGTGTTGATGAGGAGTCTCCAGTGAAGTATTGCTCTGCATAACTCTTAGTCATGCATAGGAAGCTTGTGAGTTTCATATAGTGTTTGCTTTTGCTCTTTTGGTATTTGGATTTTTCTTAAATGATGTAAGGAAATAGAACATGACAAGAACACTGCAAGATCAGATCAAGGCTCCATCTAGCCCAGGGGTGTCCAAAGTTTTTGGCTGGAGGGCCACATTAACTCTTTGACACTGTGTCAGGGGCCAGGGAAAAAAAGAAATAATTTACATTTAAAATTTGAATAAATTTACATAAGTTTACATAAATGAATATATTAAAGATGAACTTATATGAATGAATGAAGGTCTTGTGATAGCTCAAGGCCTATAAAAGGCCTTGCACGAAGCAAGGTTGGCCTTTCTTTTGCTGCTGCTACTGCATCACAGACGTGAAACAGCAAGCAGTGGAGGGAGCCCTCATCCCACAGCTCACACGAGGAGTCAAACAGTCGCCGTCACACTGAGATCAGTTGCGTCGGGCCAGAGTGGGCTCCAACAAATCTCCAGAGGGCCAGAGGCTCATTGGAGACTGGGGGCTCCCTGAGGGCCGTATTGAGAGGCCTCGAGGGCCGCAAGTGGCCCCAGGGCCGGGGTTTGGGTTCTCCTGATCTAGCCCAACATCCTGTTTCCTGCAGTGACCCATCAAATGCTTCTGGGAAACCCACAAGCCAGGCACAGAGATCATTGCTCTACAAATTATTATATAGTGCAGCGCTGTGTCTGGAAAAAGCCCTCCCCATCCTGACTGGCACTTACCATTCCGCCGCATTACCACTTATTTTCCAAGATGATCACTGCATGAGGAAGCTCTGGGCATTCATGTCTATTGTCCAGCATCCCAGCAGGCTGTGCAGCAGGACGTCCAGGCAGACACTACTGTCCGCAGTGTGCAGTGAATGGCTTGGAAAATAAGTGGCAATGCGGCAGAACAGTAAGTGCCCCTCACGGGGGAGAAGGGGCTTTTTCTTTACCCCAGATCCGGGGTGAGGAGAGCCATGATATAGTGGATTGTATCTCCTTTGGTTTGACAAACTGCTAGGGAATGCAAACCATTGAGTTTAGAATGAATCAGCTTTCAGGTTTTAAATGTATACAGCTAGTTTAACTAGCCTGATTTTTTTCACAAGGAACCACTGGAAAAGTGGTTCATTGAAATGACTTGCATATCTCTCAGGCATTTTCTTGGTTTCTTCACCCTGTCTATACCAACTCACAGCCCAATGCTATCCAGCGCTGGCGCAATGGGGCTGCACAGCCCACACTGTATCCAGCACTGACATTGAGCAGGCTGGAGGGATCCTCAGCTTAAGGCAGCAGTTTTCAACCTTTTTCATCTCATGGCACACTAACAAGGTGCTAAAATTGCCACGGCACACCATCAGTATTTTGGCCATTGACAAGGCACACCATGCTGCTGGTATGGGGCTCAAAACCCCCAGTGTCCCTACTAATAAATGACACCCCCCAAGCTCCTGCGGCATACCTGCAGACCACCCACGACACACCAGTGTGCCATAGCACAGTGGTTGAAAATGGCTGGCCTAAGGGAACATTCTTTTTTTCCTTACTCCTATGTTGAGCCCCAGCCTGCCCAATGGGACTAACTCGGATCTTTGCCAGCTAAACCTCTGGCTCAGGTCTGTAGGAGGCACCTATAAGATGTTTCCTTTTAACCCAGAGGATCTGTATTCATTCCTTGCTAGTCTTTGTGAGATAAAGTCTCTTTGGAATCACATCCTCTCACCCTTTCCTTGGGCTAGTTCATGCATCACTAATGTACAGTTGCGCAAGGCGACTCCAGTGGAGGATTGAGGTGCCCAGCACATAAAAATACCACATAATTTGTTTTTTTACCAGATAAAATGCTCTATTCAGAAATAATTTGAACAGTCCGTGAAATACAGCTGCTTACAACAGAGAGTGACTGAAGGCTGATTTGCCCACGTGAAAGAAGGTGGCAAATTGAGATGGGCGGCATGCAATTACTGAGGACAGAACTTGTCCAAAGTCTCAACAGTCACTGTCCTTCCTGCTGTGAAAACTGACATGAGATCATCAGCAATCCAGGCTGCAATAAGGGGATGACTTAGGAGCCCACAGCAGATGTCATCAGAGTAGTGAATTAGTTCCGTCAGCTCTAACCTAAAGGGAAGGGTGATGCTTTGCGAATTGCAGGTGTGACTTGTGTGGTGGTCTCCTAATGTTGTCTTGCTCTAACACGCTCCTTTTCACTTCCCACAAACAGTGAAATTCCTCAGATTCAGTCCTTAGTATTGCTTTGCTGTGTATACAAGTCCACAAATTCTCTCTAGTCCAGCATATTTCTCAAACTTCGAGGGAGCGTTACTCCCTCAGTAAGTTCTTGCGGGAGAGGGACTGGGGGAAGCGAGGGGGGTGCTTTCCACTTACTTTTTGCAATGTAAGTCTGCAACAGGCTGCAGGAGGATGGGGGAAGCGTTACATGAACGGGTGGGTCACGACCCACCAGTTTGAGAACCACTGCTTTAGTCCATCTGCTCACATATGATTATGGTGATAATTGGTGGTGCATCTTCAGTAGGACTGATCTGTTTGGCTAGCCCAGGTGGGTGGAGTCAGTGGAGAAGGTGCATTATGGAAGATGCAGTAAGTACTGCAGGCGCTGTGTAAGCTCCTCCCTCTCAGAATGGTTCCAACAGCTAGTGCAGCGGTTTAGAGAGTTTGAACTGCAGTAAGTTCTTGCGGGGGCAGAAGGGAGGCAGCGACGCGAACCCCAGGATCGCGCCGCTAAGGGGGCTGCAGGGACTGAGATGCGCTCACCAGTCCCTGCGGCAGCCTGTCGAGGATGCGGGGAACCCTGCACGAATGTCTGCAGGGCTCCCTGCAGCTTAAAAAGTGAAACTGGAGCAATTATGCTTCACTTCTGAAAAACCAGAAGTGGAGCACGATCACTACACTTTCACTTTTTAAGACCTGGGGAGCCCTGCGGAAGGTCGTGCAAGGCTCTCCTCGTGCCTGACAGGCTGTTGCAGGGACTGGTGAGTGCATCCCAGTCCCTGCAGGCCCCTTAGTGACGCGATCCTGAGGATCGCATTGCTGCCTCCCCCCTGCCCCTTAAGGGAAAAGTGGCCAGGGCACTCTGGCTGGGGTGTCGTGGCGCCCCAGTTTGAAAAGCCCTGTGCTAGTGGGAGAGGCTGCTTACATGCTGTGTTGCAGCACCTGCAGTGCTTACTACACCACCACCCCATGTAGCTATGCCACTGGGTGGAGCTACTGCAATACATGGGACCGCATCATGTGCCAGTCTGTATCCCTGGTGATTTCCTGCATGGAGCAGCTGTGCAAAGTGTCATCGACAGCTGGACAGCTCCTAACACAGATCAACATTCTGAAAAGAGAAAATAATTCTAACTTTATCCAAAGCTGCCCCATCTGGTCAAAATGATGACGAATCAGTTCTTGCCATAGGCAACCAAGTGAGTGGCTATTGACAAGCCTGCCTTAGCCCAGTCTTTTGGGGCGCAATCCTAAGCTACCTTCCGGCACCAAAGTAAAGAAAATGCAGCTCTGAGGCAAGGGAACAAACATCTCCTTACCTTGAAGCCTCTGTGACTGTCACCCAACTGCAGGATGCAGCACCTGCCCCTTTGGCACAGCTAGGTCAGTGCTGGAAAATTGGTTAGGATTGGGACTTTGCTTTGGGCCTTGAATGTTGGTTCGGACATACCTATAAAGCGGTATGTTGTTTTATAGCATAGTGGTTGGAAGGTGTGGGACCCAGACCAGGGATCTCTGCAGTGGGTCAATGAATATATTCTGCACCACCATTCGGTAAGGAGTTGGGGAGGGCCCAATTTGCCTACAGACACAATTACACAAACCACATAAACTGTCCCTCGTTCCTCCTACCTATCCTTGCTTGTGGAAGGGATATAAAGCAAGAAGCACAACTGTGTGGGATTCAAATCTCTCCCTAGCCATACATTTACTGAATGGCTTTGGGCAAGGCATTAACTTTTAGCTTTAGTTCACCATCTGAAAAATGAGAATAATGGTCTGTTTTGCAGGGCTACTGCCAGGAAAATATACAGCCCATATTCTCATCTAGTTTTTCTAGAGCAGGGATGCCCAAACCCCGGCCCTGGGGCCACTTGCGGCCCTCGAGGTCTCTCAATGCGGCCCTCAGGGAGTCCTCAGTCTCCAATGAGCCTCTGGCCCTCTGGAGATTTGTTGGGGCCTGCTCTGGCCCAATGCAACTGATCTCAGCGTGAGGGCGACTGTTTGACCTCTCGCGTGAGCTGTGGAATGAGGGCTCCCTCCACTGCTTGTTGTTTCATGTCTGTGATGCAGTAGCAGCATCAAACAAAAGGCCAGCCTTGCTTTGTGCAAGGCCTTTTATAGGCCTTGAGCTATTGCAAGACCTTCATTCATTCGTATAAGTTCATCTTTAATATATTTATGTAAACTTGTGTAAATTTATTCAAATTTCAAATGTAAATTAATTCTTTTTTTCCCTGGCCCCCGACACAGTGTCAGAGAGCTGATGTGGCCCTCCTGCCAAAAACTTTGGACACCCCTGTTTTAGAGCATAGGTTTGAAAAGGGATTCAGGGTCCATGAGTCATAGCTCCAGTTCCTATCCCTATGTCAATGCCTGTTATGACACCTGCATGTGCAACTTTTTGTGTTGCAGTGTAATTGTAAAATGATGCAAAGAACAGATTTGATTATGGGTAAGGATTGGCCCTACCTGAATTATACAATATAAAGTAGCTGTTATTCCAAGATTTTTTTTTTCTTACTTGGTGCTCCCTATTTCTGTCCCTTTGATTAGGATCGACTGATTCTTATGATTAGTCACTATCACTTGCAATATTTATTTATACAGGTATTTATATACCGCCTTTCTTTGGTCGTCAGATTTCTCAGACTTTAATCCAAAGCGGTTTACATAGGCAGGCTGTTCTAACCCCGTGGGGATTTTTACAATTGAATAGTTCTAGTCTTTCATAGAACTCCTCCTTCCAGCTGGATTCCTTCCCGGTCTGGTCTCTCTCTGGCCCTTCGCCTCCCACGCTCCACTTGACGACAACTCCTCTCTGCCACCGAGGGTCAGCTCACCAGTATATCAGCGTGTCGTCAGTTCTCGGGTATTTCCGGTTGTTTTGAACTGGCAGCCTTAGATTAGCCTCAGGCATACAAGACGGCAGCTCTACCAACTGAGCCAGACCGCCTACCTACCTGCTTAATATTAACTGCTTAAGACAGTGGTTCTCACACATTTAGCACCAGGACCCACTTTTTAGAATAAGAATCTGTCAGGACCCACCAGAAGTGGTGTCATGACCGGATGCGACATCATCAAGCAGGAAAATTTTTAACAGTCCTAGGCTGCAATCCTGCCCACCCTTACCTGGGAGTAAGTCCCATTTACTGTCATTGTTAAAAGCATCTACATAGTAGCCTATTAAAAAAGCAGATCTGTAATTTCCCCAAATGCAGTCAGGTACCATGGCAGCATCAAGTCTAACATGTTAAAAATAAAATATTGAAATGAATGGGGACGCACCTGAAATTGGCTCGCGACCCACCTAGTGGGTTTGAGAAACACTGACTTAACAGAATAGAGGAAGGGCTACAAATGTTGATCAACACACTTAAAAGAGTTCTTGCTGGCCTGCTTTCTATCTACTCCTCCTGCCTCAAGTTCAGGTTTTCTGGAATGCAAATGACCGACTTTGAGACTGTCTGTATGTTTAATCCAGGAAACGAATATGCATGGGTTTAGACAACCAGAGTTCATGCCCCAATAGGCTTGTCTCTCTTAGTTAAGCTTGTATATATGCTTGCTGATTTTTATGTGATGTTAAAAGGTAAATACTTTGCCTAAGAAAACAAAGGGATCTGTCATGTTGTTGTTTTTCATCACCCGTTTATGGAAGGTTATACATGGCAAAGCTGTATCGCTTACACTCCTGGAAAGAGCTGAGATGAATTGTGTAGCAAAATTTATATCCACCAAGCGTGGTTGATTCAAGAGCGGGCATGTGCCAACTGCTTGGGAAGTTTGCAGGAATGTCAGGTATGAGCGGGAGTGTTTGAGTGAGGTCTTGGAACAGAGATAAATGTTTTCCAAATGAATTTCTAAGCTATCCAAGACTGAGGGGACACTTAAGCAATTTTGCACCTTGCGCAGTTCATATGTAACACCGATATTGTTTAGCAGTATCTTTGGTTGAGAAAAAGGGCCCTTTCTGTAAACTTTTCTCCTGTTGACATTCACAAGTGATACATTCTAAAATAATAGGCGTGAAATGGAAGCTATGTGTTGAAACTGGTAGCTGTGATTTTGGCTCTCCTCTCCAACTCTGTGTCATCTAGTAGAACCTGATATTTAGCCGGCACAAATCTGGGAAGCCCGGCGTGATGCTGGGTTAGGATTGCGGATGCCTGCGGAGTCAATCCCACTGCCTTCCTGGACCTGATCTGCCCCTGTTACACCCTCCCCCACTCAGAAACGCCCCCTCTCCACTTCCCTGCCACCCTTCCCACACCCCTAGGCCACCCAGCACAACCTTACCTGTGCTGTCCGGCTGATCATCAGGATTCAGCATCACTGAGGAGGTGCAGGCGGCTCTGCCAATGCTGTTTACTCCTGAGATGTCATGAATATGCTTTATAGTACGTTTGCATCACCTTCGCATATTGCTGTAGCAACCAAGGAAGAAGTTAGGATTGTGCTGTTGAGTCATCTGTCTCCTGGAAAATACACTGCCCCCCTCAACTTTGCCTTGGGGATAGACCTGACCCAGTGCCTGCTGCTACGTGAAACACCTAAACCCCAGTCTTTGTAATGCCCTGTCTGACCATTGGAAGGCTCATTGACTTCAGTGGAATTTCCATATTACTGTATATTTACAGTCCAACTCCATTCAAATCAATGGGGATTTTGTGACTGCTTTCCATCAAAGTTAGGTTTCGCTCAGTGCATTTAGGATATACGTATCAAACTGTCATCTCACGCCCAAAGTCTCCCTGCTTGTCGTGTGCAGATAATAACTAAAACATGAGAGCAGACAAGCAGAAACAATTAATAGAGCCCCATCAGATTAACTGGCGGCAGTTTGAGGCTTGCTAAATACTAGAAGAAAATAACCCTGCAATCACGCTGTCATTTGCATTTTGTTCCTTCTCTTAGGCAGCTATCACTAGAACCTGGCTGTTCAAATTTGTACTTTTTGTCTGTCAGTTTCTCTTCCTTTCTGTGTCATTCAGGCAGAATCTTGTCTGGGGTTGCAAGGTATAGAAATTCAGATGTATAGGCTGCTGGTTCAGTGTGTCACAATAATGAATCACTAATGGCTTAATGAGGATTTGTTGATGGTTGAGCATTTATTAGGAGCCCTTAAATGCCTTCCTTTTTGAACCTGGTATGCATTACAGCTCACCTGGCTGGCAAAAGGAGCTCTTTCCTGGCAAACTGGTTTCATATGCTGATAAGTCTAATGAGATGGCTGAAGTTCATTTAACTGTGGTTAGTGGCAGGTGTGGGGAGGAAGAGTTCTCTGTCTGGCAAAGTTCATTTGAACAATTTCATAAAGAAAGAACAGGTACTTACCTTTTGTCTTTTGATTTTCTCTCTCTGCTACTGGAAATACAATACAAATATTACTCTGAAGAGATGACATTTCTAGATAATCCATTTCAGATTGGTTCTTATGCTTGGGTGTAAAGCAAGGTACGTTTTCTATTTGTTAGAAGGAGATTATAAAGCTGCTTTGCTATTTTGAATTTCCCATCCTTAAGGGCAGGGGTGTTACAACCTGGAACGCTACCTGATCAGTGATGGAGCTTCATTTTTGGGCCCTGAAGCTTGAACTGGTATTTTTATTATTTTATTTTTCACATTTTTATACCGCCCTTCCTCCAAAGAGCTCAGGGCAGTTTGCACAGCTGCTCCTCCCATCCTTCTTGTTCTCACAACAACCCTGTGAGGTAGGTGAGGCTGAGAGAAAGTGACTGGCCCAAGGTCACCCAGAAAGCTTTGTGGCTGAGGGGAGATTTGAACCTGGGTCATTCAGGTCTAAGTCCACCTCCCAAACCACTACGCCACCTGGCTCTCTGTTAGTTGAGACAGCTCAATAAGGGCCCAATTGCAACAGCTATAAGGTCTGGGTAACCACTGTTGTCATCTTCAATGGGGTTGTTTCAGGACAGCCAACTTACTGCAACACTCCACCTTTACAGCATCTGTGTTACTGACTCTCAGACATTGGAATTGCTGGAATGTATACAACAAATTTGAGCCATGTGACTATTACACTATATTATTATTTAAAAACTCCTTCTCATACAGTTGTTGTTGGCATCCTTCAGTCTCGGAAGACTATGGTGTCACGCTCTGAATGGTGGTTCTGGAACAGAGTGTCCTCTCCAGTGTGCGAAGCCTGGGTAAAGTAGGTATGGAGGATAGGCTGTTACCCATGCAGCAAAACCCCCCTCTCCACGTCGCTGAAATGGTCCAATGGAAAGGCAGAGGCCAATACGGTTGGTTCCAGCGGCGTCGCAGGAGTTGCCAGAACGTGACTGTGTTCAGCCATGAACTGCCTCAGGGACTCCGGCTCCGGATTTTGCCTCGAGGTTGACTCCTGAAGCCTTTTCCATAACTGGATGTAGCCACAAGGCAGTGGAGGTTTGGGATCAGAGTTTTCCTTCTCTCAGATGAGCTGCCTTCCCAAGCTAACGAGTCCCATCTACCCGGTGGCTGTTTAGTCGCCTCTTACGACAAGTACAGCCAAACTGAGGGCCTATTCTTATCCCCAGCCCCCAGGGGAAGAATTAGTTGAATAAACTGAGGTTACTAAAGTAGCTTAATATTTTGCACCCCCTCTAGCTATGCCACTGGCTGAAGGTACTGTGGGGCATCAGATCTGGGGTAGTGGAGCTGTTGCCTTGTAACAGTGCCTCCTTTCTGCCTTTGCTTGTGTTCTGCTTATATTTTTGTAAACTGAGAAAATTTTGCAAAGATGCCATAAATCGTGAGTGCTCTCTCTTCCAAAGGAAGTCCTTTGGAAATCCCAAAGTCCTAGATAGTCCTCTCTGAAAATGTTTTACCCCTTGGAGAAATGGGAGCCAGTAGCATAGCCAGCAGGATGTTGGTAATGGTAAGTACAGCAGACACCACAGTGTGCCCTGTAAGTGCCCCCCCCTTGGCTGTCCTGAATGGCTCCAACAGTGATGGGAAGGGCTGCTGACACAGTGTGTTGTGACACCTGCTGTACTTACTGCCCCCCCCTCTGGCTACGCTACAGGTGGGAACTACATAGCAAGATTGTTAACAAAACCAGTACACAATCAGCCATCTAAAGGCCATTTCATAAATTATACAGCAGTAAATCCTGGTGGGTCCTGGTGGTTACACCTCCACAGGGAGCCGCAGATAGTCCTGGCATCTTGGTGCGCATACCAAAATATTTTTGAACACCTTTGGGCGCATTCACACACAGGAATATGTTTAGGTGTACTCTGTAAATACTCAGTATGTCAAGGAGGCCTGGGGAGGGGGTGTCAAGGCTTGGGGGAGGGGATGGCAGGGCAAGTGGGCAGCAAGCTGCTGGGGGAGGTGATTTTCCCCCATTTTCACTTTTTAAAAGCCCGGGTGTGATGTCACTTCTGGGGCATCATTTTGAGCTCAGCACCGGGCTAAACGATCATTAGCTACACCACCGAAGGAGTACTGTGTTCTGCTGCATACGGTTCCTAAATAGTATAGATTCACCTAATGATGCGGAGCAAAATGCCCCTTCTGCAACAGGATTTCACTGTTGACTTGCATTCTCCTCTAAAGCCTCCACCAGCCTCAGCAGTGCGAGAGCCTGACCAGAAATATCTCATTTTTTATTTATGCTGCTCAGTGGGTGCTGCTTTCCTTTGTTACTTTTCTTTCTTTGAGTTGAGCCATGATGTCATGCGATGCCCTCTAGGGACTGGACTAAAATTACCTGGTTCCTCCCCCCCCCCTTCCATTAAAGCACTTAGAAAAGGCTGCAGACGTCAGGTTTTTAAAGCGGTATGTTTCATAAAGGGAATGGATCTCTAAGTCAGAGTGCTCCTATTTTGAACTAGCACAAAAGAACAGGTTGGCTGTTGAAAATCTGAACTGCCAATGCTGAGGTCACTGCAGGCAAAAATATCTAAGTGCACTAATGTATTATTATTAACATTATTAACAGTATTTATATACCGCTTTTCAACTAAAAGTTCACAAAGCGGTTTACAGAGAAAAATCAAATAACTAAATGGCTCCCTGTCCCAAAAGGGCTCACAATCTAAAAAGATGCAAATGAATACCAGCAGACAGCCACTAGAACAGACAGTGCTGGGGTGAGGTGGGCCAGTTACTATTATTATTTCTTTGTTTAAAAAAAAAAAAATTAGTGAGATACAGAATGAAAATGCCTGTGACCCAAACCTCCTCTGGACAACCCACAATGGGAGCAAGTGCTGTAGTGTCAGCCAGTCTTACTATGTTGGTTTTGCCCCGTCTCCCAACCAAAGATCCAGGGGGAAGGAGCAGGTTCCAGAACAGTGGGGACGCCACAACCCAGCTGTAATCTCTCAATCAGCATAGTGTAAGAGCAGGCTGGAGTTGCTGGACTGTGGGTATCTTTAAGCCAAGAACTTGCTTCAACAATATGTGGAATACAATTGAATTTTGATACGTATATACCTCCTGGGTTGGGCTAGTCTTCCCAGGCTCCACCTGCTTACTAAGGAGTGAACCGTCCTAAAGAAGTAGGCCTCTAGCATCCAGCCCAAACACTCCACCAGCTCCACCACCTCTCTAATAATTCCATCATGGTATATTGATTGCAGGGGTGAACAGACATGTGGGATTAAAGGTCTTTGGTGCACACACAGTGGGGGGAAGGAATAACAGATTTAGGCCCAAATCCTAACCAACTTTTCAGCAGTGGCATAGCTGTGCCAATGGGACATGTGCTGCATCCTGCAGTTGGGTGGCACTCACAGAGTCCTCCTCAAAGTAAGGGAATGTTTGTTCCCTTCCCTCGGAGCAGTATTGCTCTTATGCCAGTGCTAGAAAGTGGGTTAGGATTGCGTCCTTAGAGCTCAATCCAATCCTGCGCTGGGACAGGCAAGTCAAGAGGCTTGCGCTGTCTCCAGCGCAGGATAGGGGCCATAAGCAACTCAGCCAGAGGTAAGGGAAAACATTTCCCCTTACTTCAGGGTACGGGCCACTGGCCCCTATGGGTCTCCTCGGACTTGCACCAAGTCCAAGGAGAGTGGAGTGACTTGGAGCTGCTCCGTTCTCCCTGGGACACCTACATCAAATGTGGGCTCTGCGCTGGCTTTCTCTGCTGTGTTGTGACAAGTAGCAGGCTGCAGTGAATGTTTAACAGGTGCATGTAAACAGCACAATGAATCTGATGATGATAGCTGCCTTGATCAGTGGTGTATCTATCAAGCTGAACGCATTACCTGTCATCAAGGATTTAGAGGTGATTCAGTGTAATGCATCTCAAAATAACCAACTGTCTGAAAGCCACTTTGTAAATATTGCATCCACTGTTGACAGAGCTCACATTACAAGCGAGAGTGCTACTGGGAGAGCTTGATGATCCACACCATCCTCTCAATACAATTAGGTCCACTAGTCATGCAAGAGGGTTTCTTTCTTCTGCTTCCATTACTCTTCTGCATCAAAGTTCAGGATGGGCACCAATGTTTTAAATCTGTGTTTCTCAACCAATGGTACTTGAGGTGGTGTCTGGTGGTATTCTTGGGATCCTTGGTCATCTGCCGCAGAGCAGTGAGACCAGGAACACAACACAACAAACAGTGGTAGGAGACTCCAAAACATGCTTTTCCAGCTTCCTGCCCACCCTGAGCATCTTACTGGTGTTTATTGCATTGCATCTGGCCTCCCAACCCCCAACTGGTAATGACGTCATCGCCAGTTACTTCGTCATCACCAGGCACTTTGGAAAGGTGGACCGTGTGCAGTGGTACGACGGAGGACAAACATTGAGAAACATTGTTTTAATTAAAACAAAGACATACAACTAATAAAGCTTGCATTTTGCAGGCACAGACACATTCCAGACTGCTGGTAGAAACCTTCCCCTCTCCCAATCAATGGGTAATAATAATAATAATAATAATAATAATAATAATAATAATAATAATAATAAATAATAATAAACTTTATTTATATCCCGCCCTTCTGCCTTGTAAGGGCAGCTTACAACATGTTAAAAACAGATTAAAAACATAATTTAACAGCAAATAAAAACATATTAAAACACATTAACATATACCATAAAAACAGTAGTCAGATAAAAAGTCAGATAAAAAGAGCAAAATCATATGCAGCAAATCATAGAGGAATGCAGCAAATCATAGAGGAATCAGGCCTGTAAAAATACTAAAAGATATAGAAAAGATGTTAAAAAGGCCATGAACTCAGAAGGCTTGTTTAAACAAAAGGGTCTTCAGGTCTCGCTGAAAAGTCTCAAGAGAGGGAGCCATTCTCAAGTCAAGGGGAAGGGAGTTTATTAAAGTACATGAAGGGCGGAGATTCAGTGAATATCCATAAATTTTAGCCCACCGTGCTAAAATCATGTATTTGATGTTGCAGAGGAGAAACAATTTGTAGATAGTTCTTGTCCTTCCACAAAAGAACATTCATTAAGCAATAAGTCGGAAATAATGCCTGTAAATCGTCTGGTTTCGGGTTTGAAAGGGGAA
Organism: Tiliqua scincoides; assembly: GCF_035046505.1. Lineage (NCBI taxonomy): Eukaryota > Metazoa > Chordata > Lepidosauria > Squamata > Scincidae > Tiliqua > Tiliqua scincoides. The sequence goes on from NC_089826.1 coordinate 11,840,390, forward strand.
GTGATGAAAGAAGAATCTGGCCTAATGTAATGGAGCTGGTGAAGATAATGCATCTGGGGAACTCTCTGCATCATAGACGCATTACTTCCTCCTAGTGCCGCCATTTTCAACAACTGTGCCATGGCACACTGGTGTGCCGCGAGTGGTCCACAGGTGTGCCACAGGAATTTGGGGGAAGGTAATTTATTAGTAGGGCCAATGGGAGATGTGAGTCCTTCCCCGCCCCCCACTGGCAGCAAGGTGTGCCTTATCAATTGTCAAAAAACTGATGGTGTGCCTTGCCCATTTTAGTGCCTTGTCAGTGTGCCCTGAGATGGAAAAGGTTGAAAGTCACTGTCCTAGTGGCATTGCTAGGGGGCACGAGGGTGCCAGCCACATTGGGTGACATGTATGGGGCCAAATTACTGACCAAATTTTTTTAAATCTTGGTATTTTTGAATAATGCCATCATGTGTAATTTCATGCAGATTGCAACAAAACAAACTGTGTTTAAATATCTCTATGCTATCAAAAGTTATAGCCAAAAAACCAGCAGGGCAGGGCAAATGGGAAACTTCTTGTCGGTTGCCCAGGCCATTGCCCTGCCCACTGTATGGATGTTAGTCCATCATGCGGGTGATGTGCTGGCCTCCTGCACCAGGTGATGCAAACCCTTGTGACACCACTGATTCCTCCATTTGGTGTATATTCCTGCTGATGCACAAGCACATTAGTAGTATTGAATTTGCATGTTGAGGGGCAATTCAGACTATCTTCCCATACAGGTACGTAGTAAGGCAGGGGTGGGCAAACTTTCACCTTTAGCAATCTTGGACCTTTAACAATTGTATAGAAGAGGGAATTTCAGCAGGTGCAGCTTTTCATCTCCCAGATGACAAGCTGCACCTGCTGAAATTCTCACTCCTGCACAGTTGTTAAAGGTCCAGGATCCCTAAGATTGAAAGTTTGCCCACCCCTGTAGTAGGGGGACGGGTGCCAGGTGGAGTGCACAAGTAGATGTATCATCCAGTAGCAAGTGGAGAACTGAAGAACAGTAGCCTTGCATGATGTCCAGGGCCTTGCTTTGAATGGGAAAGAATGATGAGTGCTAATTCGACCAGTGGGATGCACAATAGCTATGTTCTGAATCCACATTGTTAACAACAATGTGAAATATTCAGTGTCTTAATGTCCTTGTACGGGAAATAGTCACAGTAAACTAATTCAATGGCTTTTCACTTCAGTAGCACAGTGGAGACTGCTGTAGCCTTCTGTTCTGTATAGTGCATGCAGTTGTCTTTCCTGGATACCACTGCAAATCTTCCAATCCAAGGCTTGTTCATCACGGAAGGGAGAACTCCATTCATCTCCATGGTGTTGCATGTTGTTACAGCTGGACTTTCATTCCTTTGTAAGAGAAGTCACTTGTTAGGGATCCAGAATGACTGGCTGCAGAACCTGTCATCCACGAAAGTCTATGTTTAAATAAATTGGTTAATTATTAAGGCTGTAAAGCAGCAGTCTCTAAACCAGGGACCACTGCGCAATGGGAAAGGCATCCCCGACGCGACCGGCACTTACTGGGGAGCCATCCTTCCCCTCTGCTAATCTCCGTCAAACTGAACTGTAGCCCGCCACACCTGCCCAGAAATTTGGGCGCAATGGCTGATGGGTTACGGAACCCAGAAGCAGCGAGAAGGAGCTCAGTTTGGGGGAGATCAGCAGCCGGGAAGAACGCCTCCCCCTCAGAATGATAAATGCCATTTATGCAGGGGAGGGAAAAGGTAGGGCGCTGAATCCAGCCTGGTAGAAGCACACACCAGTTGCTTCCACATATGCTCTACATATGTGTGTAAATAAAGGAATTATTACAAAGACATTTAGTCAAAACATTAAGACAAAACTTTACAGAAAGTTTGAGCGAGCTGTTGAAAACACGACAAAAACGAGGCTTTTAAAAATACAATAAAAGTGAAGCCAAAACTGTAGGGATAATTTCAGTTCATCCTGATTTTCGGTATGTCTAGGGAAGCCAGATGGTTACAAATAGCCATGCCAAGATGGCCACAACAACATAGAGACATTTTGGGTGAGGCCCTTGCTGGAGTCTCTGAGAGAAAGCCCTGTACTTATCAGTGGGAGGTGGGTGCTGGCTTCTCTCATGCTTCCCATCAATGACAGCAATCTGTGATGGCAGCTCCTCCCCATCGACCAATAGGGAAGGTGAAAGATGGGAGTTGCTGCATGAGTCTCCATCAGCCAATGAGAGCATCACCTACAGGCCCCGTGAAGATGCAGGGGCATCTGGAAGAGAGATGCTCCCATTGGTTGATGTGGGTGCCAGGCACAGTGATGGAATAAGTTTCTTGGCTGTCACATGCTGATACCGGAAGGGGTCTACAGGCATAGGCCTTCAGCCAGTGCCAGACCTTGCCTGTCACTGAGGCAGTAACTACAAGTTGCAAATGAAGGGAATTTCAGAGAAACCATGGAGAAGGAGCAAAGTGGCGATAAATTCCATCATGCAGCTCCCACTGCATGTGGGAAAATGAGTGGCATGAATAAATCTGGTGACTTTGACCATTTTATTCCCCTCTTTATCACAGAGGCACTTCTATTCATGACTTGTTACTTGGTCCCCCTTCCTTCTTTAAGTGTGGAGGCTCTACTAACTCATCTGTAGTTGTCTTTCAGAGACTTTTATAAATGGATGTTGGGGCAAGATACCTGACTTGGGCAGAATTATGATGCTCAGGTACCATGGCCTGATTATATATATGTCTCGTGGCCTGAAGGACCTGTGCATTAATCCAATCTGAGACTCCTAAAAGCAATGCTGTGATAGAGTTAAAGAGAAGTAGCAGTATGAAACATTCCAAAAGAACGAGGCCAATAGATTAATTAGAGGAGGAGGAGGATAGAATCCCTGCCATGTGTGGTGCTCAAATAGGTATCTTTGGCAGTGTAATGCCCTAGCAATATTTTTTGGCATTCCAGCTTGTTAGCAGCCTGTCTAGTGAGAACTTTGAACTGCAGCCTCTATCTGTCTAGATCCACAGCCATTCTTAACACAGGGTGGGGATTCAGAAATGTTTTGTTGCAGCGAATATTCTGTTTTCTATCTAGTCCATCTGATGTTGCTGAAGAGACTTCACATTGCTGAAGAAGCTGTCCACGTTCAACCATCTTCCAAGCCAGGAAGCCAGGAAGGCATGGTCTCCATGTCCACTTCAGCCAAGATTCCACCAGAGGCATTTTCATGATTTCCAGGGAGAGCAAAAGAAGTGGAGCTTACTGGTGTCAGCAGTGGCAACCCCCCAGATGGTTGGGAGGCTGCCTTTTAAAAAAATTCCCCCAGTGCATTGTGTGAGGATTGTCATTTGTTAAGAAGCCTGAGAGCTGTTAGAACTACCTTTAGCAAACTACAATCTCCAGAATGCATGGTTAATAGAAGTGCATTGAAAGTGGATTAAACATGTAGTAGTGGCACCGTAGCCCTGGGTAGGCTGAGATTGAGGAACCCACATGTATTTTTAATTTGTTTTGTGCTGTTTAGTTTGTTTTGTCAGGACCCTCTTGGAGGTTCGCGCCTGAGGGATTTTGCCCCCCTACCTCCTCTAACCTCAGGCCTGATCCCAGGAACAATGGAATGTAATGATATACCGGGGGGCATATCATTGCAATCTGTATCCACAGATTCAGTTATATGGAGATCGGGTCCGGCTAGCCTCCTAAACCCGGAGGGCTTCCCTGGTCCTCCTAATGCATTATAAGGCATTAAAAACATCACTTCTTGTTTCTCCGTGAAACTGGAAGTCATGTGTTTTGAGCTCTGAAGCTCAGTCGGAACCTGGCAGAGGTTGGGAACAGATGTCCTTGGCATCTGTTGAACTCAGAAAACCCTCCGGGGGACCTCTTGAACCACAAGAATGGGTATTCACCTGTTTCATGGTGTCTGTGGGGGGGGGGGAGTTCTAGAACGGAACCCCCATGGATAAGGGGGCATACCCGTAATAGTGATGCTAGGGTAAAATTGCCATTGCAAAACTGAAAATGAACCAGTGTGAGATACAGGAAGCTGGATTAGATGGGCCTATGGCCTGATCCAGTGGGGCTGTTCTTATGTTCTTAACCAGAAAATGAACCAGTTCAAGAATGTAAGAACACGTGAACACCCTGATTCCCGCTCTCAAATTCAAGCTGAAAATCCATCCTTGGTATAACAACAACAACAACAGTATTTATATACCGCTTTTCAACAAAAAGTTCACAAAGCGGTTTACAGAGAAAATCAAATATCAAATATCTAATGGCTCCCTGTCCCAAAAGGGCTCACAATCTAAAAAGATGCAACACCAGCAGACTGCCACTAGAACAGACAGTGCTGGGGTGAGGTGGGCCAGTTACTCTCCCCCTGCTAAATAAAAGTGGAGCACCCACTTGAAAAAGTGCCTCTTAACCAGTTAGCAGGTATAACTTTTATGTTAGCCATAGTTCCATCTCAGGCTACTGAGAAGTTGTGCTGTTAACTCATGTTAAATTAACATAAAGCTAATAATTGCATTTTGTATTATTTTTGCATGTCAACTTTAAGAACTTGTTTAGCTGAAAAAAATCAACTAAAAATATACAGTGCAACAAATAAAATATCGATTACACTGTATTTTTGTACACAATAATTGAGTTTGCAGTACATAGTATGTGTGCAGTATATTTTGGCAGTATGTATGAGCCGTTGCAGTCAATTTAACTGATGTGACTTTTTGCAAGACAGATTCTTATGCTAGTTATTGATGGTTTTTTTTAAAGGAATGAAGCAAGGGAATGCATTTCCATAAATGAAAGTAGCTGCGCTCTACAGGGAGTATGGAGAGTAGTTCCATTAGTAAAGTGTTTGCATAGGCAAGAGTGCTTAATTAGTTCAATTAGCACTGGAGCTAGTCCAGTAGTAGCGTGAACTCCTGTCATGCCATAGTAAAAATGTGTTCTTGGGAAGTTGATAATTCACGCCAGTGCTGGACTTGTACCACTGGAAGTGTGGCTAATTAAGCCCTTGTCTCTTCAAATGCTACTGACGCTCCCAGTGCTACACAGTCCCTTTCGGTCATGGATAAGTATTCTCTTCCTATAGTTATTTTTCTCATTAATAATATAGTAGTGTGGCAATTATGCTTCTTCATTTGAGCTGTGCGTACCAAGCGGAACATGGAGTCAGATCCTGCTCACCATACGATCAGGAGAACTCTACACATTTTGTTTGCCAGTATACAGCAAGTTCATAATGGCATAAACATGCATCATTAAACACCCACGTACATGCATATGGAAACCCTGTTTGGGCCAGACACTTGTGCAAAAGTATGTGATGTTCACATTTTTACATGCAGCTCCAGTTTTCTTGCAGCAACTATCCTTTTATTTTACCGATGTCAAATATTTATACGACACCATTCTGTTGGAGAAGCCTTCAGGGTCATGTATAGAACTGCCCTGAGATGATGTCATAGAGTTTCTGGATTTGATCCCAAAAGCCAAACTCTAAGAGCACCTTTCACATTGTTTAGTTGACAATCCTACTGGCATTTTGTATCAGTTTTGCTGAAATTGATAGAGTTACATAAGAACATAAGAACAGCCCCACTGGATCAGGCCATAGGCCCATCTAGTCCAGCTTCCTGTATCTCACAGCGGCCCACCAAATGCCCCAGGGAGCACACCAGATAACAAGAGACCTCATCCTGGTGCCCTCCCTTGCATCTGGCCTTCTGACATAGCCCATTTCTAAAATCAGGAGGTTAGTTAACAAAGACAACCTTATCTTCTAATAATACGAATACATAGCTATGCATCCATCTGCTCAATACTAACCTGCGCTGAATTAGGCAGGCCAACAGGCTTGCGCCCTATCCAGCACATAGCTGCTGTTCAGAGTATGGGGATTTATTTCCCTTTGCCCAGTGTTATGCAACAGGCACTCCTATGGAGCTACTCGGATCTGCCCCAACGAAATCGCTGGCGCAGATCCAAGCAACCTGGTGTAACGCCAGGCTGACTGGGAGGGGGTTAGGATAGGTCCTAAGTTCCGGAAGCTGGTCCCATCACCCTCCCTGGTGAAGTTTGCCCACTGGTTTGCCCTCTCCTGCCCCGAAATGGCCCCATTTCACCCTCCACCACCCTCTGCAACATTCCATAACCGGTCACCCTCTGCCAGCACGATCTTACCTTTGTCAGGCGCCGTGGAGGCTGGATTTGGTCTTTGTGGACCAGCGCATGTCTTTGCACCAGTTCAGTCAACTCAAAAGGAGATGATTTGATTTGAGATGCAAACAAGCTTTACGGCACACTCGCTACACTCCTGGGCTGGTGCAAGGGAATTGCACCAGCCAGACAGAAAGTGAAAATTGTGCTCTAAGTGAAACTACTTGAACATGTGCAGCACAATCCTTTGCATGTTTAAGCAGAAATAAACCCCATTGAGTTGAATGAAGCCTTCTCCCATCTAAGTGTGCACTGGATTGCCGCTTTAATTATCAAATAGATTTGAGCTTCTAGAAAATGAGTCACAAGTTATTAGTGGCGGCTTTTAGCTAATTAGCAGCTGTATTAGTGAAACTTCCACTGTCTTGACAAACAGCAGGGAGGAGAGGGATTAACTGTATGACATATTATTTAGCCAACTTTGCTTCCCTGGGGACACAGTTATTTTGTTGTAAGGGTTCCTAGCCTCAAGCTGGCAATACTTTGGTTCTGTGTGCTTTGTGAGATTAAAATCCTGGCACAAGATGAAACAGGAATAGGAACTCAACCTGGGCATAATGTTATTTGGGTTTTGAACAACCTGGATGTGACAGATTCTTCTGTCTTGCATCTCTAGTTATGTGCAGATTGAATTTTTTTCTCTTCCTTGGGATTTTATTTTGTGTTAAATTTCCAATGCCATGGATTACACTTTGACATTGTATTGGCAACCTTCAGTCTCGAAAGACTCTGGTATCGCGCTCTGAAAGGTGGTTCTGGCACAGCATCTAGTGTGACTGAAAAGGCCAATCCAGGAGTAACAATCCCTTCCGGGAGCAAGTGCAGTCTGTCCCTGGTCTGTCTCCCTGGCTATGGGCCTTCCTTCTTTGCCTCTTTGCCTCAGTCTGTTGGCAAAGTGTCTCTTCAAACTGGGAGAGGCCATGCTGCACAGCCTGCCTCCAAGCGGGCCGCTCAGAGGCCAGGGTTTCCCACTTGTTGAGGTCCATCCCTAAGGCCTTCAGATCCCTCTTGCAGATGTCCTTGTATCGCAGCTGTGGTCTACCTGTAGGGCGCTTTCCTTGCACGAGTTCTCCATAGAGGAGATCCTTTGGGATCCGGCCATCATCCATTCTCACGACATGACCGAGCCAACGCAGGCGTCTCTGTTTCAGCAGTGAATACATGCTAGGGATTCCAGCACGTTCCAGGACTGTGTTGTTTGGAACTTTGTCCTGCCAGGTGATGCCGAGGATGCGTCGGAGGCAGCGCATGTGGAAAGCGCTCAGTTTCCTCTCCTGTTGTGAGCGAAGAGTACTTTGACATATTCTTTTGTTAAACCTTTTATTAAAGTTTATATCAACGTTCTCATCCCCTCTGCTCACAATATGACCATTCAATGAAACATTTAAAATGTCATTATAGTTTTAATCTATTATTTACTGTAGTCTTGTAAATAATCTTTTTACAGTATGTAGAAAAAGAAGTGCTTAAAGAGGAGGAGGATTTGCAAATAAAGATGTATAAGAGAAGATTCCTAGCTTTAAAAAAAAAAAAATCTCTGTATTCCCATCTACGTAGACCCCATTTTAAAAATACTCCCTTTTTTCTCCTGCTGCAGAATACTCCAGGTTTTTTCACTAAGTTCCACTTTGTTCAAAGGTGCTTACTCCCAGGTCAGGCTGCAATCCTATATACTGGGAGTAAACCCCAATGAACACAGTGGGACTTACTTTTGAATAGACATGGGTAGCATTATGCTGTCAGTCTTTCACTCACATGTTCAAGAGCCAAAGTATACATTAGCGTGGTAATAAATGTTAAAGTGAAAGAGCCCTTTGTTCCAGGCAGCTTAGAGTTGGGTTGTCCCTTACTTACTTACTTACTTACTTACTTGGAGTTGTGACTTGAAAGAGGTTGAAGACCACTGTTCTAGATGGAGGCCACCCACAATCCCTGCGACAAAAAAAATGCGTATATTACGCATCTGTTTCCCTCTCTATTGACCCAAGATTCAGATGTATACATCTTTGTATCCTATGCAGTACTAGTTATACCCTGTCACTGGCATGGACACTTCAAAGAGAGGAAAAACTGCCATGTTGCATGTCTAGGAGGTGAGCCGTTCATTGTATTTGTCTGGAAGGTCTTGTTCAGCAGTCAGGATGACTTGAGGGTCAGAATGCCAAAAGACCTGAAAAATGAGCTGTGAATTCCTGCTACGACTTTTGCTTATATGATGTCAAGAAAAATTAATCATTGGCTTGCAGTGAAATGGTAGAGCCTTGTTATCTTGGGCAGAATAATCTTCTTGGGGAAGCACAAGGGCATGGCTGCAGGGCAGGACAAAGATTAAGCACACAAATGCATCTTCTGCAAGGAATGTTTGTGTGGGACTCTGCAAGAAAGGGCATGAATTGATGGGGAAAAGGAACAGGAGCTTTGCATCATGGTTGAACTAGCTATCTACTGGCAGGGGCGTTGCAACTGGGAGACAATGCATCAGTTTTGCCACAGAGTGCTGAAAAAATAAGCCCCTTACCAGGAACCATCATGCAGTTTTTGCAGATTCAGAAATGCAGAACTTCCGGTTTTATTGAAGGAACACGGCAACAAAGTTTTATTTCCCTTTTAAATCAGTGGCTCCCAAACCAGGGATCACAATCCAAATGAGGGCTGCATGGATATTCCTTAGGGTCACGGTAAGACAGCATTCCCTGTGATTATTATTGGTAGATACCAACTCCATGGGTCTCCAGGCTAGGAGAAAAACTATATTTAGGGTCACAGTCGAAAAGGTTTGGGAAACACTACTTTAAGCAAATCTGGAAGCCCCGTCTCTCTGGGTTTGTGAAAACCATGCAATGGAGCATGGGAAGGAGACAGATCATCTGCTTCCTGCTTGAGCTGGGGGGGAAGTAGATCAATGGGGCTTGCATCTGAGGTGGACTGGATGGAGGCAGTGGCAGTGAAGGGCACCCCAAACCTGCCCCCCACCCCCATCATCTGTGCAAGCCACATCAGATTGCCTCATGGCTAGACCACCCCACAAACAGCCATTCCCTGCATCACTTCTGGTAACTATGCCACCTGCTGGTCCTAACACTTTGAAGCCATCCCAAAAGGAAGATACAACAGTCCCGCTTTCCGCAGACAGAAAGAGTTTTGTTTTTTTAATGGGGGCAAACGATGGTCTCTTCAGAAGATCTTTTCCTCTGCAGGGTCATGCCTTATACTCTTTGTTTCTTAATCAATATGTCCATGCCAACACTGGTATTTGTGCATTTTTTGAGGTATCTCTGCTCCCTGAGGCATCTGGTGGGCCACTGTGAGATACAGGAAGCTGGACTAGATGGGCCTATGGCCTGATCCAGTGGGGCTGTTCTTATGTTCTTAACTACAATTCCCAGGAAGCCTTGCAGGTCTCTTGTTATCTGGTGTGCTCCCTGGGGCATTTGGTGGGCCGCTGTGAGATACAGGAAGCTGGACTAGATGGGCCTATGGCCTGATCCAGCGGGGCTCTTCTTATGTTCTTAGCTAATTCCTCTTGCATCACCTTTGCTAAGAGCTGTGAACTGGACTACAAGAGTCTTCACATCAGTTGAATTTGATCTTTAGTATGTTCACTGGAAAACTCACTTTCATATTGTATATACTGTATGCTCAAATAAAATTACATAATCAAGAACGGGAGTCCCTGGGTCTGGATTTTAGAAAAGAAAAATATGTTTTTCTTTTTAAAATTTGGATAAGAATTTTCTTTCTTAAAGAATTCTTAAGATTTTTCTTTCTTTCATTTTTCTTTCAGAAGAAAAAAAGCAGCAAGGGAGTTGTTTGGGCTTGATTGTTCGGGAAACAAACCCTAACTCATTTCAACAAGTTCCTCTTGTTCCGTACTGAGGGTATGGTGCAATGTTGCAAAAAGCAAGCCAAGGCCTCTCTGTTTTTCTTCCAGAATTGCACCTCCCTGGATCTGAATTGCTGTGGTCTTTTTTTTTTTTCCTCCTACCTGCTGGGCAGATGTTCCTAAACTATTTTTGCTCACATCGAAGCCATACCAGCTGGTTGCACAAAGCTGCACCCAGCGTGGGGTCAAGTGGTCAGAGGGAGCCTTGATCAAGAAGCACACTTCAACTCTCCTCTTACTATTTACTAAACCACTGGAGTGCATCTGAGTTTGCAAGAGAAAGGACAGGCAGCTAGAATGAGTTACTTATAAACCATTTTGCCAGGTGCCAAGGGAGGGGGAGAATCTGGCCACTCCAAGGAGCAGAGAACAGGTCGGTCTCACCATGTTGATTCCAAACGGTTGGGTGATATTTGAAGTTTTCTTTAAGGAATCCACACATTGAACAAAACATCAAAAGCCTTCAAGGTAAAGAGAAAATAGGAAAGATCTAATTTTTTAAAAAACAGCTTTTTGTTGAAATTAAGGATATTCAATCCTTAATTTTTAAATTCTATGTACATCTTCAACAGGCAGAATGTTCTGGAATGTTTTACCAGCTTTGGCGGGTGTTGCAGTTATAACTCCTTCTAACGAGGCAGGCATCTGACTCCCAGTATTCCTGACTAAATTGTTTTGATACTCCCCATTCTAGATTTAGATCTGGTTTGGGGACTGAAACACCTTTGTTGCCCTGGTGGGCGGTCTTTGCCAGGAGCTAAAGAGGAAGGGCATGGCCCTGTTGTTCTGCTGGCTCTCTTGAAGTGGTTTGATACCTTTGATCGTGTCATCCTTCTGGACTCTCTGGGTGGCACGGTGTTGTGTGGTTCCACCTCTACTTGTTAGGTCTGGAAGGTGGTGCTGAGAGGCTTCTTCTTGACCCCTTGGCAAGTGGCCTGTGAAATGTGCAACCACTTGGCATGGTTTTTTCCTATATGGTCTCATTCTGTTTACATGGTTTCTCTATTCTGGCGTGTTATGTGTAAAACTTGAGTTTGTTTGAGGAGGACCAGAGGGAAAACTGCTGCAGGAGAGGAGGCTGCAGGTACCAGCAGAGGGAAGGTAGAGGCTGCTGTGTGCAGAGGCCTATAAAAGGGGCTGCACAAGCAAGGAGCGGGATAGACCACCAGGGAAGAGCTGCCATGAGGAGACTTGGAGAGCGAGCTCTACAGAGGAAGGGGACCACCAGGGAAGCTGATGAGAGAAGGAGCAAGCTGGGGGAGAGACCAAGCTGCAGAGCGGAGCTACAGAAGAGCTGAGGAGAGAGTTATAGCAAGGAGCCCCTGGGAGAGCCTCAGAGATCCAGGGAACAAACACTGAGCCTTTGCTTCAAGTCCTGCTGCCTCCTGCCCGCCTAGTGCCTGCCTCAGGTCCTCACTCAATTGGGGAATTTGGAACAAAGGTGCTTTTTTTTGGTTCAGGTTCCATTCCTCACAATAAAAGCCTTGAACGTACGTTAGTTTCAGTGGTCTCTGTCAATCCTGCATAACAGGCGTAACTAGAGTGATGTGCGAAGGTAGCCTGGTGTGTTTGTGGCTCAGGTAAAGTGAAGAATTTGCCCCAATCTTCTGTATTGTTTTTGTACGTGCTGAGGTTTTGTGATACTGAAGAACAGTACTTGTCAGAAATCTTCTGCTGCCCGTCCTCCAAGGACATTGGAAAAGTCAAGGCAGTAACACAGAATGTGAAAATTACATATTCCAGTTGTTGGAATATGTGCCACAGTTCTAGCTTAAAGTGCATAAGGTCAGCCCGTGCATGAGACCAACTGAGAATGTTGCCTCAGACAGCAGATTGGCAGGGGGCACTCATCTCCATCTGCCCACTCTGAATGGGAAAAGCGAAGTAGAAGAGGAAATGTGGTGGAAAGGAGAGTGGAGGGCTAGAGAGTCCCACTAGGAGGAGTGGAGATAGCACAACTCTAGATCTGGGGGCAGAATTTGCATGCCACCTCAGGCACCAGGAAGTTTTGGATCAGATCGGCTTGTGTGTGCTGTACAGGGTTGACCTCCAATCTGTGGAGCCAGGAAATAGACATCCTAGCACAGAGCAGGTAGGCTGGAGTACTCTGTACATAACTAGGGCCATGGACTTGCATGCCCAAGTCCAGGCCTGTCTATGCCAGTGCTGCTGGTTGGTCACCCAAGGCCAGGAACCCTACAAACAGGGCATGAAGGCAACAGCCCTCCCCTGCTGTTGCTCCCTTGAAAATGGAACTCAGTGGCCATATTCAGTGGCGTAGGGGACCTCCTGATGCAAAGGGGGGGATACCACTGAATTCCTTTTGCTGTTTCTTTCCTACCTTCTTGCAGCCTTGCTGGAGGCTTGTGACTGCCCACTGTGGGAAACAAGATAGTGGACCAAAGTGGAAACTTTGGTCTCAACATTTAGGCTCTTCTTATGCTCTTTTCCTGATGTTTTTATTGCTTTCTGTTGTGTTGTTTTGCTATAATGAACTGTTGCTCTTTTATAACACTCTGGAATATGATGTAGCCAAGGCAGTGCTTCATCTGCCCACGTGTTTCTTGGCATGATTACATGTCATACTCTTTCACACTCCTGTGCTTTTTTTTTTTCCCATCCGTAATAACCATGTGAATACCACTGGCTCTTTGTGAGTGGAAAGGAAACTCTTAAAAGTGGTCTGGTTGGGGCTGGGAAATGCTGCATTTTCTGCTTGCATTACAGCATATATGAGGCGTCAGTATCTATCATCTTGCTGTCCAAGGTTGAACCAAATGAACATCAAGGTCTCAAAATGACCATACTCTGGCTGCATTTTCAGACATGAAGTATTGACTAAAATAAGTTGTTGAGTGGCCAGTAATGTTTGTCGCCGCTGTCAGGAATACACTGAAGCAACTGTCACTTGAAGTCAGTGCCTTGATGTTCCTGGCAGAGCTGTAGGATGACGGAGCAGGATATTGCTGTATGATCTGTAAATCACCCCTCAGGCAGGCCCCAGCCATTAGCGTCTCCTTATTTTCTGGGAATGGCATTTGTCTACCCATCTCATGCTGTGCTTTAGAGCAAGTCTTCAGACAAACCCGAAGCCAATTTCCTCAGTATCAAGAGTTCCATGTTTCTGGAGCTTCGGTGAGCCCATATGCTTGCGTTCATAGCTCCTCCTCGTCCTTCCTTATGTGAAATATGACAGGGCACAAATGCCAGAATGCTACACTGCTAATAGCTCCTGTGGATTAAGAGCAGCCATTGTCAACCACTATGCTGTGGCATACTGGTGTGCCGCGAATGGTTCCCAGGTGTGCCATGGAAATTTTGGAGGGGATCATTTATTAGTAGAACCATTTGGGGGGTTGTGAGCCCCCCATTGACAGCACAATGTGCCTTGTCAGTTGTCAAAAAACAGATGGTATTCCTTGACCATTTTAGTGCTTGCCAGTGTGCCATGAGATGAAAAAGGTTGAAAATAATTTATTTAGAGCAGGGTTGGGCAAACTTTCAACTTTAGGGACCCTGAACCTTTAACAATTGTGTAGGAGAGAAAATTTCATCTGTTAGGTGACAAGCTGCACCTCCTGAAATTCCCTCTTCCTGTTAAAGGTCCAGGATCCCTAAAGTCGAAATTTTGCCCACCCCTGATTTAGAGTAAAAACTGGAATCTGATTGGCCTCATCTTCTGTGTCATCGCATGGGCAGTCAAAATGCGTCACAAGTGATTAAGGGTCCAATCCTATGGGCCTTACCCCCAGTGTTCCTCCAGCTCTGGATGTTGCAGACGTGCCTTAAAGCATGTTCATGGCAGCAGGGGAGCAAGGAGTGCCAGTTCTGGGCCGTTGCCAGTTGGCGAGGTCCTCAGAGGAGCAGCTGGCAGTGCATATCTCCGCTGCTTGGTGGAAAGACTTTTTGGCGCAGGGGGAAGGCAGAACTGGGCAAGGGGAGGGGAGAATCAGGCCCGGGAAGGGGCAGAGATGGCAACAGCCTCTGCAGCCATATCCTGCGCTCCCTCCCTGCCCTGTAAGCCAGACATGGGCCTCTGCACAGACAGCGATTCTCCACCCATTCAATAGTGGACACAGCTTCGAGGAGACTCATTGGGTCAGTAGGGAATGTTCCCGTCAAGGCTCCAGAGGCTGTCCATGTGCCCATAAGATGCAGTGGCAGCCATATCAAGGCTGCTGCTCCTCTAAGTGCTGGGGCAGCATAGGATTGGGGTGTGATATGGCACAAGTCGCAGGAGTTTGTGGCACAACCAGGCAGAAGCTGGATGAATCCGGTTGTGGCAGTCAGGCATAGTGCACTCCCAGCTCAGGTTAAACACATCCCAAGATATGGGGGGGGGGGAGAGAGAGAGAGTGCTGTGTATTTACTGGAGTCTATATTAGAGTGGCTGCAAACTTGTACTGTCTTGTATCTTTTGCTTCCCGTGATCTTGGCTGAAAACAGAGCTTGTAGTGTCATAAAGCTTGCTACCTTCATAAGTAAATACTTTACATTTGATCACGCTGTAAAGTATATATAATATGGAAGACTGTGAGTCTCTTGGGGAGACCGTTGTGAGATTGTGAGTCGCTTGGGGATGGGACCACTACTAATATGAAGGGGGAAAAAAAACACTGCAGGTCACAATGGAGAGGGGAAAGGCAGTCTATAAATACTGTTTGTTATTATTAATAAAAATAAGTGGTTCCAATTTCCATTAACTGTGGACCAAAATAGATGTGATTTTAAACATAACATCTGAGTCCATGGGGGCTTTATTTTGACAGATAGCGGTGGCAGTGACTCCTATGCAGGGTTGAAACTGCAAATGGGGCAAAAGGGTTAAACTAGCTGTTATATGACCTGGGAGATAAAAAAAACCATTTGGTCTAATGGCAGCTTTCCTCCTGGGGCAAATAGTTGCAGTACCACCACGCCCCCCCCCCCCAGTCTGGATCACTCAGCTGAATATTGAAATTAGCTCTCGGTTATCATTTGGAGATTGCCCCATGCATTGTGGAAATGATCTTCCTTAGGCTAAGACAGTGGTTCCCAAACTTTTTAGTACTAAGACCCATTTATTAAAACAACATTATATCATGACCCACCCAGGTTTACCAGATTTATTTATTTATTTGTAAGTAATAACCAGAAACAAGACCCTTGAATATTTATCCCCCTATATTTACGCATGCTTGCAGACAACAGTAACTGAGCTCTTTGCAGGGTAATTAGCAGCTTCAGTATCTGATTTTTGAATAGCCTCAGAGCTCGGGGCAATTAGTTATCTGATCTTTCTATCACTCTTTGGCGACCCACCAAAAATCAGGTAATGCCCCACCAGTGGGTCCCAACCCACAGTTTGGGAACCACTGGGCTAAGAGGTTTCATTTCATCTAGTTTACCGGTTAAAACAAGTACACTCAGGGAAAAATTCTTTTCTCCACATTTCTAAATAAACAGAAAACGTAAACAAAACAGGAAAATGGTGATTGTACCACTGGTGCAGAATTGAAGACCAACCAGTGCTCTAAAGTGTGGCTCTCTTCTCTTGTAGGAGGAGATAGAGAGCGGATGACAGCAAACCATGAGACGTACCTCCTTATGGCCAGCACTCAGAATGATATGGAGGATTGGGTGAAGTCTATACGCCGGGTTATTTGGGCGCCTTTCGGAGGTGGTGAGTATGTCCATCAAAGATATGAGAAGACAGACACAATTTATTTTTGTTGAAATATATGCATACAGCTTATTTTATTCTGACAAGTGCCAGGCAGGGATTCTCTGCAATGAAAAGGAGAAATCAAATGAAACATAAAGATATGGCAACCTCCACTATTTTGACAAAGATAATGCCTCATGCTCCTATGAGGTTTGCAATAGTGCAGTAAACAAACTGCTTCCGGTAATATTTTATTCACATCCTTTCAATATATATATATATTTCTCTGCAACCCATAAAATAAGCCCCTTCATCTAGATAGCAGGTGTGTTGCCCATTTCATGTTGCTGGTGCACATAGCATCTTCCTAAAGTCACCACAATGTCAAAACTGTGTACAAACTCGTACAGATGGGACCTCAGTATCCACTGATTTGGCATCCCTTGGTTTGACTCACCAGGATCCACCTTTAAATACCTTGAAACAAGGGGAAAAAGCACCCAAATCCAATTTCCTATTAAACCACACTGGTTGCAAGCATCTTGGGATTAAAGATAGCTTTAAGGACCCACTTCCAGGTTTCTTGTAGCTCCATAATGCATTGGTATACATGCTATACTGCATTCAGCCACTAGATGGAGTGAATAATTCCATTAGATTCCATTAAATTCCATTATTCACCTATCTACTGGTTGAATACAGTATAGTGTCTATACTAATGAATTCTGGGTGACAATGAAGGCGCAGGAAACCTGGAAGTGGGTCTTTAAAGCTATTTTTCCACTGATTTGGTATCCACTGATTTTTTTTAATCCCCTTTAGGTTCCAGAATGGAACCCCAGTGGAAAACGAGGTACAACCTGTATTGTGAAATCTAGTCCATAGATTAAACTAGCCAAATAGGTATGGATCCTGTGTTAGGTAACAGTGAGACCTGCTATAATGAAGACTACCTGGTGCAAATGTCACAAATTGCTAGGTGACCTTATGTGCAGGGAGAATGAAATGGCCCCCAAGCTCATATGAGATTCCTTTTCAGTGAGGGGGCAATTCCACACTCTCAAAAGCAGTGCAGTCGTGGAGCGGTTTTCTCTACTGAATGGATGAAGAACTTGTGTGTCAAGTCTGTTTTATGGGTGCCATTTGCAAGAGGTCTGAGTCCGCTGTGTGGTCTTCCTGACTTATGATCTTATCTCCCAGTAGCAACCGATTGGGTTAAGGATGGAATTACTCTCAAGTGTCCCGGTTTTTCACCAGACTAGAGCATCAGCATAAAAGAACACAGAATTTCTGGCTTGTCACCAGTAATGCTTGGCTGTGAAAACAAATGTCGGGCAGTTCAGTAGCTGACACTTGTATTGTTTTTGTAATAGGAGAGAACAGAGATGCAGCTGAAAACTATGTTTACTCTTGGAAAATCACCCTTTCCACTTATCAATTAGACCATGGGGGGGCCTGAAGAAAATTATTGTTAACAGAACCTCCGTGGGGAACTACACAACATGCATACTCCCTACCCATAATTTAAGGCTGTGGGATTTTGCTTAGGAAGGGAATTTCAGCCCTTGGCTGGTGGTCCTGTGCTGTGGCACCCGTTCAGCTGGAGGCCTGCCCAGCTACCTTCAGATGTTTCTGCAGCTGTGTCTGGGATGCCCCTGTGGGGAGAAGACACTGACTGAATGAGGTCTGAAACTCATTTGAAATACATTCCGCCCATCTACTAGGAATCTCATGCCTGTGCAGAAACAAGGGAACGGTCCAAAGAATTTTGCACTCTGGTTGCAGTGACCTACAATGGAGAGTTTTAGTGGAGTAAACAAGGTCAGATTCTTGCTGAATTTCCCATGGCTCTGAGAAGCTGTTCTTTCTGTTTTACTGTCTGTCACGGCTTGCTTGCTGGCCAAAAATTAGGGCTAATTTTGAGGGACCAAAGGAGACCCAAACTCTTAAAACCTCCCCCCCCCTCGCTTCCTTTATCACCGTTTGTGTCTGAGCTGGTGGCTACCACCTTTTCCAAGAACCTTCTTGGAAAATCATGGCAAGTGTCACGCAGCATGGAAATTAAAGAGGGGAAAATTGCAGCCATTAGCTAGCAGCCCCTAGGACAAATGCCCCCACTTCAGGAATAAGATTTGTTCCTGGATATTGTTGTCACCACCTCAGTACATCTGCATAGAGGAGGGTGAGTACCACCTGCCATGCATCCTCTGGCATCCTGGGCATACACAGAGAACTGTAACATTCAAATACATCCCATACTCACAAACTCCAGTGTGCATAGGTCTAGAACAGGGTTGTCCAAAGTTTTTGGCAGGAGGACCACATCGTCTCTCTGACACTGCGCCAGGGGCCGGGGAAAAAAAAGAATTAATTTACATTTCAAATTTGAATAAATTTACATACTTTTACATAAATGAATATATTAAAGATGAACTTACATGAATGAATGAAGGTCTTGCAATAGCTCAAGGCCTATAAAAGGCCTTGCACAAAGATCTATAAAAGGCCTTGCCTTTCCTTTTCTGCTGCTACTGCATCACAGATGTGAAACAACAAGCAGTGGAGGGAACGCTCATCCCACAGCTCACGCAAGAGGTCAAACAGTTGCCCTCACGCTGAGAGCAGTTGCGTTGGGCCAGTGTGGGTTCCAACAAATCACCGGAGGGCCAGAGGCTCATTGGAGACTGGGAGCTCCCTGAGGGCCGCAAGTGGCCCCAGGGCCGGGGTTTGGGCACCCCTGGTCTAGAAGATCACATGCTCAGTTACTAGATTTACCTGGGGAAATGACCGCACAATGGTCCTATGTGGTGAATTTTACAGGCCTGTACTGTGTTCAGACAGACCCCCGTGGACAATTAGAGAAATCCAAGATGGGACCAGCATGCAAGTGCGTGGAGAGGTGAGCTCTCCCTCCCTCTTCTCCATGAATGTGGGCCAGATTAGGGAGAGTTATCATCATTTCTGACCCCATGAGAGTCTGCAGGCACAATCCTAACTTGCGCTGGAAGCAGGCAGACCAGTGGCCTGTGCTGTATCCAGCACAGGTTTGGGGCCCAAGGCAGCGCAAGGGAGCCTTTCTCCTTACTCTGTATCACACTGCAACAGCCCCAATGGGTTTACTTGTAACTGTGCCACCTGATGAGGTGGCGCAAATCCAAGCAGCCCAGGACTGCCCCGGGCTGCCCGGGAATAGGGTCTGGATGCAGCATAACCACTGGATCGTGGCCCTGCCTCCTGCTCCCCACCTGCCTGCCCCCGGGAATGCCTCTCGCCCACCCTCCCCCGCCTCAAAACACCTCCCACCTTCTCTCCATCCTCCCCATGCTCCCCAGACCCCTGCATCAGCCAAGCTTGGCCAATACAACTCACCAGTCCTCCGGGGCCTGCATCAGCATGGGGAGGTGAGCAAGCATCTGTGCACCAGTCCATCTCTCAGAAAAGTGGCGCAAAAGTACCTTATGTCACCTTTGCAACACTTTTGGGCTGGCACAAGGGACTTGCATCGGCCCAAGTGAAGGACAGGATTGTGCCTTACATGCTGTTTAGGATTTAAGACATTGGTAAATGCCTTTTAGAGTGCTCAGACATCTTTAGCAACTTGCCATGAGTTGCCATTGTGAAGAAAAATGGAGTCACTGGCTGATAAAGAGCGCAAATGCTGGCATTGAATAAAAAGGCTTTTAGTGGTTTTAGGTTTCTGCTATAATGGATATTGGTTGGCAGTGGGCCTAAATTGCATTAGAAACATAAAAGACGTGTCCTCAGATGGTTGCAGACCACAAGGAAAGTGTGTTTTTAAGTGTTGTTGACTATTCTGTGTCATTGTCCCCCATCACATTTGTTAATGAGGGCTAAGTTGAACATTCTGTGCTTTTTTGTGTCAAAAGGCATTTCCCATTTCAATTATCTTCAGCGCCTATTGCAAACATAGCATGTTGCTCTAATGTAGTTCTTCTTGGTGTCATTATCCTTCTTCATCGTGGCCCTTGCAATCCTCATCCTCATTTGCTCACAGTGCTATTTGCGTCGTGTTGACTGTCGCGATTCACGTGGCGTTTTGGATGATGTCACAATGCTGCTTGTGGAAATGATGTTGCAAGTGCTACACTACAGCCAGTCATATAAAATGTTAACTTGGGCAAATGAGATTCCAGAACTGAGGCAAAGAAAGTGGCAATTATAAGGAATCAAATAGCAGTGGGAAATGGGCGATGTCAGATGCAAGGGAGGGCACCAGGATGCAGGTCACTTGTTATCTGGTGTGCTCCCTGGGGCATTTGGTGAGATACAGGAAGCTGGACTAGATGGGCCTATGGCCTGACCCAGTGGGGCTGTTCTTATGTTCTTATGTTCAGTGAACCAACAGAGATGTTTGACTTGACGACTGTGGGTTGGGTTGGGTTTGTTTGTTTTAATAATTTGTTAGATGTACTTCGTTCAAAGCAAATACTGAAATATTCATTGCTGCCTTTTTATGTGAAAGTTGCAACTATTAAACATTATTTTCATCCTGTATTTGAAATGTTAAAGGGGGCTTCTTCTTCTTCTTCTTCTTCTTCTTCTTCTTCTTCTTCTTCTTCTTCTTCTTCTTCTTCTTCTTCTTCTTCTTCTTCTTCTTCTTCTTCTTCTTCTTCTTCTTCTTCTTCTTCTTCTTCTTCTTCTTCTTCTTCTTCTTCTTCTTCTTCTTCTTCTTCTTCTTCTTCTTCTTCTTCTTCTTCTTCTTCTTCTTCTTCTTCTTCTTCTTCTTCTTCTTCTTCTTCTTCTTCTTCTTCAGTCCTTAGCTTAACTGGAGAGCAGGTCATCCCCTTAGCCAATACACCAATTCATCACCATTTGGTGGTGATATTTCTAGCCTTGTTGATGGTCAACCGTTGGTTCCATAGATCTTCCTCAATGTGTTTGAGCCACAATGTCTTTGGTTTCCTTTGCCGATTGAACCCTCCTGTAGGCAGGTCGCTTGTGTGGCCGCCAACTGGTGTTCATTCTGAAGATGTGGCCAAACCATCTCCGTCTGCATTTTTTAATTTGTTCTTTGACTGACAGTTGTTGGTCACACCTTATGCAAATTCTCCCATTACAACGCGATCACGAAGATAGACACCAAGGATCTGTCCCAGAGCCCAATCTTATCCAACTTTCCAGCACTAGTGCATCTGCAGTGCCGCCCTGAGGCAAGCAAACAAAAGTTCTCTTACCTTGTAGAGGGCCTCCATAACTACCCTTCCACCACAGGATGCAGTACTCACCCCATTGGCACAGCTACACTAAGGCTGGAAAGTTAGATAGGATTTAGCCCTCAAGCTGTGCATTTGGAAGACCTCAAGGGAAGGATGTTTCCTTACTGATATCTACTTCTTAAAATTTTTTAAAAGGGGACCCTTGTTTCCACGCCATCTGTGGATAGTGAAATCCACAGATGCCGGACCTGTGAACAAGGTGGGTGAACTGAATATGACAGCAGTAGTGGACCTGCCCTCACTGCACCCCGGGGCAGGTCTGCAACATGCTGCACCCCTGAAATGATACCTCCCCAGCACACCACCCCCTTCTTCCCCATAATACTCATGGAACCTCGCACAACATTCAGCAGCAGGCAAAAAGCCCAATACTTCTGGTTTTGTTGGGAAGCCAGAAGTGTTGCTTAAAACAGCGGGAGATGCCTCAGAAGGCTTTTCACCCACTGCCAAGCGCCACGCAAGGCCTCGCCTGCCTGCAGAACGGCTCAGACAGGCAGGCAGGGCGGTGCGGTGGGCAAAGACACCAGCAGGGGCACATCAAATGTGCTGCTCGGGGCTTTTGCCCCCCTGCCCCTACCGCAGGTCTGCCACTGTATGACAGATATGTGTGAGAGCTAAGAGAGATACATTTTATTCCTGCTCTCTTAACAGAATTCAGGATCACCCAATTAAGCAATTCAACTTTCAGACTTCACACAATATGTGCTAAATAGGAGAAATTCTCCATTGTGAGGTGTCAAGATTGCTGGTAGCTTACATGGCTTTTTAAAAAGAAAATGCAGTACGTTTTTGATGGCAAAGACATTGATTAATAGCTAGTCCCCACTAAATGATATATAGAACCTCCTTGTACCAAGGCAGTACACCTCTGAATACCAGAGCACAAAAAGAAAACGGTGAAAAGCAGTTCTAATCTTCATGCCCTTCTGAGTAACTAGAAGTATCTGGTTGGTTGCTATTAAAATGCTGTAGTAGATTAAATGGGCCTTGGTCTGATCTGTCCATTCTTTTATATTCTTGTATCAATTTTTCATGGATCTACCTTTTCAAAGGCAGCTGCCTTATACTGAATTTTACCATTGGTCTACTTGGTCCAAGGTTGTCAACACGGGCCTGTGGTGGCTCTGCAGGGTTTCAGACAGGAATTTTTCTCTGCTGTGCCAGGGATTGAACTTGGAACTTTCTGCCTGCAAAACACATGTTTTACCACTGAGCCATGGTCCTTTCCTGACTTCTTTAATAATCCTGTGTTCAAACCAGGGCAGTGCAACTTGCAGCTCAGTCCGATTGGACCATTCACGACAGCATAACAGAGATCTGTGGTCATAACAGGTCACGTGGCAGTGCACACAGTGAAATCCTGGCCATTTTGGAGCCACCACCTCACTCAGTGGTGGTGGCGGCAGCCCCCTGGCACAACAGTCAACCAACTTCAGAGCAGATAAGTTGGTGCGGAGCTAGATTGTGGACAGGGAAGGGAAGGAACTGGGCATTATGGGAGGCAGAGGGATTGGATCTGGCAGCAATGGTGCATGCTGGGTTTTCTCCTTCACACCTTTTCCCTCCATGAACATATGCCACCAAAATAGGTGGTGTGTGTCTGAGCAGACCCTGCTGGTTGCTTGTCAGCCCCTCTGCTTTGGCCAAAACCAGGCAGGCATCAAGAACAGGAGGTTTGTCAAGTCCTGTGGTGGCTGGTGTTTGGCTTGATAGGTCACAAGCCTCGTTTTACAAGGTGGCTTCCAAGAGAGAAGGTGGGGAAATAAGTGGCAGAAAAACTCAGCTACGCATACAGTTATTTTTGACCCCCCCCCCCATTGGAATTGGAGGGCAAGATCCCATGTATTTCCAAAGCAATAGAAGCAAGGGTAGTGCCTGTAACCTTTGCTGAACTTCTAATATTTGGAGTTGACCTCCTGCTGGAATAGCGTGATGGCAGAGATCACAGAACAAGCAGCTCTGCAAATGATTAACCATATTATTAAACGGTGGTGTTAACTTGTACTAGCAAGAGGAGGGAGAGAGAGGGAGAAACCAGCCAGGGACGAATTACTTATGAGCAGGAAAAAAAACAAACAGAAAAGGTACAAAGCGCAGGGGTTTTTTTTGTTTTTGTTTTTTTTAAACCAATTCTTCGAATGCTTATCTGTGAATTAAATTCCTTTCCTGATTAGTTTTAAAAGGTGACATTTTGGTTGCTGCTGTTGATAAGAGAGGACAACAGCTTTGATTACGGAGCATGAAAGTTGAAATAGCGTGGAACTGGGAGGGTTGAAGGCACAGCAAAGATTAAGGGGTGGTGAGAATGGGGGAGCTGGGGGCCGCTCGTGTGGGAGGCAGAAGGGCTCTTAAGCAGCCATACATGTGACTGTTGTTTGAAGTCAGCTCCAAGTCAACACTTGCTCTTTTTTTCCTTTTAAAAAATCAACATTGTAGGAGCTGTACAGGCTCGCTGAGCTTCCTGTACATTGTTTTTTTGCTTGCACCTGCTGCATGCATGCGACGGGCTGGAGCAGAAGGCAGCCAGCGGCAGCAGCAGTAGTAGAACAGCAGCAGGCAAACAGTAGCAGCAGCCTGTGAAAAGCTTCCGTTGAGAAGAGTAGGACAGGGAGCATGTCAGCACCGGCGTCTCTGGCGTGAAGTGTGTTTTCTCCAGCAGATGCCAAGGAACTTGGTGGTGGTGGTGGTGTTGAGCGGTCAATGCCGCCAGGGCTGACATGCGAGTCAATAAGGAGCAGGGAAGGCAACAAATCATCCAGAAAACCCCACAGACTGTCCAACGGGGAGGCGTTTGATTGCATAATAATTAGGAAAACGAAGAGACCCTTTGAAGAGCTTCCATAATGGACACATGTAGCCTTCTGGGAGATGCTGTCATTATTTTTGTCCCCCGTTCGCGGAGATAAAAAAAGGAGTCGTCAAGGAGCGTCCAAGGCAATTCTTTGGGGGCCCTTTTTGTCATTGTTCTCATCTTCCGCCTTGCGTGTTGCTATTTGCTGACCTTTCCAAGCGGAATCTATGCTCCTCTCCCAACTCGCTCCACCCCCATACAGTTCCAGCTGAGAAGAAGCATCGACCCCCCCATCCCCAAAAAATCCTTGCCATGAGACCCCTGCGAGGCACGTCTATTGGAAGATATTACCTTTCTGCTGAAATTCTTTTGTGATGACTTTGCATTGTGGCCACTCGGCAGGAAATAAAATAGAAAAGCTCAAGGAGAAAGACTTGGGAAGACCAGAAAAAAAAAAATTCCTCTGAAATCACAGGGAAGACATAATATCTTTTTAAACTTAAGGAGCTCAAGAACCCAAATCTGCCAAGACTGAGAGGATCAAAATTTAGAAAGTCCGGGGAGTGGGGTGGAAATGTCGGTAAAAACAGTAGCAAATAAGAATGATTGATTGCAACCTGTCATCCAGAAGTGGGTTTGAACGCATGCCTTGAGGTTGCAACTCTTCCTCAGGCCTGCTGCATGATGCCTGAAGACCGGAGTCCAGGGGGCCGTGCCTCTGGTGCTTTAGCATCGTCCCCCTTTGTTCCTAAAACAACTTACAGAAGAATTAAGCGCTGTTTCAGCTTCCGCAAAGGTAGGTACAGCATGTCCTTGTCTTTTGCGTGGGTTTTTTTTCCCCTTCAAAGCCTTTTCTTTAGCGTCATTGGGAGGATGTGTGAGAAAGGAGAGCTATGATGTATTCCATAGAAATTCAGAAACAAAGGGCATGTAGAACCCATAAAAGATGCCTGCAGTGCTAGGTGGATTTGATTTAGCCTTGATTTGTAGTCCCCACGATTTCTTTCTTCTCTTCACGACCTGTGGACTGGATGTAAAAGAGTTGCGGAATGGTTAACTGGGGGTTTTTCCATCAGAGCTCGCAAAATCAGTCAGGCACCATGCATAGTAAAGCTTGAACAGCGGTTGCCAGACTTTTGGTGTGGAAGGAAGTGTTCAGCTTTGCCTGAAAACAGGCAGGACAGCTGTAAGTCCAGGTGTTTGAAGCTAAAGATGTCTGGTGAGGGTCTGCAGTACACATCCATTGCTCTCCTGTTAGCATTTTGCTGTACATTGTGTGTTGGGGGTGTGTGTTTGCTAGCTGTCATTTTGCAGCTACTCATTTAACCCTCTGTAATAACCCTCTGTAATCCAGTATTTCTAACTAACGTGTAGATTTTTCACTGGGCACTTGTGTGCAGGTCTGTGTGACTAGCTCAGCTGGTAATTTATTCTCTGATAGGGAAAAGATCAGGATAGGGATCAGAATCAGAACACAAGGAGATCCTGTCTGGAGACAATCAAGGGCTCAGCTATTCCGGCATTCTCCAGCAATGATCAGCTCAGCCACATGCCTTCAGGAATCTTGCAAGCAAAGCTAAAAGGCAACAGCCTTTCCACGGTGGTTGTCCCCAGCTTCTGAGAATGAAGGTTAATTCTATTTAGCCAATGAAACTTCATGTTCAGAGGCAACATTAGAGACCTGCAAAATTGTTGCATGCATGCATGTAGTTCCAGGAAGGTGAGAAGATCTAGGAAACAATTTGTCACCTGTGTATGGGGTTGGGGGTGGGTGGGAAGGGAGCTGTATGTAGAATCCTTCTTTGCAATGACTCAGATGACCTCTTGACTACCAGCCTTAGAATGCTGTCATTCATTTTATTGCCTTTGGGAAGCTCTTGGAATGAATGGTTGAAGATAAATCAATGACTGTGAGCCCATCCCAGTGTTCACTCTGCATATGGCCAAGGAGGAAGGGTAGGGGGAAGGAAGGCAGATTGCATCACAGATCAGTCACTTATCTCAAGGACAAGCTGTGCTTTTGCATGTCACCCCATGTGGCTTGGGCACTAGTGAGACAGTGGATTGCAGTGAACTATTCTGAGTGGTCTATTTGTCAGAAGTGAGGTACATGAAATGATCCCCCCAAACCCTGAAACTGTGAATCTTTTCCAAACCATTTGACTTCCCATGTAATCCCCACAAGTATTTTGCTTTTGAATTTTGCTCATCAGACAAATTCAGTGGTACCTCTAGGGGCAGGTGGAATATCCTCTCGGAAATATTGCTAATCTCATCAAAATTATAGCAGCGTTACTTAAAATTTATCTACCTCAGTGATTTTCAACCTGTTTCATCTCATGGCACACTGAGATGGCGCAAAAATGGTCAAGACACAGCTTCAGTTATTTGAAAAATTGTCAAGGTGCACTGCACTGCCAGCTGGGGGCTCACATCCTCCAATATGTGCCAAACTCCCTTGGCACACCTGCAGAAAGTGGTTGAAAATCACTGTTCTATCTGCTTTGTCTGTGCAGGCATCTCAAATGTACCTCAAAATTTCACTTTGGGTGAAACTTGGTTTGTACACATGAGGCAGGGGAGTACACGGGCGGGGACCCCTATAGCCACAGAACCCTTATCCACAGATTCTCTTATCTGCTGAAATGGGCAACCCTCCGTGCCCCCCACCCTCCAGAGGCAAGGGCAACTGTGATCAATCCCTCTGGAGGGGCTTCTGAGCCCTGCAGAGGATGCAGATGTCCGTGTCTCCCCACAGCCTCGGTGGGCCTCAGAATGGCCATTTTTGGCCGAAATATGTTACTTCTTTGGTCAAAATTTGAGAGTAACTTTTTTGGGCTGAAAACGGCCATTCTGAGGCCTGCCGCAGGTGGACAAACACTGTCTCTGTGGGGTTCAGAAACCCCTCTGGTGTGTCCAAACCAGGGGGACAGGTATTAATCCATATCCGCAGTTTCAGCTATCTGCCAGGGGTTCTGGAACAGAATCCCCACGGATAAGGGGGCTTGTCAAATTTCTGTGGATACCTTTCAGGTGATGTCAGATTTTCCCTGGCAAGTGAAGACCATATTCGTAGAAATTTTCAGCCTGCCACTTGGCTGCTCAACTTCTGGCCATCATGTCTAGTGAAGACAAGGGCATTTAGTGAAGACAAGTGTGCTGAGCGCAGCTGTAGTGAACGTCTCCTTAAAGAGTGCATAATGCCAAGGGTATTGAAGGAGGTGTTAACCTCTGTTGAAAAAAGCACTTGTATAAGATCAAGCAGACTTGAGTAATTATAGGCCTGTATTTAACCTCCCATTTATTAGTAAAATGGGCAAGTAGGACTTTGATGAATATGTTTGAATGAGACCAGTTATACAGTCCTGTACCAACAAGGATTCAGAACAGAAACTTCATGGCTTAAGGGTATGTGATATTGCCACCTGCTAAGGCTAAGCAAGTCAGAGCCTGAATGGGTGACTGCCTGGGCCACCCATGGGTGCTGCAATGTGTTTCTTGATGGAAGGAGAGTGGAATACAAATATAATAAATATAGGTTGGTGACGCTGCTTGATGTTCCGTGTCTAGAAATGGCCATGTGTTGTACGGCCTTCTCCCTAGTGGCCCCCTGTCTTTGAAATGTTCTCTGCAGAAAGTCTTCTCTGCTGTTATTATTTTTATTAACAGTATTTGTATACTACTTTTCAACAACTTTACCCCTGGGGGCTGGGGGATAAGAATAGGCCCTCAGTTTGGCTGTACTTGTCGTAAGAGGCGACTAAACAGCCACCGGGTAGATAGGACTCCTTAGCCTGGGAAGGCAGCTCATCTGAGAGAAAGAAAACTCTGATCCCAAACCTCCACTGCCTTGTGGCTACATCCAGTTATGGAAAAGGTTTCAGGAGTCAACCTCGAGGCAAAATCCGGAGCTGGAGTCCCTGAGGCAGTTCATGGCTGAACACAGTCACGTTCTAGCAACTCCTGCGACGCCGCTGGAACCAAACGTATTGGCCTCTGCCTTTCCATTGGACCATTCCAGCCACGTGGAGAGAGGGGATTTGCTGCATGGGTAACAGTCTATCCTCCATATCTACTTTACCCAGGCTTCGCGCACTGTAGGGGACACTCTGTTCCAGAACCACCATTCAGAGTGTGATACCATAGTCTTCGGAGACTGAAGGATGCCAACATGATTTCAACAAAAGTTCACAAAGTGGTTTACAGAGAAAATGAAACAACTAATGGTTCCCTGTCCCATAAGGGCTCACAATCTAAAAAGATACAAAAGGACACCAGCAGACAGCCACCACACTACTGGGGTGAGGAGGGCCAGTTACTCCCCCCCTGCTAAATAATAGAGGAGCACCCACTTGAAAAAGTGCCTCTTACCCAGTTAGCAGAGGTAACTCTGGTGTTGGCTCTACGATTTTTTTTTTTCTGGTCACCAGTTGGATGAAGACTTTTTGATGTGCCCAGGGTTTTAGCCGGTTTCAGTGTAATTGTACACCTATGCTGGCTCTGTTTTTTTTCTGCTATTGCGTTTTTCGGTCTTTATTGGTGATTGTTTTTATTATTGTTATATAAGCTGCTTGCTGAGGTTTCCACCTAAAATGTGGTATAAAAAAATGAGAAATAAAATAAACACCATGCTTCTGATCCTCTTATTGGGTTTTGGCCCATAATGCATCAGATCTTTCTGAGCCATCCAGACAGCATAGGAACTGGGGATACGGTGTTAAGCGAGGCTCTTCTTACTTCACTGACTGGACTTGGCAGATACGAGTTGATCAGGATTCTTAGCCAAGAGTATCCTTGGGGGTATCCCTACCCCTTGGGGATATGGGAACCTGATGATGAGAGTATGGGATTTGATCCCTGAACAATTGTCAAAAATTGTTCGATTAACTGACACCTTCATGCACACCAAAGAAGCATCCCATTTAGTGCATACCTTCCTTTGACCCAAAAGCAGAGCTGGTGCAGGATCTGGCTACTCACCTCCTCAGGGAACACAAGGCACAGGGAACACAGTATCCCAGTTTTGCTCTACTGCATTGGCTACTGCTAAGTTTCTGGACCAATTCAAAATATTGGTGGCTCTTTTAAAGCCTTAAATGTCTAGGGTCTTTCACGTTTATAGTCCCACGCTGCAATTCGTCCCCTTACCCCAGCTATAGCTCCACAACCCTATGGGGCTTCTTGGATCCCCACCAGCAGTAGCTCATATCTGGGTAGTCCCGTGTCAGCCTTTCAGGCCAAGGAGGGGGGATAGGTTGTGGCGGTAGCTGTGGCTTCTGTCCCCACCACACTTGTACTGCCGCCCTCCCCGAGTGCCTCCCCTGTACTGCCATCCCCCTGTCCCCAGCATCCAGCAGAGAGCCTACCTGCTCCAGCAAGCACAGGCCTCCAAGTGGTGGTGACAGGCTGGTGCAACATGCCTAATGGCACATTTGCAACCTCTCGCATGCCAGCTGCAGTGGCGCTAGTCAGCATAGGAATGGGCCATTAAGGAAACACCTCCTTCCACATGTTCTTCTCCATCTGTTGAGATCTGCTGGAAAGACCCTGCTTTGTGTCCCATCTTGCAGACTCATAAATCTGTGAGTCTTAACACAGACTCATGGACAGCCCCTGTGATGACACCCTCTTTATGGAATTTGCTCTTACGTCACGTTTGCGACAGTGCGCGTCGGCGGTGAGCCGGCACGCACTTGTTTAGAATCGGGCCCTTAGTTGGCTTCATGGATGGGCCAGCCCTGCCTATGTCTCCCTGAGGCCTTTCTCTATTTGCTGCTGTGTGTAGACCACTGAATACGTGTTTAAAAAGGGTTACGTGTGTCAGTTTACTGCTCTTTTATAGTGAGGCGGTGATTATATTATGTGATAATGTGCTTTTACTGTGGCTTATATTGAATGAGCTGTTGTACTGTATTATTTACCGTAAATGTAGTTTTGCGTGTTATACTGCACATTGCTTTGGGTACATTTCGTAGAAAAGCAGTTAGTAAATGCAGCCTCTATGCCAATAAAGGTTGCTGAAACTGAAATGGAGCCGTCTACAGCGCCTCCAATAGTTGGCTGTCTAGTCTGTTTCAAAACTCCAGTGATGGAGAGTCTACCACCTTCTTACACAGATCGTTTTGAGGCAAACTGACAGTTTGTACCATCAGGAAGTCCTTCCTAACATTTATTTGAAATGTCCCTTTTTTTGAGAATTAAACCCATTTGTCCTATCCTAACCTCTAGAGCAGGGGTGCCCAAACCCCGGCCCTGGGGCCACATGCGGCCCTCGAGCCCTCTCAATGCGGCCCTCAGGGAGCCCCCAGTCTCCAATGAGCCTCTGGCCCTTTGGAGATTTGTTGAAGCCTGCACTGGCCCGACGCAACTGCTGTCAGCTTGAGGGCAACTGTTTGACTTCTTGTGTGAGTTGTGGGATGAGGGCTCCCTCCATCGCTTGCTGTTTCATGTCTGTGATGCAGTAGCGGCAGCAAAGGAAAGGCCAGCCTTGCTTTGCGCAAGGCCTTTTATAGGCCTTGAGTTATTGCAAGACCTTTATTCATTCATATAAGTTCATCTTTAATATATTCATTTATGTAAATTTATTCAAATTTATTCAAATTTGAAATGTAAATTAATTCTTTTTTCCCCCGGCCCCCGACACAGTGTCAGAGAGATTATGTGGCCCTCCTGCCAAAAACTTTGGACACCCCTGCTCTAGAGAAACTGAGAACAAATCTAATCACGGGACTGGCCATGTCAGCCTTCTCACAAACTGTGTTCTTCATCAGAAGCCCTGGTCTGTGCCCCACCACTAACTGAAGCACAGTTATTGTGGACATGGGTCATGGTCTTCTCAGTGGTAGCCCCCCTGCTTGTAGAGTTCTTTCCCCCAACAATGCCTGCCTGGCTGGTCCCAGCGCTGCCCTTTACAAGTGGACTGTAAAAACACTTTTGCTACCGTTGAACTCCTATTGAGTTTTCTTTGTTTGTACAGTATCTTGACTATCATCCTGTGTCGTTTCTTGCTTCTGTTCTTAGTGTTTGAATGTTGTTTCTAAATTGATTATAGCATTATTTATTTATTTTAAACATTTATACCCCGTGCTTTCCCACCCTAGTGGGAGGTCTCTAGCCGGCTAACAATAAGAAACTTTTAAAAATAAATAAATAAAATCAGTCACAAAACACAAAATTGTTTTAATGAAGATCTGTCATCCACCTTGATGGTCCTTTTAATGCAGGGCTCTCCACCTCCAGACTCAGATCTGGTGTCCTTCCTCAGCCCTCCCCTGCCTGAACAGCACTTATCATTTTGCTGGGGAGCCTCTGCCATGAGCCCCCATTCCTTGTCGTGTCCAGCTGTTTCTAACCCTGCAGCTAGAAGCTTCTAGCCCTGCTTCTAGTCCAGCTGCTTCTGCCCTGGATTTCTGGGCAGAAGCAGCTGGACACAGCGAAGAATGGGGGCTCACGGAGGCACTTTGCGGAAGCTCCCCAGCGGAAAGGTAAGCGCTGTCCATGCTCGGTAAGCCTTGGCCAGTGTGCAGAGGTCTCCACTTGGAGACCACTGCTTTAACGGAACAGAAGATGAAATAGTTGTATTTTAAATAAATGAATAGTAGAAACTCTGTAGCCATACAAAACCTTAGCGTGAGGGTTGACTGAATAATATAGATTATATGCACTCTGTGTTCAGGGATGCCCTACCCTTGGAGAAGCAGAGATTCCAGAGGGCCTTGAGTGTGTGCCTATGTGCCCTTCAACACCGACATCCCCATGCACCAACTATCATCTCTGTCTCTCATTGCTGATGCTATTTATTGTGTTCTGCTCTTCCCCCTCCCTCTGTTGCCACCAGTGTTTTCTCACATTCCATCTTTGCACTGCTTCCTCAGGCGTAGGAGGAAGGAGGAGGAGACTTCAGAAAAGTTTCCTAGAAGTGATGTGTTCAGAAAGGGAGAGTGGCCACTCATTCCCACCCACCACATGGCACTTTTACATAAGAACATAAGAAGAGCCCCACTGGATCAGGTCATAGGCCCATCTAGTCCAGCTTCCTGTATCTCACAGCGGCCCACCAAATGCCCCAGGGAGCACACCAGATAACAAGAGACCTGCATCCTGGTGCCCTCCCTTGCATCTGGCATTCTGACATAACCCATTTCTAAAATCAGGAGGTTGCGCATACACATCATGGTTTGTACCCTGTAATGGATTTTTCCTCCAGAAACTTGTCCAATCCCCTTTTAAAGGCGTCTAGGCTAGACGCCAGCACCACATCCTGTGGCAAGGAGTTCCACAGACCGACCACACGCTGAGTAAAGAAATATTTTCTTTTGTCTGTCCTAACCCGCCCAACACTCAATTTTAGTGGATGTCCCCTGGTTCTGGTATTATGTGAGAGTGTAAAGAGCATCTCCCTATCCACTCTGTCCATTCCCTGCATAATTTTGTATGTCTCAATCATGTCCCCCCTCAAGCGTCTCTTTTCTAGGCTGAAGAGGCCCAAACGCCGTAGCCTTTCCTCATAAGGAAGGTGCCCCAGCCCCTTAATCATCTTAGTCGCTCTCTTTTGCACCTTTTCCATTTCCACTATGTCTTTTTTGAGATGCTGCGACCAGAACTGGACACAATACTCCAGGTGTGGCCTTACCATCGATTTGTACAACGGCATTATAATACTAGCCGTTTTGTTCTCAATACCCTTCCTAATGATCCCAAGCATAGAATTGGCCTTCTTCACTGCAGCCGCACATTGGGTCGACACTTTCATCGACCTGTCCACCACCACCCCAAGATCTCTCTCCTGATCTGTCACAGACAGCTCAGAACCCATCAGCCTATATCTAAAGTTTTGATTTTTTGCCCCAATGTGCATGACTTTACACTTACTGACATTGAAGCGCATCTGCCATTTTGCTGCCCATTCTGCCAGTCTGGAGAGATCCTTCTGGAGCTCCGCACAATCACTTCTGGTCTTCACCACTCGGAAAAGTTTGGTGTCGTCTGCAAACTTAGCCACTTCACTGCTCAACCCTGTCTCCAGGTCATTTATGAAGAGGTTGAAAAGCACCGGTCCCAGGACAGATCCTTGGGGCACACCACTTTTCACCTCTCTCCATTGTGAAAATTGCCCTTTGACACCCACTCTCTGCTTCCTGGCCTCCAACCAGTTCTCAATCCACGAGAGGACCTGTCCTCTAATTCCCTGACTGTGGAGTTTTTTTCAGTAGCCTTTGGTGAGGGACCGTGTCAAACGCCTTCTGAAAGTCCAGATATATAATGTCCACGGGTTGTCCCGCATCCACATGCCTGTTGACCTTTTCAAAGAATTCTATAAGGTAATTCTATTACTTTTTTCATAGCATGTGTAATGCCAGCTGATGCCTTCAGCTCCAGGCAGGGAAGTCCTAGGAGTGCCAGCAGACTTGTTTGCGCACAATAGGATGGGATTACCTGTCCAGTCACCTGGTCATGGGTTTTAGGCCATTGCTGATATGGCTAACTAAAGGAACAGCTGATATAACTAAAGGAACAGCATGTGCCGTTATATGGCTGCTTGTGGCTTTTTTTAATGCTCCAGTTGTAACTATTTCTGGAATGTTCAGAACTTGGGAAAAAGATTAACTGATTAGTTTGGAGGCAGTTGGTCCAACCCTTACTCCCGCTTTTTAATTTAACTGTCCCAGACTTTTTTTATAAGGAAATAAGACTGTCAGCTGTTGTCGTGCCCCCACATATTTCAGCAATACAGTGACTCTTTGTTCTGATTGCTGTGGCTCTTCTCCATTACTCTTTAAGAGGAAGAACATATGTGCACCTCCAGCCCCTTCAGTCCACAGTGGCCAGTGAGTTGACCAAACATGCCTTACTCATCTGTGACACAGCAAGGAGCAGCTGTCAGTCCTGGGCTGTGCAAAACAGAAAAGGTTGCTGCTTTCTTCATGGTGGTGTGAGTGACCAATGCAGAAGCAGCACATGGGTTTAAAGGACTTCTGCACCGTGGGCAGTTTTCAGGTCATTTAAAGTCTGCTCCTGAGCAGTGCTTTTAAAAATCAGGTTTACTGAAGCAGAAAGGAGTGGAAGAACTCATTGAGAATTAAAGCTAATAAAACTTCATCCTGTTCACTGCATGGTCTGTTAGTTGTGATGTTTTAATTAATTCTTTGTCTACAGGACACTGGGATTTGGAAGTAATACACAGGCACTTTTTGCAGGTGAAACAAGGCCTGTCTTTTTGTCTTTGAGTTGCAGTTTTATCAAGAGAAATGCAAAGAGAAGTTGGACTGTCCAGTTCAGGAAATGTATTTTTTCGAATTTCAAGTGGCAGTGCAGAAATTTTGAACCAATTTGTGAAATTTTGCCAGGGAGCTCCGACTTTTGTCTGTGGAACTCCTTGCCACAGGATGTGGTCATGGCACCTGGACTAGATGCCTTTAAAAAGAGGATTGGACATATTTCTGGAGGAAATGTCCATCACAGGTTACAAGCCATGATGGGTATGTGCAACCTCCTGGTTTTAGAAGCAGGCTATCTCAGAATGCCAAGTGCAGGGGAGTGACACAAAGATGCAGATCTTTTGTTGTCTTGTATGCTCCCTGAGGCATCTGGTGGACCACTGTGAGATACAAGAAGCTGGATTAGATGGGCCTTTGGCCTGATCAGAAAGCTCTTCTTATGTTCTTATGGTCTTACTTCTGCAAATATTGCTGCCATTCCAAAAACCAACATCACAACTGGACAACTTAACTGACAAAGTGGTTATGCAATTTTTGCAAGCATGGGGTTTTCCAAATAGTTAGTTGACATGTAGGTCTCATTCTAGACAGTGCCATCATTTCTCTGTTCAGAATGCTGATCAGCTCATTGTTGTACATGGTGCTTGCTGAACAGTTTTGGTTTTCATTGTTCCCCATCTAGGGTGCTGAATAGCTTCCCATTCTTTCCTAAGTCTTCCTTTCAAAGTGCTGACTGTTGAACAGGATGCTGGGCTACTGCTGAAAACATGAAACACATCCTTTCCCATTCTTGTGTAATTGGCTTCATTGCACACATCTTGCACGAGTCATTGAGTTATTGTTTTGTTTTTCACTGATCTAGAATTACCTTTTTGCTTTATTGGGGAAACAATCAAATATGAAATGTTTGTTTGGGGAATTAGCCCCTGCTAATTGGGTAAGAGGCACTTTTTCAAGTGGGTGCTCCTTTTTCTTTAGCAGGGGGAGAGTAACTGGCCCACCTCACCCCAGCAGTGTCTGTTCTAGTGGCTGTCTGCTGGTGTTCTTTTGCATCTTTTTAGATTGTGAGCCCTTTTGGGACAGGGAGCCATTAGTTATTTGACTTTTCTTTGTAAACCGCTTTGTGAACTTTTAGTTGAAAAGCGGTATATAAATACTGTTAATAATAATAATAATAATAATAATAATAATAATAATAATAATAATAATAATAATAATTGTTAACCTTGGATATTCATTGAATTCCTAGCTACACCCAAATTCCACTTAGAGCAGTGTTTCTCAAGGTTTATCCTCTGCAGTACCACTTCACATGGTCCATCTATTTGAAGTAACCAGAATCACCTATCTGGTAACCTATTTGGTCACCAGAAGTAACTGGTGATGACATCATAGTTAGTTACTTTTAGGTTGGGAGGCTAGATACCAAGCAAGAAATGAAGTAAGAGGCTCAGGGTAGATGGGAGGGCTTTTTTGACTACCGGAAAGCATGCTTTGGAGCTCTGCCCACTGAGCTGAGCCTTCTACTACTGCTTGTTGTGTTGTATTCCTAGTGTGGCTGCCGGGTGGCAGGTGTCTGGAGGTCCTGCACGTACCACCAGACACCACCTCAAGTACACTGGTGGTACCAGTACCACTACTTGAGAAGCACAGAGTGAAGTTTGAGACAGATTTGAAAGACCTCGTGAAAGATGTCTTACGAATCTCGGATTTTGAGAAGCGTTAGAAGAATTTAGGGTCACTTAAGATTTAGTGACATTTCAGGAAGGGTGCCACACCTCTCTTGATCTCTAACCTTTGTTTCTTTTTCACTTGCGAATATAACCAGTGTGCCCTGTAATGAGGAAAATGACCAGCCTGAAACTGAACAATAGCCCAGCAAGAGTGTTCGTGAAGGTTGTTTAAATTGGAAAATAAGAAAAAAAAATGACAGGCAAGTCTTCCTTTTCCTCAGATATGTATCACCCATTGAGGAAGGATTTGGGCTTTTGGTTCTGAACCTAGGATGCTTCTTCCCTAAAATTCAGTATAAAAACCAGTGGCATTGCTAGAGAGGTGCGGGGTGTGTGTGTGTGTTTGTGTGTGTGTGTGTGTGTGTGTGTGTGTGTGTGTGTGTGTGTGTGTGTGTGTGTACATGTTGGGTGTTTAAACAGAGCAACAGCGTGACTCAAAAAGCCTGGCCAGTTCTTCTCAGGAATTAAGTGCGCACAATCAAATATAGCCCTTTGCAGTGCACTGGGGTTTCATGCCAGATGAGTGGAAAGTCCACAAATATCAGATATATGGAATGCAAATATGGTTCCATGAAGGTAGAAGGGTTTGAAAACTTCCAATCTAAAGAAGAGGCATTTCTCATTCAAGGGTGGTAGAGGCAGGCACTTGAGACACAAGGTACAGTGAACATCATGGACCCCAGAGAAGTTGGTGGGATATCCAGACTGAGTTCCTTTTTCTCTATGAGGGGCCCATGTCCCAGAATAAGTTTATCACAAAAGAGCGGCCCAAGCCTTAGAAACTACTGTGACTCAGGAAGCATCTGGTAAACTCCCACTAGTCCTTGAAAATCCAGAGGGAAAAGTCTAAACCTCATATCATAACTGCTGCGTGTTACCAAGAGCAACAGTGTCAAGAGTGAAAATGAGACTGGGTCAGGCTATATGAGGCATCAGAGAGGGGGAAAAAAAAGCAAGATTTGAAAGCTCTTACACCATAAAGTTTTCTTCTCTGTGTGTGATTCTGTTCAAGGGCTGAACTCCTTCCGTTCAAGGAGATAAATGACTGTCATGGAAAAGCCTTCCTCTTGCGGGAAAGTCCCCTGGTGTGGAACCCTCATTGGCTTGAGCTGCCATGTTGCTCCTTTGCTCCGACACAGTGAAAGATGTGAGCTTGTGAAAAGGCACTGCCATTCTTTCACAACCAACTCAAGAGGCCTTCTTCTCACCAACCAGGAAGGATACATTAACACCCATTACTTGCCAACTAATAGGAAAACCTCATGTGGGTCCACACAGTGACCTTCCAAGTGCAATGTAGCCCATCAGCCATGTATTTTGACCAGCCAAATGCTCCTGTTTTCAGTTTATGTCATGCAGCGAAAACAAAAGGTTTAATCAAATCGCTTGTAGGCCACAGTGGCGAGGTAGCTGGCAGCTGAGTAGGTTATGAGTTGCGCTTGCTTCCCTAATGAAATCCAAGAGATGTCTCTTTTAAACATTTGTGATTTCCCTTGGCTCAACTCCAAGTTCAGCTTCTGTCCTCAACAGCACCATCAGGGGAAGGGCACATGCTTTGTCCCTTGTTCTACCCCTGGAATTTGCAAATAGGGCTGAAAAACAGTGATGTCTTCAAAACCATTCCAAAAAAACCAAACCAAACCTACACAGGATGAATTTCCTCCACTGCATGAGGTTATTCATCACAGATCCACCCAATTCCATTTAGCTATGTATAGACATGGTAGGAAACTACCAGCAACAACTCTTTCCTTCCTGTGGTACATGCATACAGTAAAACAGACACACATGGGGAACTGCACACTGACTTCTTGTGGCAGAGTGGTTAGGGCAACCATTTTCGACCACTGTGCCGTGGCACACTGGTGTGCCGCGAGTGGTCCACAGGTGCGCCACAGGAATTTGGGGGAAGGTCATTTATTAATAGGGGGAATGGGAGATGTGAGCTCCCACTGGCAGCATGGTTTTTCCTTGTGTTCATGTCTCTGCATCACACAGAGCTACCGAGGATAGGGCCCTTATGCAGCCTAAATTTAATTCACATGGTTACTGTGAAGATAAAGAGGGATAACCTCTATGGGTACCAGCCTCGGCTCTTTTGCAGAATATAAATGAAATATAAATGAAAACAGGAAAAACATTATTTCTTCTCTGGGTGAAAGGGTTTCAAAGTTGTTTGGGGAAGATGATGACGGAAACATGACAGACCCTATAAATTAATCTAGCAAGACCTCCATCTGAGTTTTCCTTGTCTTCTCTCGAGGAATAATATGGTGTGTCGACTTTTCCAGAGGCATATGGCATTTTTTTTCTTCCCATTAATGGCTCTACTATGTAACATTTCTTCAGCAACACCAATGGAGGAAAAGAAAACAGGAAGAAACATATGCGTGTCAGCATTATTTCTTGTGCAGTTCAGGCTGTTTCCTTGACACCATCTGTGCGGGTGCAGAGAGGCACATCTTCAGTGCTGTTAACGCATCAAAAGAAGCATTTAGTTCAGACAGCTGCTAGGAGCAGCACAATATTTTTGCAGAAAAGATGCAGCCGACAGCATGAAAGGAACTTAATTTTTGAATTAGTGCTACTAATTAGTTGTATTAAATTAGACTTCCTTGCTTCTGGGAAAATAATATTTTAACTTTCAGAAAAGGACAAAAATATCCCTTCGCCTCCCCTCAGTCATTTCAGGGGTGTCCTGAACGAAGGGGGGGCACCTGGTTTGTGGTGGCTCAACTCAGCATTTTATCTTCAGGGATACCTTCAGCATAGCGGGGTGCCCTCCTATTCCTTTTAGGTTTTTGTCCCACTCTCCATCCTAGTGAATGAAGTGAGAAGAACAAGATATGGCTGCCCCACAACATGCAGAGCTGTGAGCACAGCCAGGCAACAGGAAAGAGATCAGGAATAGGGGAAAAATGATTGATTCTCTAAAGAGAGAGATTATTTGTTCTCATAAGGTTTTAAGTGCTGATAAGTAATGAATAGTTTAAAAGTACAATAAAATCTCTGTGGCATTCATCATTTATTGGAGATAGGTAGTGCAGTGAAGACAAATAAAAGAAAACGTTTGGGTTTTTTTTATCCCATACAATGTGCAATCATTGTGTAGAACCTATTGGCCAAGGATGTTGCTATGGCCACAAGCATAGACGAGTTCTCAGTAAAATGGGATGCCTTCACCAAGGATAGCTTTATCAGTGGATATTGCTCATGAAAGCAAAATGTCAGCTCATCTTCAGTGGCATTACGCACATGCTGGGGAATAGCAACAAATTACTTATGGCAGTCATGATATCTTTGTTGGCCATTGTTGGAAACGATGCATTGAGGTACATGAATCACTGGCCTCATCCAGTAGGACATTTTTAAAATGTGGTCCAGAGACGAGAAAAGAAAACTTGCTGGACATGCCACCCTAAAAGAGCTTCAGAGAGTCGGCTGTGTTGGCACAGCCCTATAAACCATATGCACGAGAATAAAATAGGATTTTAATAGTCTGTCGGGAGTAGGCAACCAATGAATATACATGAGCTCCTTAACAAAATGACTAACTGCCAAAGATGCGCTGTGATGTATAAAGTAGTAAAAATAGGATTTTTCATTTTTTGCATTCTTTTTTAAAGCAGATTAATGATAAATTATGATTGAACAGTGAAACATGGTGCTAAAAAGTTCCAAGTCTAGAGTGTATTATCTCAGACACTGTGCCACACATGCCACAAAGAGTTTAGCACTCACTGGAGGTGCTCTGTGAGTGAGTGAGTGAGTGAGTGAGTGAGTGAGTGAGTGAGTGAGTGAGTGAGAACACACTAAAAGTCCAATCCTATGCATGTAATCCTATGCAAATCCCTTCCCAGACCTCAGAATACCTTATAAGACATAAAAAGACACTTGTGGGTTCCCTCTTGGAACCCACTTGGAAACCAAAAGCAGCATTTTTTATTACCATAATGATCATTTTGAAAGCCGCAGAGGCTGTGGGTGGATGCACGTGGCCTCTGAAGGTTTCAGAATGCCCTCTGGGGGTGACTGAAGTGCAGCTCGGGTCACCTTTGGAGGATTTAAAGGGGTCAAAACCGTAGATTTCCTTATCTGTGATTTTCTGTATTATGGGGGAGTCCAAGAATGGATCCCTTGCAGATACCGAGGCCCTACCTATTTTACATAAGGCTTTACAATCAACCTATTCATTCTAACAACATTGCAAAAGAGGTTGCTACCTTTATTCCCTATGTATAGAAGAGGAACATGTGAGGTGACAAAAGGCAGGGACTTACACAACACTGGTGTTATTTTCAGAGCATGCCCTGAACCTCAGAGTGTCTGACGTCCTGATGAAACGTTGAGTAAACATTTATAAAAACAAACTCTCCAAGTGGTTGACTGAGGTGACTAGTCTAAACCACTAAGTTTTTGCGCAGTTCTTTTGATTACCAATAAATACTGAAGGATTTCAAGGAGATTAAGAAAAGAAATTCATCACTTTTATCAGAAGCATCACTGGGATGTGTGTCATCTGGTGCAAGAGATCATTGCATTAGCCCCATGGTGGACCTACTCCCATGCAAGACCACACAGAGTAAGTTACAATATCATGCACATAGCCTAAATGCAGTGGCATCATCAAGGTTGGTGTCATCCCCACCAACTTTATTTATTATAATATATAGGTCAACAGCAAAAAAAAAAAAAAAATTGGCCAACTTGATGACATTCACACAACTGAATAAAAGTTCTAATCCATGGAAAAACACCTCACTGGCTCTCAGAACAATCAGTCTCATTGGATAGTTTTGAGTTAAGAAAATCCACTTTTTGTTACATAAGGCAATTGTGTTTTCCTTTTCTGGTTCTTTGGACATAGCTTTTGCTACAGATGCAATTAAACAATTTTGTTTCTTTGCATTTTGCATGAAATTCTGCACCAAATGATATATAACATGATGGTATTATTCGAAAACACCGAGATTCACCCAACATTCTTTTACAGCTGTACATTGTGGGAGAATGTTGGAAATGGGCAAAAAGTTGCTAATCTTCTCATGGAGGATCTATGATGAGCTTCTGAAGAGGTCCGAAAACACTGTTTGAAAACCATCTGATAAACCAAGCATTAAGACATGCTTTAAAACACATGTACACATAGGGGACTGAACACACGTACAGGGACTTTGTGCAGTTGGCTTGGGATGCACACAAAATATCTTAGCATTTAACAATGATAAGAGAAACAGAACTATAGGTACAACACAGTCATATTTTTTGCCAGAATAAATATAAAATAAGAGGAAATCAAGAGTAAAGTGCAGTAAATTATTTGGTTGCTAGGCAGACTAAATGTGATGTTAGAAAGGAGAGCTGTCAGTGATACAACCATCACATGTGTAAACATGCATGTTGGGGTATACCCCACTCTTGTTTAATCATTTTGGAATCACTAGCAACATGACGAAGTTTCCCAGCTGCACCTGCATTCACTCAAAGATTGGTAAAAAAAAAATTCACACTCTTACCACTTAGGTTCAGTCATAAAAGGGTTGTTATGATGTATCAAAAGACTAAGCCAGGGGTGTGCGAACTTCAGCCTGCGGGCCGTTCGTGGCCCTCGGGAACCCCTAATTTGGCCTGCAGGGAGCCCCCAGTCTCCAATGAGCCTCTGGCCTGTCGAAGACTGTTGAAGACTGCACTGGCCCGCGACTGCCAGACACAATCTGTGGGACAAGTTAGGGCAAGGCCTTTTATAGTCTCCGTGTGTTTTCTGCTTTTTGCTGGATATTATTTTAATCCCCCCCCACCCGCATTGCCTCTGAACAACTTATGTCTCCTTATGTTTCTGGCTTGGTCTGTATGTTCTCAGTGTGCAAGATGTGTTGCAGACAGTTCCTACTTCTCATGTGGTTCTACATGCCTGTATTATGGTTCTCATAAGCTATAATACAGCTTTTATACATTTATAATACATTTATAAGTTATATAAGTTATATAAGTTATAATACATTTATAAGTTATACATTTATAATACATTTATAAGATATAAATGTATAATACATTATATAAATTATAATACATTTATAATACATTTATAAGTTATAAATAAGCTCAGTAAAATTCATTCATTCATACAAATTCCATCCCTAATATATTCATTTATGTAAATTTATTCAAATTTGAAATGTAAATGAATTCTTTTTTTTCCCCCAGCCCCCAACACATCATCAGAGAGATGATGTGGTCCTCCTACCAAAATGTTTGCCCACCCCTGGAAT
Source organism: Tiliqua scincoides (assembly GCF_035046505.1). Taxonomy (NCBI): domain Eukaryota; kingdom Metazoa; phylum Chordata; class Lepidosauria; order Squamata; family Scincidae; genus Tiliqua; species Tiliqua scincoides. The sequence continues at coordinate 11,882,401 of NC_089826.1, forward strand.
ATGCAATCCACATTACATGACTTCGAATATGTGCTTCAAGTCTATAAAAGTTTTTGGCTGATGAGATTTGCACAGTTTTCAAAATAATTGCCTGACCTATTGTACCAAATGAAGACACTTCTTTTGGAATATAGTCTGTAGATCACATCCTGAACTCTAATTACATTAATTTTTGCCAGACGTGTGGGTTTAATGTATATAATTTCCCATAGAATTTGTAGATTACACAGTGTTCCCTGTGAGGGGTCCACACCGGTGTGACATTATGTGTCATCGCTGAACTTCCTGGTTCTGCCTCAAGTTTGACTTGGAGCTGCATGGTTGTGCGGCTTAACAGGAATTGTGCTACTCAGCAAGGATTAGATTTGACCTTCAGTGGAAACCCAGATGTACAAAAACGTATATGTATTTGTTTTACCTGTACTTTTGGAAATGCTCCAGTTAATAAATAATTATTCAGTGGGTTGTTTTTTTTTTTCCATGTGGCTCCACCACTTTGATCATCTAAAGGGCAGTAGTTCTTGTCAACAGATTTAATAGAATAGAATTTCTTGAAAATAAAGCACTCAGTTTCTTCTGGGTAATTTCATCATATACCGTACGGACATTTTTAAAAATCTTAATCATATGGAGCATTTTGATTTGGGAAAAATCAAGATACACCAAAGGGTGTAGTTGGGAATCAATCATTTTGTCTTCCTGGCTGGATCCTAAAAGGTTGCAGGATAGTATCCATTGTACAGAGGATCCTTGCAGATCACAAAGTTTTAATTTACTCAAATTTGCAGAGTGCATGGCAGGAAGACCCTCACTCAAATTTGATTCCATCTGTCTTGTCAAATGGGAAATTTTTGTACTCATTTTAGCAGGTATTGTGAGTTACAGTCCAGAAACCCACAAATGTATGGTGTTCCCATTGTGAGCTATACCAAGACAAAGATCTATGCACAGCCTATTACTGTGTACACCTGCTTACTCATCTGTTACACAAGGAAACTGGTGTTTTGCTCTTTAAAACTCAAGACTGCAAGCGCAGAATCAGAGTTGGAAGGGACCACCTAGTCCAAACACCATTAGAAGCAGGAGACTCAACATGAAATTGAAATGCAATTGAAATTGAATGCAAATGCAGATGTACAAGAAACACCTCACAATCGTGATGTAATCACAGTTTCAAGATGCAGAGGTGACATAGTGATACTAGACAGATACCAGCAGAAGGTGAAAATTATATAGCACATTGGAATGGGGTTACATCATTGAAAAGGTTGCATGCTCTAGGTTAGTAAAGAGTTGATTAAAGGAATTTTGGTTATTTTAAATGGATTTAAGTCCCCAGGACCAGATTACATATGTGCCAGGGTACTTACTGAAGGAGCTGGCAGACATAAACTTGCAGGAGGCCTGCACTGTATCCAGTGCAAGATTGGGGCCAGAATGGGCTCAGCTGGTGGTAAGAGGAAACTCTTCCCCTTACCCCCGGGGTAAGCCACTACAGTCCCGATGGACCTCCTCAGACCTAAGCCACCTCAGGAGGTGATGCAAATCCAAGGAGAACGAAGCGGCTTGGAGCCACTTCACACTGCTCGAGGAACAGGGTTGGGATCCGGCATAACTGCCAGGTCCCCAGCCGACATAAGAGGAGGCACAAACGTGCTTTACTGCTAGCTGTCAAAGATTAAGGGCGCAATCCCAACTATTAGTTAGGCCGGTGCAACTTCCTTGCGACAGCCTAACTATTAGTATTGCGCCCTTAATCTTGGACAGCTAGCGGTAAATGGGTGATGTGCCTGAAGACCAGAACAAATGTTGTCCCTATCAGTGATGTAGCTAAGAGGGTGCAGGGAATAGCAATTGCACTGGGCAACAAGCTTTAGGGGTGCAAGAAGCTGAGGTTGACACTAGTGGCCAAAATTGAGAAAAGCTTGGTATGCACGAATAATACCATCTTATACATCTTTGGAAAGACAATTTAACACAGAATGCAATGAAACAAACTATTTTATCAAAAGTTATGGCCAATGAACCAGAAAAAAAACCTTTAGAGAAGGGAACTTTGCTGCCTCCTTGATGGATGAGATCTGAAGGAGAGTTCGCTTCAGTCTGGTATTATGAGTGAGAGAAATTAAACCAGTTCTTCTGGCTAGTCAGAAAAGAGGTTAGATTGTGTTAGGGTTTTAATCTTCTCTTTGTAGTTGTTTTTTTTTAGCAAGTTCATGAAAGGGTTTTGCCTGGGGGGGGGAGTCCTGCAAGCTTTAGCCAACTGCATATTTGGATTTATATTGAAGCCTTTTATTTGTTAATATATCTTAGTAAACTGTTTTTCTCATTCCTTTTTGTTTGGGCCTTATTGAGAGTCCTGGGACCATTACTTCCTTCCTCTAGAGCAAGAGTGTCAAACATAAGGCCCGGGGGCCAGATGTGGCCCCCGGAAGCTTTTTATCTGGCCTTCAGGCTCTCAGCTGCTGAGGTGTTACAGCTGAAATGGCAGCACACATGAAAATTGGGCTTTCCCAAATCTTGAAATATGATCAAGATTTGCGTACTTTCTCTTCTGTCATTTGCAGTTAATGAGTTTCTGTATGAGAACAGGGTCTGATTTCTGGCCATTAGCTGCTTAACAATGTCACTTTCTGCTTAATGACATCACTTCCGGCCCTCAACTGGAGCCCTGAATGCTAACTTTGGCCTTCTGTATTAAATGAGTTTGACACCCCTGCTCTAGAGAGTAAGAGAGAGGAACTAAAGAGGACCCACTAAGGAAGGGGGATTCAGCCCAGGGAATCCTTCTAGTGATCCTGACTCTTGGGCTGGTGGCAGCAGGGTAGCTACCCTGGGGGTATTCATCCCCCCTCCCCTGGACCCTGACAGGGGCAAATAAAGAAACAGGTGTGCCTTCTAAAACAGTAGCTGATTTGTCCTTGAATCCTTGCCAAAAAGATAAAGAAAAGAAAAAGAGTATATATTCAAGGCCAGCAAAATTGGTTGCTAATAGAAACATGGTTGGGAAGATGAGGGCACCCTTTCTAAAGGAATCAGCAAAACTTGTGTTCAGATTAATGTTTTGTTAAGTTCTTTTTGACAGGTTATTCTAGAGGTTGTACATTTTGCAGTCTCAGATCTCCAGGATTCCATGGTGTGTGTGTCAGTGTGTGTCAGAGAGAGAGAGAGAGAGAGAGAGCATACACCTAAAAAAAACTTAATGTTTGGAAAATTTAACATTTGCTAAGAAATTCTCTAGGACTGGGACAAACCCACTCATTTTTTAATTGAATGTTTGACAAACTTCATTGAAAATTGCACTTAGGAGCATCTTGTTAGGACTTTTTCTTGGGCTATACACCTTTGAACATGGAAAACTGTGGCACAAAACAGCCTTGAAAACTCACTTTCCACCTCCGCAAAATAGTTCCATCTTATCAAAAGGGCTTGTTTCAATGTGAAAATTAAAACAGGTGGAAACTGAACTCAATCCTAGAAATTCCACTTCTGGGCTAGTGATGGAGTACTATCCTATGTCCATGTTAGAGCTAGAAACCTTACTTGCTCCATGGTCATTCTGATGACATTTGGTTGCTTTCAGATGGCGACGTTCTAAACTCCATGGTTTATAGCAGCCATTTTCAACCACTGTGCTGTGGCACACTGATGTGCCGCAAATGGTCTGCAGGTGTGCTGCGAGAGTTTGGGGGAGGGTCATTTATTACTAGGGCAATTGGGGGATGTGAGCCCCCCACCAACAGCATGGTGTGCCTTGTCAATTGTCAAAAAACAGGTGGTGTGCCATGACAATTTTAGTACCTTGTCAGGGTGCTGTGAGACAAAAAAGGTTGAAAATCACTGGATTATAGGCACATGATGAAGATCTCTACCATGCAGACAGAGAGCAAAAATCCATTGTGTTGGCTGCAAGAACAGCCGATCAATTTAATCCACCCCATAGCTCCAATTCATGTCATGGACAGAGAGCATTATAAGCACATTGAGTTGTATCCAAACTCTGTCTTCTCTGAGTTTGCATGTTTCTGATCATGCGAGAGGAAAAGATTTTCATTCATCTCACTCTTCCCCAGCCCTGTGTGACATAATTTCCCAAGGATCCCCCAGTTCACAGCAGCAGGTTTGGGGAGAAGGATGGAGGGGTGAAAAAAAAATTCCACCTCTCCTGTGATTGGTCAGAAGTTCTTATATACATTCACAATGGAGTTTGAGTGCAACTTACTATTTTTGTGAACGTTTCAGTTCACAAAACTGAGAGTGGCAGAATGCTAAGCTTTGGTGTCAAATAATGTATCTAGATTTTGTTAAACATCCTTTCCATGCTCTGAACTTTGTAGACATTCTGCCTATTGCTGGTGACTGCCTACTGAACTCCCCTTGTCTTGTCGAAGGAACAGTCATATAGGAGGAATGAGGTGATATCGAGAAATTTGTCCTTTGGGATTTTCAGTGTTTGTGAAAATAGCTTAGTGCGCAGCTGAAATGGGAAAAGAAATATAAAAATGAAAGTTCAAGAAAACAAATTGCAAGCTAAACCACCTTAGTTCCGTACACACAAACCTATATATTCTCAGAATTTTCGCAATTTGCTTGGCTTAATGTTTTTGAATGCCTACGTGTTATAGAGTGCTGAATTTGGCCCAGGGCCAGTCACTGCCTCATTAATTAAGGGTGCAATCCTATCCTGCGCTGGAACAGGCAAGCCAAGAGGCTCAGCCGCAAGTGCTCAGCCAGAGGCAAGGGGGAACATTTCCCCTTACCTCTGAGTAATGACCACTTGTGTCTATGGGTCTCCTTGGAGCCTTAAAGCCACTCCGTTCTCCCCAGGAACGGGGATGGGATCCGGCATAACTACCGGATCCCAGCCCCGCCTCCCACTCCCCACCTGCCTGTCACCCGCCTGTCACTCACCGCCCACCCTCCCCCCGCCCAGGAACACCTCCCTCCCGCCTCCTCCCCCTCCCCCACCTCCTTCCTGCCTACCTTTCTTCCTTGCATCAGCCCAGCCGATGAGCACAGACCGGGTCAGGATTGCGCCCTAACCTACCTCATGTATAGGGCACATCACAATGAATATTATAAGGATAAAGTTGAATGTCATAATCCCATTTCTTCCACACACTCCTGAGCTCCCTGGAGGAAGCACAACATAAGTCTTAGATTTTGACAGGCAAAACTGTTTGTGTGTGTTTTTTTTTTTTTAAATCAGAGAGATTTGAAGCCATCCAATCAGATTATCATTCAAATTCTGAGTCTTTCATTTCACTGCCAACGTCAGTAATATATGCAATGTTTCTGTAGGATCAATCTGTTGTCAATATTTTCTTTTGCTTTACATCTGTAAGCACAACTGCCACCCCCAAAAATAAGAGAGGGGAAAAGAAGGGATCAGAACTAATTTTCAATCCAGAAGGGACCCTTACAAACTTCTCTGCACGTTTTTTTGAGGCTAGAGATCTCCTTCCTTCAACTTGACTTATAGCTCCTCTTATTGTCACCAACAGGTATTTTTGGCCAGAAACTGGAAGATACCGTCCGTTATGAGAAAAGATATGGAAACCATTTGGCTCCCATGTTGGTGGAACAGTGTGTGGACTTTATTCGGCTGCGTGGGCTGAAGGAAGAGGGGCTATTCCGACTACCGGGTCAGGCTAACCTTGTCAAAGAATTACAAGATGCTTTTGACTGCGGAGAGAAGCCATTGTTTGACAGGTAAGAACAAAGACCTGTATTCCTTTCTTTGCCAGTGGTACCATCCAGGACCAGATGAGCCATTTTGTTGATACTGGCTCTTAACACAGTAAGTAAGCTCTTACGTAGTGTATAAACTGTTAGTTTGGGAATACTAGGGTCCCAGTCCTATCCAACTTCCCAGCACAGATGAAGCTACAATGCAGTACTGAGGTAAGGGAATAAACATTTCCTTGTCTCGAGCAGGCCTCTGTGACTGCCCACCCACCATAAGATACAGCGCACGACCTGTTGGCATGGCTGCATCAGTGCCGGAAATGCTATTGAGCAACAGGATTGGGCTCTTGGTTTCCAATCCCTCCTTAGACTTGAAGGTCCCATCTCAGATAGTTCTGTTTCTCAGACATACTCAAAGAGAGTATGGTTGAACTGCAGTACCCTGTTTTAGTAATGCGTAAATTGATCCTCTGTTACATGTTCAAAGGTATTTTAAAAGAAAGAGAAATGATCCCTTTTAGGAACTGGAGCTCTTTCACTCCAGGATAATTGGTTTTGTAGCTTAACCAGCTGTTAACTTTCCATATCAGCCTTTAAGACCATCCTGCAACCCACCAACCCATTTTTAATTTATTATTTTAAACTCACTGAATCTCTCCTCCAGTCTCACTGTTGGTCTCTCCTGTGTTTCAATTTCTCACTTTCTCTGTCCTTTCCCCTCCTTTCTCTCTACAAAAATGCAAGGTGCAGCTTGTACTGATGGGATTTGAAGTTACTGTGAATATCCAGCAAAGAGATCTAGGGGTTGTGGAGGGGTAGCTCCTTGAAAATGTGAGCTCATTGTGCAGAAGCAGTGAAAAGGCAAATTTCTTAAAGAGAATTGAAAGGATTTGGAAATGATCGATATCACAATGACTTTTTATAAATGTGCCTCACATTAACAGTTCTGGTTGCCTCATCTCAAAAAGGATATTATAGAGTTGGGGAAGGCACAGAAAAGGAAAACTGAAATGATCAGCAGGTTTGAGTATCAATCTTCCAAAGGAAGGCTAAGACCCTTAAAATGATTTGGTTTAGAAAAAGATGGATAAGAAGAAGATGGGTGAAGAAGATGATCAAAAGTTAATAGTGCAGAGACAAGTGTGTGAGAGACATTTCTTTTTTCTAATACAAAAACTCAATAGGTGCCAGTGAAATTGACTGAAGTAATTTCAAGACAGGCAAAAGACAGTGCTACATTCATAATGCATAATTCTTATAGAATTCACTATCTTAACATATGAAGTAGTTCTCAAACTTTTAGCACTGGGACCCTCTTTTTAGAATGAGAATCTCTCAGGACCCACCGGAACGATGTCATGACTGAAAGTGACATCATCAAACAGGAAGACGTTTAACAATCCTAGACTGAAATTCTACCCACACTTACCCAAGAGTAAGTTCCATTTACTATCATTGTTAAAAGTATATACAGAGCAACCTGTTAAAAGTACAAATCTGTAACATTTCCCCCATTGACGTCACATGCCATGGTAGCATCAAATCTTATATATTAAAAATAAAATATTGAAATGAATGGGGACCCACCTGAAATTGGCTCATGATCCACCTAGTGCAGTGGTTCTCACACATTTAGCACCGGGACCCACTTTTTTGAATGAGAATCTGTCAGGTCCCACCGGAAGTGATGTCGTGACGAGAAGTGACATCATCAAGCAGGAAAATTTTTTTATAATTCTAGGCTGCAATCCTACCCACACTTACCCATGAGTAAGTTCCATTTATTATCATGGTTAAAAGCATCTTCACAGTAGCCTGTTAAAAGTTCAGGTCTGTAACATTTCCCCAAATGCAGTCACATACCTTGGTAGCATCAAATCTAATATATAAAAAATAAAATATTGAAATGAATGGGGACTCACCTAGTGGGTCCCGACCCACAGTTTGAGAAACACTGACCTAGTGGGTTCCGACCCACAGTTTGAGAAACACTAGCATATGGTAAGGGGCACTGAGTTGTGTCTTGAAAAGGAATTAGACTTATAGCCCAGTCCTAGTGAGGACTGGGCTGTCACACTCAACCTTTGTAACATTTTGTCTGCTGTCACAAAATGGCTGCCGACAGAGCGTACAGTGTTCAGCCGGTGGCTATATTGGGAGTGACGTGGTCTTCCGCGGCAGCAGCACTCCCAGTCCTCCAGTGGATTGCCCACTGGAGCAGGTCAGATACTGGTGGGGGGAAGTGGCAAAATTGGGCAAGGAGGGGGAGGCATGAGGGATGGGTTGCCTGCAGGAGTGGGTGGATCCAGCTGCAATAGTGCACACCAGATCCTATTCCTCTTTTTTGCAGCCTCCCCACCTCTTTCTCTCCTTGGACTTGTGCCAGTGATTTCACTGGCACGGGTTCAAGGAGACCCATATTGAAGCAGGAGACTCATGGTTGTGTAAGAAGATTTAAATCCCCCTTTGCCTCTCAAGCCAACTGATCTGCTTCCCTGCTGGATGCAGCACACCTTTTTTTGTGTGGCTGCGTCAGTGGCAGTGGGAGGATAGGATTGGGCTGAAAGTCATGGAGATACTATGAACTACAAACAACGAAACACAAGAGAATCTGTGAACTTTGAGAGTGAAGTGAAGCCTACCTGTTTAGAGGCAAAGTGCTTGATACTTTGAGCAAGCAAGCAACAGAAAAATGCTGTTGCCTGCTTGTGGATTTCCTGAAGTCATCTGAGTGGTCACTACTGGAAACCAGATACTGGACTAGATGGACACTTGGTCTAACCGAGTAGTGCCCTACTTATAGAGATACATATGTATGGTTTAGGCCAAGGGTGTCAAACTCATTTCATACAGTGGCATAAATAGTATTTATGATGCCTACTGAGGGCCAGAAGTGATGTCATCAAGCAGGAAGTGATGTCATGAAGCAGATCATCATGATCAGAAATTAGCACTTTTTTCCTTCACTTAGAAACTCATTAGCTGCAAATGGCAGAAGAGAAAATATGCAAATCTTGATTATGTTTTCAAGATATGGGGGAGCCCAATTGTCAAGCGGGCTGCCCTTTCAGCAGTGACACCTCAGCACAGCTCACCAGCTGAGAGCAGCTTATGATGGCCTGGGAGAAGCCAAGGGCCAAATAAAGAGCTACTGGGGGCTGCATCCGTCCCTTGTACCTTATGTTTGACACCCTGGTTTAAGATGTCACATCACAGTTCAGTTGTTAGTCATAACCTACTACTAAAACCAACATTTTAAACACCAGGGGAAGGAAAAATCTTTGCAACCTCCACAAAATAATTGTAACTTTCTATCTGGCAAGCACTGAGAAAGAAGGACTCTGAAGGGGAGAGGGAGTAGCTGCTTGCATGCCACGGTGAGGCTCCTTGCGAAACTTAATGCTTTGCCCCCTCTCTAGCTACGCCACTGGAAGGAAGCATTTGAGTCTATGTCAAGTCTCTTGTGATAGGGCCCTGCCCTTTCAGCTCTGCAGTGATCTTGTGCAGCCAGGCATTTACCGCCTCTGCAGTCTACTGAGGAGAGGTGTGCTGTGATGGAAGATGCTGCGGCACTCCTGTGTGTGTAGCTAAGGCACAATTCTGCTGGCCTCAGCAACTGCCTTTCCTGCCACTCTGTGAAGGCAGTTCTGCAAGCTGGGCCCTGCAAGACTGCTGTCTGCTGCAAAATGGTCTTTCGTGGGGGTTTCTGTATTCATTCTCTTTCCTCCTCTGTAGACCTGAAGGAGCAGTTTGCACAAGAAAAAGCCCTGAGGTCTCCAGCATTTTGTTTCTGAACAAGCAAGAAAGAAAAGTGTGTTGGCAACCTTCAGTCTCGAAAGACTATGGTATCGCGCTCTGAAAGGTGGTTCTGGAACAGCGTCTAGTGTGGCTGAAAATGCCAATTCGGGAGTGACAATCCCTTCCACACTAGGAGCAAGTGCAGTCTGTCCCTGGTCTGTCTCCCTGGCTATGGGCCTTCCTTCTTTGCCTCTTTGCCTCAGTCTGTTGGCCAAGTGTCTCTTCAAACTGGGAAAGGCCATGCTGCACAGCCTGCCTCCAAGCGGGCTGCTCAGAGGCCAGGGTTTCCCACCTGTTGAGGTCCACTCCTAAGGCCTTCAGATCCCTCTTGCAGATGTCCTTGTATCGCAGCTGTGGTCTACCTGTAGGGCGCTTTCCTTGCACGACTTCTCCATAGAGGAGATCCTCTATGATCTCCTCTATCTTTAAAAATATCTTTCTTTAAAAATAAAGAAAAAACATTTTTAAAAAATAAATAAAAAGAGCTGCTCCTTGCAAGTAGCAACAGGGTTTCATGCGTGGAAGTGACCAAAAGGGTTAGTTAATAGTGTGGGAAGTTTAAATTCAGGCTGTCTGTGCATTTCATGTTATTATGATGGTATTTTGCATGGCTTATGTTAATAGTGTGTTCTACTCAATTGTGTACTAGGAAATTCTAGTGACGTCCTATGTATTTGCTTGAATTTAAATCCTGATCTTTCCTGGATACTCATGGATGCATACAGTATTTTAAGTGTCCTGCCCCTTCTTTTGTATCACCCAGCACCACTGCCATTAAAGTGAATCATTCCCCATATGCCCTCCTTTTCCATATAAAATGTTAAAATCAATTAAAATCAATACATAGTACGGAAAGGATATATAGTGGAAATGGAGTGGGTGCAGAAGAGAGCAACCAAATTGGTTACTGATCTGGGGCTTCTCCCTTACAAGGAAAGGCTATAGCGTTTGGGGCTCTTCAGCATAGAAAAGAGGTGCCTGAGGGGGCACATGATTGAGTCATACAAAATTATGCAGGGGATGAATAGAGTCGATAGAGGGATGCTCTTTTCCCTCTCACACAACACCAGAACCAGAGGACAAACACTAAAATTGAGTGTTGGGAAAGTTAGGATTGACAGAAGGAAATAGTTAGTCTGTGGAACTCCTTGCCACAGGATGTGGTGATGGCATTTGACCTAGATGCCTTTAAAGGGGGTACTGGGCAAGTTTATGGAGGAAAAGTCCATCACAGGTTACAAGCCATGACAGTTAGATGCAACCTCCTGATTTTAAAAGTGGTCTACCTCAGAATGCCAGATGCAAGGGAGGGCACTAGGCTGAAGGTTGTGTCTGTTGTCTTCTCTGCCCCCTGAGGCATCTGGTGGACCACTGTGAGATACAGGAGGCTGGACTAGGTGGGGTTTTGGCCTGATCCAGCTGGGCTTTTCTTATGAAAACTTATAAATAGTGCTGAGTCAATTCTGGCAAGTTTTTGAAAACATGTTTAGTAGTTGTGTCAACAATTATGTCCCCTTTTCTTCCATATGAAACACTTGCTTTTCCACCCCATTAGCAGCTATTATTATTTCCTTTAATGTAGGAAACCTTAATAATGAATGTCCTGCAGCACATCTGTTTTTGTCCTGAAACTGTTCACATCTTCTCCAAAACTGAAACTAGCCTATCTTTGTCAGAGCTCTAGTAAAACTCTCAGCTTCCTTTGTTTGCACAACATTGAACCCCTCGAAGACCAGCCCAGATCATGTTTCTGAAAGGATCTCACATATGACCCTTGTTTAAAAAGTTTATCCATTAATGATGTCATGTGGGAGCAAAGTGCAAGAAAGCAACAGTCACACATAGAAGGTAGTAGCAGAGCTCAGCCACACTGGATTCAGAGCCTCATGGTCCAAAACAGGACCCTTCGATTCTGTACTGGCTCAAGAGCTGCCGTAGAATCAAATAGCCCCATTGTGGGGCTACTTCCGTTACCCTAGGGTAAGGGGACAAAAGTCCCCTTCTCCTGTGGCAGCAGCTGCCCAGGGAGCGTTGGGTGCTGCAGAAGCCATTTTGGCACTGCAGCAGCCCCGCACACTGGGCAGCTCAGGATTGGGCTGCCCTTCTGATATTCTGATTCTGTTAGTGGCATATGCAAAACATGAGATGTGCTTTCCTAAAATAATTGAATGAAAAATGTTCCCCCTTTAAAGAATGGGGATCATTGGCCCTCTAAGCAATTTCTTAGCTGCTTTCCCTTCTTTGGAGGGTCCGGATTCCACGTGGACCTGGTGGCAATACAGTAATTCTGTGGTAAAGCCCAGAGAATGAATTTTCAGTCAGAACTCACAAGTCCCTGTGAAGAAGCTGGTGGGCAACCTCCGCTCAGTGAGCAGGTTTATTACAGGGGATAACTGCAGCAAGTGAACAGGGGTTGAAGCACTGACAGGAGGCCATGATGTGAGAAAGACATATGGGGGAGAAACTCTAGCCACCTATTGTCCCCTGTGCTCCATAAAGGTGGTCCCTGCTTGCTGACTACTGGTTGTTTGGCAACCTTCAGTCTCGAAAGACTCTGGTATAAGCCTACAGCACCTGGTATTCCCAGGCGGTCTCCCATCCAAGTACTAACCAGGCCTGACCCTGCTTAGCTTCCGAGATCAGACGAGATCAGGCATGTGCAAAACGTTGAGCATGGCTGCTGTCCGAGGTCCTGCAGCAGCAGCTATTCTGTTGCCCCTTTTAAACAATTTGTTTTAGACCAGTGTTTCTCAAGCTATGGGTCTGTGGCCCATCAGTGGGGCATGACCCAATTGTTGGTGGTTTGCAAAACTGACAGGGTAATTAGGCTATGTACATCTTGGGGTTACACCGAGGCTTGAGTGACTGGTAAACTGAAACCTTTTTTTAGGGGGTCCCAATGCCAAAAAGTTTGAGAACCACTGCTTTAGACCATTTCAGCACAGGAGTCCACCAAATGAGTTGCAGAAACTAGGTGCAGCAATACTGTGAAATCCAAAACAACACAGGTTACCTGACTGTGTACCTGTGTTCAGGGACTGTGGTACTCAACTTATAGTGGTTTTCTTCAACAGAGTTCATTGTAAAATAGCTGACATATCTTTATCCCAATTCATCAGAGACCCCTCAAAAGCAATTTGCAATAAATTAATATATTTTTTTCCTTTTGCATGCAAGGAATTATCATCATCTTCTATGCTATTGAAGGGACAGCTGCTATGAATATGAAAGCATCTAGGGCCTCTTCAGCCTAGAAAAGAGACGCCTGAGGGGAAACATGATTGAGACATACAAAATTATGCAGGGGATGGACAGAGTGGATAGAGAGATGCTCTTTACACTCTCGCATAACACCAGAACCAGAGGACATCCATTAAAATTGAGTGTTGGGAGAGTTAGAACAGACAAGAGAAAATATTTCTTTACTCAGCGTGTGGTTGGTCTGTGGAACTCTTTGCCACAGGATGTGGTGATGGCGACTGGCCTGGACGCCTTTAAAAGGGGATTGGACAAGTTTCTGGAGGAAAAATCCATTACGGGGTACAAGCCATGATGTGTATGCGCAACCTCCTGATTTTAGAAATGGGTTATAATGCCAGATGCAAGGGAGGGCACCAGGATGCAGGTCTCTTGTTATCTGGTGTGCTCCCTGGGGCATTTGGTGGGCCGCTGTGAGATACAGGAAGCTGGACTAGATGGGCCTATGGCCTGAGCCAGTGGGGCTGTTCTTATGTTCTTAACTACAATTCCCAGGAAGCCTTGCAGGTCTCTTGTTATCTGGTGTGCTCCCTGGGGCATTTGGTGGGCCGCTGTGAGATACAGGAAGCTGGACTAGATGGGCCTATGGCCTGAGCCAGTGGGGCTGTTCTTATGTTCTTAACTACAATTCCCAGGAAGCCTTGCAGGTCTCTTGTTATCTGGCGTGCTCCCTGGGGCATTTGGTGGGCCGCTGTGAGATACAGGAAGCTGGACTAGATGGGCCTATGGCCTGATCCAGTGGGGCTCTTCTTATGTTCTTATGTTCATCCATGCTCTTCTCTGGGGAGATGCCTCAAATCCAAACTGACTCAATTGATGCCAACAATTGCCGTTGATTAGGATAAAAGAGAGATAGTTATATAGGCATATAGTCCCTTGTCCTATAGAGCACTGGTTCTGACCCACCAGTTTGTGTAAAGGGTCCCTCATCCTTTTAAGGGACTGGGGAGGGGGCAAGGGCAGTGACGCAATGATCACGTAGCTAACGGGGGTGGAAGGGGGTGCTTTGACTTACAGGTGACTGCAGGACATTGCAGGAGGAGCGGGGAGCCCTGTGCAGCCCTCTGCAGGGCTCCCTGATGCTTAGAACATTGAAGAAAGTGGGCACAAAGCTTTTCCTAGTTGCAGACACAAAGACTGAAGTGCTTTGCGCCTTTTTTCCCAATGTTCTAAACATTGAACGTTTACATCTCCATGCACCTCTTGCAACATCGTGCAGCCACCTGTAAATTAAAGAACCCCCCTTCCACTTCTGTTAGCGACGCGATCCTGGGGATCATATTGCTGCCCTCACCTCTCCCCCACTAAGACTTTACCCCACTAAAATTCCTAGGAAGTTTGAGAACCACTGCTATGGAGTGCATTACATGCCGGGTAGAGTGAATTACAGCTGCAGGAGCGACTTCTGCTGTTGTAAAATGGCTACCATTGGTGTGCACGGTTTTCCACCGGTGGCCATTCTGTAAGCACAGCTGCAAGAGGCAGCAGTGTTGCAGCTCCATCACTAGTCTGTGTTGTGCCTGCTGGACCACATGCGGTGCATGTGGGTAGGATGGGGGAAAGCTGGGAGCAAAACTGGGTGGGGAGGAACAGAGGTGGGGAAGAGGTAGGACAGGATGGATCCCACAGCAACGGTGCATACCAGATCCTATCCCCTTCTTTTGGAAGCTCCCCATCCCTTTCTCTCCTCTGACATACACCACCAAATATGGTGTGTCTGAGAAGTCCCATAGGCAGCCCCAGGCCTTCCTGGGAGGTAAGTTTAGATGTTTTACACTTACGTCCCAAAGGATCTCCTCTATGCAGAACTCATGCAAGGAAAGCACCCTACAGGTAGACCACAGCTGCGATACAAGGACATCTGCAAGAGGGATCTGAAGGCCTTAGGAGTGGACCTCAACAAGTGGGAAACCCTGGCCTCTGAACGGCCCGCTTGGAGGCAGGCTGTGCAGCATGACCTTTCCCAGTTTGAAGAGACACTTGGCCAACAGTCTGAGGCAAAGAGGCAAAGAAGGAAGGCCCATAGCCAGGGAGACAGACCAGGGACAGACTGCACTTGCTCCCAGTGTGGAAGGGATTGTCACTCCTGAATTGGCCTTTTCAGCCACACTAGACGCTGTTCCAGAACCACCTTTCAGAGCGCGATACCATAGTCTTTTGGGGCTGAAGGTTGCCAACAGCACGTCCCATTTGCTCTCAAGCTGGCCCCCACATACCTTTTTGATGCAGCTGCAGGGGGGCGGATACGGGGGGGGGGAAGAAGATAGGACTGGGCCCTAAATCACTGAGCTAGATCAGCTGCACAGTAAAATCTGTTCACTAGTAGCTTTCCCCAAGGACAGGCTCTTGACAAAATGACTAACATCCATATAATTTATTGCCTAAGTAACCTGAATTACCCTAAGATTTCCAGAACAATATTACCTGGTTGTTGTTTTTTTGTAAAGAGTGCACCTGTTGGGCTGTTAGTTCTGACAACCGGGTGAATGGTGGCTCCCCAAAGATTTCACTCTTCTGCAAACGTGAGTTCGGATAGTCATTGAGATTATGCATTTGTCTGTAATTTTACAAACACACCATCCATTTGACCTCAGCTAATGTAAGCAAACTTTTAATTACATGGATACACAAGGAATTAAATGAAAACTCGAAGTCTTTTAAAATAATGTTTGAATGAAAGAAACCAAATTGGATTTCTTCTCATTAAAAAAAAAAAGAAGAAGAAGAAGATGGTAAAAAGTAAATTATCTTTTCCCATCATTTGCTGATTGCCATTATTGTATGATTGGGAAGATCTGTTAAGGTAGGGAAATATTTGAAATGTCAGAAAGATGGACATTAATATTTATGTGGGAACATTTCCTAGGCAATTTCCATAGTTAAACAAAGTGCAGGTCTCCAAGGAATTTAAAAGTGGTCCATCTGAGAGGGTTATAACCATTGTGCATCTCATAAATTAGTAGCAAGCGTGATCTTGTCTGTTTTTGCCTGTAAGCCCAGCTATTGTAAGTCTTTTGCCATCAACAAAATGTTTTTTTTGAAAACCCAGGTAATGGTAATGTGATTTTACACAATCCTGTGTAAGTCCTTTTGAATTGAATGAGACTAAGGGCGCAATCCTAACCAATTTTCCAGCACTGAGGTAAGGGCAATGCAACTCTGAGGTAAGGGAACAAACATTACCTTACCTTGAGGAAGCCTCCATGTCTGCTCCCCACCTGGCACAGCTATGCCAGTGCTGGAAAGTTGGTTAGGATTGCACCCTTACTGAGATTTACTTCCAGGTATAAGAGTCCAGTTGTAGGTTTGTATGGTTGCAGTCCTATGGAAACTTAACTGGGAGTAAGTCCCATTGAATTCAGTGGGACTAATGGCCGAATCCTATCCAATTTTCCAGCACCCGTTGAGCCATATTAATGGGGCATGCATTGCATCCTGTAGGGATGGGCAGTCACAGAGGCCGCCACATTTGTTCCCTTACCTTGGGGCTGCATCAGTGCTGGAAAGTTGGATAGGAATGGACCATTACATCTCAGTAGGCTTCCATAAGTTTGAGCTGCGAGAATTGCTCATGGAGCTTGAAATTCATACTTATACTAATCAGCTGTCTAATCTCAGGTTGCCTGACCCCTGTGTGACATCAGAGCAATTAAACCAATGGCACCTATGCCTGCAAAGCTCCATTGTGACATCAGAATTGATTTGCCAGTAGTATTAAGAGAAGCAGGGCAAGCAAAAAGGTCACTGGAGAAGACTGTGGCTGTAATCCTAACCTCACTTTCCTGGGAGTAAGTCCCATTGAACACAATAGGACATACTTCTGAGTAGACCTGGTTAGGATTGTGCCCTGTAAGAGTCAAAGAGGTCAGAGGAAGAAAGTGACATGTCTGTGCTAAAGCAACAAGACAGCTTATTTATTTATGGCGGGGTCTGTGTCCGTGGATCCTGTATCTGCCGTTTCACTTATCCATGGGTTGGGTTCGTGTGACCCCATGCATGCACCCTCTGCGCGCCTTGCCTCTGAAGGGTCTTCTGAGCCCAGCAGAGGCCTCAGGGGGACTGACAGCTTGCAGGCCCACTAAGGGCTTCTCCAGGTCTCCTAATGCCGCGGTTTCACTTAATTGCAGGGAGTTCAGGAACGGAACCCCTGTGGATACCAGGACACTCCTGTATATGAAAGCCTTCCTCCCAGTCTTTCAGGGTGGTGGGCTTGAGAGTGGTGGTGGTGTTCTACACAGCAGCTTGTTCTCACAACATCACTGTGAGGTAGTGACTTATCCAGCAAATTTCTTGGCCGCCAACATGCCGTGTAAGCGCCCTCTTCTGCTTGCTGTCAGACCCTTTCTGGGCAGCAACAGTAACGCAATTGCTGTTACTGCTCAGAATTCCTCGGACGGCAAGTGGAAGAGGCCGCTTACCCGGCATATTGTGGCACCTGCAGTGCTCTCTGCCCACCCATAGCTGTGTTACTGATTTCTGAGGCATACATGTGGTTGCCATATAGCTATATCCAAAAATCTGGAGCACCACGAGGCTCATCGCTTGTCTAGAATTGTGTAGCAGAGCCAGCTTTATAAACCAATTGAGGCATTGAAAAAAGACCACCACCCATGTAGGAAAAAGACCTCGTAGGGATCAGGGCAAAGCCAAGTACTCCCAGGGAGACATTAAAATAATAATATCATATTATTTTATGCTTTTGGTGGTGCTTGATGGGTGATTCCACCCTTTTCTTACTCTATGCTTCACTTATTATTACTAATAATCTCAGTAAGTATTTTCAATAAGTATATAGTTTAAAAAGAAGAATAAAGGGGCCTCTCTGCAATTCAGGCTCAGCTGCGAAGCGGTTGGCAGCCCCTCTGCCCCAGGGTTCCAAAGCAATTGTGCGGCAAACAGCATGTGTGTGAACCGGCCTGACACTCCTTTCCTCTTGGCATGAGCTGGCTTTATTGCTTCTACATCTTCCCACCTGAGGTCTTTACTTTGCGTCCTTAAAATGTTGACTGCGGCATCACACCATTCTGTCTGTATGGTGTGCGTGTGTGTGTGTGTGTGTGTGTGTGTGTGTGTGTGTGTGTGTGTGTGTGTGTGTGTTTTTCTGGGAGTGTAAACATTACGTATGTCTTGACGGTGACCTGCTGTCTATGGAGGAGCGGGATGAACGTCCCCGGGATGTGTAATTGGCCTGATAGGCATTTCCACACTGTTTGCAGATACCGCAAAGCAAAATGTTGTTGACGCAGCAGCTGCTGTGAAGGGAGTCTGCAACAACAGGCCTTGGATGGAAACAGCTCTGAATCTGTGCTGTCTAATTGCAGGGGAAAGGATTTGCGTCTGTTTGCGCGCACGCACGCACGCGCGCACACACACACACACACACTTTCCTTTCTATTCTGTTCCTAGGGGTGGCTTATAGTTGAGTGGCAGTGGGCATTCTGCTGGACAATAAAACAAAACAATTAGCCTGTCTCTATCTGGATATGTCCATGCAAGCATATCAGTTTAAAGGGGAGGAGGAGGGAGGAGTCAATGCGAGAGGCCAAGAATTTAGAAAATCCGAAAGAGTATGTACTGTTTAATTAAATTCTGTGCTAATCAGCCCAAATAGCTGACTTGCAGACTTGTCTGCAACCTTCAGCAAGGGATTTAGACATGATTGCCTGTGGTGGGCAAGTGAAACTGTTGTGCTGATGTCCTAAAGCAATGGTTCCCAAATTTTTTAGCACGGGACCCACTTTTTAAAATGACACTCTATCGGAACCCATCTAGGTTTACCAGACTTTTAAAAAGGAGATCTAGAAAGAAATAATATTCTACCTACCTACCTACCTACCTACCTACCTACCTACCTACCTACCTACCTACCTACCTATCTATCTATCTATCTATCTATCTATCTATCTATCTATCTATCTATCTATCTGAAAAAAGACCCTCAAACATTTATCTCCCTGTATTTACACGTGCTTGCAAACTGCAGGAGCTGAGCTCTTTGCAAGGTAATTAGCAGCTACAGTATCTGATTTTTGAACAGCCTCAGGGCTTGAGGCAAAATCACGTTGCAACCCATCAGTGGGTCCTGAACCACAGTTCCCTGACCTGACAGGGAACAACTGTCCTAAAGATTTCTCAGTGGCAAATTCTTTGGAGCAGAAGCACTGCAGACCAGAGACAGCAGCAGTAGTGTAGCCAGAAGGGGGACAGCTCAGTAAATACTACAGGCTCTGCATCATGCCTTGCGAGTGGCCACTCCACCCGCTGTTGGAGCCATCCCGTGCAGTAACGGCAACACCCAGGGGATGCCATTTGGTTCAGCAAGCACCTGCCCATTGCCACTGCTGCCCAGAATGGCTCCAACAGCAAGTGGGTGGTGCCACTCACACTGCATGTTGCAGCACCTGCAGTACTGACTGTGTCACGCCCCCTGGCTACATTGCTGGTCAGCAGTGGCCCAGCTGAGCCACAGTCAGTTTTTCAGGGTGCATTTCCACGATCAGCTGTCCTTGCATAATGGATGGTTGTTGCTAGAGCAAAATGCACTTAAAGTGTCAGAGAAGATAGTAAGAAAAGGTAGAGAAATTGATCTCCATCTAGAAACTAGTATCTATGCCATAACAATGATGAGCAACCTTATATTAGCAGGGCAATACTTGTATAAGGGCAGTACTGCCAGAAATAGTGGGATGACTCTGGTTGGCTTAACAGCAGCCAGGGGGCAAATGCTGATTTTAAAACACCTCTGTTATCAGGTAGGTCCCCCCATTTGGGTGTATTGGGTCCGAAAGGAATGTGCCAGCCATACTTTCAATAGCGTGGGATCCAGCCTTTGCACTGGCAATCCAGCTTTTAGCAATCCGAACCTATTTGGTGCATGTGCACAATTATTTCTTCCACCTGACTGCTCAGCGCAGGGTACATGAAGTCATTCCCATCTGCATTCTTGCAACAACCCTGCAAGGTAAGGTTGACTTCGGCTTCCTAACAACTCTCAAAGAGACCCCCCCCTCCCCCTCAGTCCTTGAAATGGTGAGCCAAAGAGATGCAAGCCTGAGCTGTTCCAGCTTGGAGTGTTGGTCCCTGCATGATGCCACACTGATTCTGGAAGAAAATGATTTTGCCCTCCCCCTCAAAACTTTCAAGTCCATAATCAGCCCCCGAGCGGCCCAGAGCCTGCCTTCCTGGTGCACTAATAGAAGCTGTGCTGCTGAGTCTGCATTTCTTGTGCAACTGACAACTTTTGTTAATTTTTAATGAATGTCCGGTGCGGGGGGAAATAAAGGGCCAAAACAGGAGTTGATTGAACAGAGAGAAAAATTGCTGGAACGAAAAGCAGTGGCGGCTTTGAGTCAGTGCATAGGGGAAGGGGGTGGAGTGGTAGAAATTACTTTTCTTTTTATTACTTAGCTAATGTTCAGCCGGAACTGTTTCGTACAGCGTCCCTGTAAAACAGAGTGCACTTTTGCAGAGCTCTACACCACTTTTTTTTCTTCCTAACTCCAGTCCTCTCCTTAGAACTGCATTGCACAGTTCTGATCCACGAACCCCTCCTTGTCCAAGCCATTTCTGAGAGCGAAGAAGGTGCCCCACTGAGAATTGTTCTATGGGTTGCCTGCTTTTAAAGTGGCTCCAGTTGCCATTATAATGACCTATTTGCAGTACCTCAAGTGCTCTGTGGTTCTTTCCCTCTCATTTTGCTAAGATAGAGGGAGGCTCTCACAGCACATCATCCTGCCGCAGTTTGCCTTCATTCAAGTGGCTGTCGCGGCAGCTTCAGTGAATTGGCATCAACACAGTTCACTGCATGCTTGGCCAAGACAAGCGCACTGCTCCTTGTGCTTTCCCTACGAAGCAAGTTGCCATCTCAAAGAGTAACTTTGTTGCCCAGGTGTGTATGTGCCCACCACAAGATTGGCAAAGTGTGACCCCTTTCCATTCAGCCAATACAAGGGAGCCCCATCATTCAAGGCTGCTGCAATCCTTCCATGAATCTGTGATTAGGGGGACGGATCCCCCAGTCAGAGGGATGGTTCTTGGGCAGGTTTTGAATCATGACAATGTTTTTCTCATTTAGAAATTAAGCTCTCATTTATGAACCATTCGCATCTCATTAGCTGGGCTCACCATCCACCTTGAAAACAGTGTATAGTATAGCAGTAGCCCTGCAGCAAATGGAAACTCTTATGGCTTTTCTCTAATCTTATTTTACAATATCACCATCTAGTGGCAATATGTGGATATAGCACAGTTTCCAAGGCCTGGCTCATTTCGAAACAGAGAAGATAAATGAATTTAGTCTGAGCTACAAACATTTGCCCAGAAATGCGTATGGATTTCAGAAAATAGGCAGAGAGAACGATTGCTTCCTCTTTCATAATTCTAGAACTTCTAGTCATCTAATGAAACTGATGGGCAGTAGATACAGGACAGACAAAATGCAGACATTTCCTTATAGAACACACAATTAACTTCAGGAATTTGCTGCTACAAACTGTGGGGACAGTACTGGAGGATTAGCCAGCCCTGTGGAGCAGTGGCTATTAACTCACAAAGTTTAGCTGTAATCTGACTGTATCACATATATGTCTTTTGAACTGCTGATTCAACTGCCTTTGGCAATATTGGCTGAATTCTGCAATGGACGGTAGCCTTCTAGGTGCCGAACATTTCATTTCTTGCTGTAATCTTGGCCTGATTCTTTCCCACAGAAATACAGATGTACACACAGTGGCATCACTTTTGAAACTGTACCTCAGAGAGCTCCCGGAGCCGGTTATTCCATATTCCAAATATGAAGATTTTCTCTCCTGTGCCAAAATGCTCAGCAAGGAGGAGGAGACGGTGAGTTCGCAGACTCGGTTTTAATTTACAGAATCATCAGATGCCTGGTAGCATTTTGGGGGGGAGTTTGAGTGGATTAACTGAATCCACTGAGTGGATTAACTGAATACTTGGCCACCTAGGTAGGTGATATTTCTAGAGCCTTCTCTTCTTTTGTTAAGCTCTGAGAATGTGACAGAGAGATGTACATGATCAAGCAGTGGCTGTTTCTCATCATCCAGGTATTGTTGTTCTTGAAGGCACAAGAAGACTGGTACTAGATATCTAGGGTGGGGGAGAACTTCGAAGCTGTTAGGACACAGGCCTCTTTGGTCCTCTGAGGATAAGTGTCTTAATTTAAACGCAGTAATATTTTCTTCTTTTGAGCACATCTTAGCAGAGGGCTGCTTTTCTTAAGGACTAGATGCAACTGCTCTTTTTCTACTCCTTGCAAGGAAACGGTTCTTTAAACAGAGTCTGTGTTTGCCCCTCCACAATGGTGTTTACTAAATTAGGTTTACTAAAGGCTTCTGGAGAAAAGAAGCAGTCAATATTCCATTTACAAACCTAAAAGCAAGCCCTGATCTGGATATGTTCTTGGTGCTAATCGGAGCACAGAAGATCTTTGTGAGGTCAAGAGAGCAGCAGAAAGAACAAATGATAGTTCAGAGGTTTCTGGGCAGATGCGCCCCTCCGGAGATAGATTACATTAATCTTTCCCTTATCTAAACATATTAGATGTATTAAAAATAAACTATTAATGTATATAGGATCAGCCTGAGATGGCTTCCTACTTTTCACCACTTCATTTGTGGGTGGTAAAACCTAGGAGGGGGGCATCACAGCAGTCTTTCAGGGAAAGAACTTACTGCCAGCAGTGTTGTGATTTTCCTGGGTACTACCAGCTATGCCAGCTACCTTTTTTTTCTTCAGTAACTCTTAAGTTACTGTGGACACAATCCTAACCCTATGTTAGGACGGTGCACGTCCTTTGCGCCAGCCTAGGAGGTTTGCAAACGTGCCGTAAAGCACGTTTACACCTCCTTGGAATCAAGCCATGCCAGCACACAGAGGATGCATCCAGGCTCTGTGGCTGTTAGGGCCAGGTAGGTTGCATTGGCTGAGCAAGGCCAGCGCAGGGGTCTGGGGAGGGCAGGGAGGAGGCAGGAGGGAGGCATTCCAGGGTGGGGAAAGGGCAGGTGGAGGGTGGTTCTGGGGGTGGGTGGGCAGGGAATGGGAAGCAGGGCCGGGACCCAGCTGTTATACCGGGTCCCAACACCATTCCCCAAGCAGCGAAGACCTGTTTGCAATCGCTCCATTCTCCAACTTAAGTGACCTCCTGAGGTGGCGCAAGTCCGAGGAGACCAATTGGGGCCGTGGTGACTTACCTGGGGTTAAGGGGAAGAGTTTCCCCTTGCCTCTGGTTGAGCCACTTCAGGCCCCAGTCTTGTGTGGGATACAGCACAAGCCTCCTGGCCTCTCATTCTGAAAGGCAACTGTATTCTGTCTCACAAAGTTATAATCAGCTACGATCCATCATAATCTAGTTGTGGGATTTGGGGCAGGGTAATTAGTGGAGAACTTCATGGTTTGGTCTGTTTTCTAAGGTTTTCCGCCCTGCAAATGTTTGGGAATTCCATTTCTTTTTGAATTTCCACACAGGGACTGAATGAATTGGTGAAGCAGGTGAAGAGTTTGCCGCTTGTCAATTACAACCTCTTGAAGTATATTTGCAGGTAAATATCCTTGCCATACTCTCAAAGCAGTGGGCTGTTTCCATGGCCGTCATTAAGAACCTTTATCTTTGCAGAGCTTTATCAGGACTGGGAGGACTGAACAGGACTGGAATTCACCAGTCAAATTGAGCTGATAGACTAAAACTCCAGCTCTTACTGAATCCCATTACAGAATTTAAGATCAGTCTGACCCTACATGGGCAAGCATCATAGTTCTAAGCCTGGTACAAACTTGTAACATGCTTTTGGTTCTCATAATCTGCATTGATCACATGATCCATCTTTTAAAAAGCTTGGGGGTACTGATAGAGGTCCTTTTGCTTCTTTTAGTTCCCTTACTTTAAACTCCGTGTAAATTTGGCTGCCTGACTTTTATTTAGAGTTGAACTTGGCAGTAGACAATGCAAATATATTAATTATAGGTAAGGGACAAATGCCCTTTAGACACCGGTCTCTGTCCCTGGGAATTCTATGCACCCTTCCAGACCAGAGGACTAACTTTTTGACAGGCATCTGTTCTGGGTCAACAGCACTGGCGCCTTCCTGTCATCCCTGGAATCTCAATGGTTATTGTTATATAGTGGGTCCATGCGAATAAAGGAAGGCATAGTGATAACAGCTCAATACGTTTATTCCATCTTCAGAACAGAACCTAGCAAAATACAAGGCAAACCCCTGGCTTTTTATAGCCTTTAACTCCGCCCAGACTTCCCGTGATTGGTGTAATTGAAACCTTGAGGGCCAATCGGTAGGATTTCGATCCATCACCCGATTGGCCAGAACTTACATTAACCAGAGGGCCAATCAGATGGTAGGATTTCGATCCATCACCCGATTGGCCAGAACTTAGATTAACTAGAGGGCCTATCGGATGGTAGGATTTCGATCCATCACCCGATTGGCCAGCCATAAGTCTGGGCCAATCAGTTATGCAGGAGTTCAATCCTGCATAACTTACATACATAACAGTTATTATGGTTACTTGTCTCCTCCGTGCTGGCAGCTGGATGCCACATGCTGTTTGCTTTTGTTCTCTGTGTACAGGAAATGTCATCCAGAAACAAGGATCTCTGGGACTTGTAGTTCTTCAGAAAAGAAGCCACACAGGGTGAAACTCAGCTCTTTCTGCCTCTCAAACTACCAGTTCCAGAGCTTCCAGTAAAAAGCCTTCTCTTTCTTCCCCTTTCTTCCCTTTGGAGAGCCTGGCCTCACCCCTCAGAATGTGATTTCTTCCTTTTGCAAGATTACTTCCACTTGCTACAGCAAATCTTACAAAAGATCTGGGCAGCTCATAGAGATACAGGGTTATAAGTTCATAGATATGCCCTCAAACATTATATCCAATGCAGCTTCAGTTTGCTTCTAACGTACCTGTTACCCTCACATACAAACATACAAGCTCTGCATATGGCTGGCCCTGTTGTGGTAGCTGGTAATGGTGTTGTGGCACTGGGAAGTAACCATGTCATCCTCACATTGGGTGATGCTTTTCTACCCATCTTATTAATGTGGATCAGGAACATACTTCAGTCACACCTGTGCCCCAGCGGTCATCAGAGGTGTAACAAGGGTGGAGGCTAAGGGGCACCTGCTCTGAGTGCTATGCCAAGGGAGGTGCATGACTGCCCCCTAGTTAAGTAGGAGGAACTGGTGGCTTTGCACCCCTGTATCTCCTGTGGAGACTCCCCTTCAAGAGGAGCCTCCACAGAAGAAGGAATGAGTGATGCAAAGCCGCTGCAGTGAGCGCCTTCCTCCAGGGAGAACACATGACATGTGTCCTCACATGACATTACTGCCCCGGTCGCTGGGGCAGTGTGTTACACCTCTGATAGTCACTTAGAATTGCCCCCGATTATGACTTTTCCCATGTTTGTTTCATGGGGTGCCTCTATAAGTGAGGCACACAGGTGTCTCACAGGAATTTCTCAGCATGCTTTGAAAAATTACCAGGTATATCCACCCAGATGCTTCAGCCCTATGCCCACCTGGTTTTTAAAAGACCTCTTTGCACACCACTGGGCAAAGGTTTAAACTGGTATGTTTCTTCCGGTGAAATATAGCCATGTAGTTAAGAGTTCCTCGGTTAGTCTGTCCTAGAATTCTGACCACCCCCTCCTTCCAGGCTCTTTTTCTCCCCAATTCTCTTTTTATCCCACAAATTTTGGCAGATTCCATACAGAACACTAGTAACAGCCTGCTGTATATCTACATATATAGAAATACATACATATGTATAGTTATATCTGATTCTACCCTGACTCTTGATTTCCTTATTCCCCTTCTGTCCATGGGAAATTTTAACAGATTTCTGGATGAAGTCCAATCCTACTCTGGAGTAAACAAAATGAGTGTGCAGAACCTTGCTACAGTGTTTGGCCCGAACATCCTACGTCCGAAAGTAGAAGACCCCCTGACTATCATGGAAGGTGAGTAAAAATAGCCAAGGATGGCAATTCTTATGTTCCTAATGACACATGTATTGTTCATCAGCTTAATTTTGAAGGCTCACGATCCTGCATGAGGATAGAGGCATTGGCTGGCATTCCAATTCAGGTTTTTATTTCTTCTCCCTCTTCAGTGGGTATCTATTACTCTCATCCACAAAGATGTGGTTTACTAATATGAGAAAGAAGTACAGCATGCAGATTGTGATTGCAGCCACTCAAACTTCAGCTACAGTTTCATAGCATAGCAGATGTGGAAGATGGAACCTGGGCCCTTTGGCACATGAAGCAGGTGCTGTACTACTGAGCTACATCCCCACACTTCATTATGGGGAGAATCTGAAGAATCGCTATGCTATGAAATTGTAGCTGAAGTTTGAGTGGCTGCAATCACAATCTGCATGCTGTACTTCTCTGCAAAGTTTTGTCGTGCCCTAAGCTTAAGTACTTACAGCAGTCTGTTAAAGCGAGATACACCATCTGTATCAAACAGTACTTCCCCCACGCTTGGAATGATGATTTCAGTGAATGCTTCAAAGGAAGTATGAAATGGTTGGGAAATGAAATCACATTCAGGAAGCACTTCCTGCAATTTGATTGGACGTTGCTTGACTTCATTGGCATCATCACCCAGCCTGATCTGATTGTTGTCTCATTTGCTGTGTACATTTGATTGGCTGGGGCCAGTCTAGAAGGAGAAAAAAAGTACTAACCATGGTAGAAAAATGTCATAAACAGGTTGTGAGTTGGAAGGGGCAGGGAAATGATGGTCTCTAGAACCTGTGTAGCGACCACTTCGCTGGCCTAGTCTGTTGCAAACATGCTGTAAAGCACGTTGTGACAGCCCAGTAGTTAGGCACACCAGTGGGAAGGCCATCCTACTCCAAACTGCTAGCGCCAGAACAAGAGGGAACACAGGCTGGAGCAGGTAAGAGGGCAAGAGATGGGCAGGGAATGGCCGGATTGGGTCTTAGGAGGGGGCAGGCTTGGTGGCACCAGTGCACACTGCATCCTCTCTTCCTCCCTGGGCCTGAGAATCCAAAAGGGGCCAACTTGAACTTGCAATGGCCGTTTAGCAGGCACAGATCTGAGTTGCCCCATTGAGCAGGCTGGGGCTTTACACAAACCTATATGAGACCTCCAGCCTGTTCAATCCATTCTTATGATGCAAGCGTGGAGATGCAGGCCCCAGTGCATCATACTGTGAGCATGATAGAAAAAAAAGGAGTAATATTCACCCAGTTCAGGGATATTTCAGCTAACAGTTCACAGGCTATTGCCCTTCCCCTGCTTTTGATCCAGAAGTCACATTGGGAGTTCACCTGGGATAGTCCTGGTGTTTCAGTTGGTAGAAGTTTCCATTTGGAGAATGGAACCTCTAATATTCAAGTCTAACCACTGTAGATACAACACACATATGAAATTGTTGCTCCAGGCTGCTCAGCACACTTTGAAAAATACCTAAACTGGCACTGTGATACAAGATACGATGTGATACAAGATACGATGTGATACAAGATGCGATACAAGGACATCTGCAAGAGGGATCTGAAGGCCTTAGGAGTGGACCTCAACAAGTGGGAAACCCTGGCCTCTGAGCGGCCCGCTTGGAGACAGGCTGTGCAACATGGCCTTTCCCAGTTTGAAGAGACACTTGGCCAACAGTCTGAGGCTAAGAGGCAAAGAAGGAAGGCCCATAGCCAGGGAGACAGGCCAGGGACAGACTGCACTTGCTCCCAGTGTGGAAGGGATTGTCACTCCCGAATCGGCCTTTTCAGCCACACTAGACGCTGTTCCAGAACCACCTTTCAGAGCGCGATACCATAGTCTTTCGAGACTGAAGGTTGCCAACAAATAGGCACTGTGATTAGAAGCCTTCTGACCTCATCACTGGAAGGATCCAGGAGGGGAAAGGTGTGGTTCCACTGGAACAGCTTCAGTGTTGTCCCTGGTTGTTATGTTCCAAAGGCAGGCTTCATAAATTAAAGGGAAGTCATGTTGCTAGCGCACCGCCACCTTCCCCAGAAAGGAAGGCAGTCATTTGTTATGGGTTATATAATGCATTTCCAAATGAACCCCTCCTGACTTGAGGGAGTTTGCTTTGAATCATAACGCAAGGCACCTCGTATTCCACACTGTGAAGGACTGCGCGGTGCATTTCGATGGCTGCTCCCAGTCTCATCTTAAGCGTGCTCAACAATATTTATATTCAATTAATTGAACAGCCTTTTCTAATTACGATACACCGCTCCGGTCGGCGTAATGAAAGAAATGAAGGAATTGCAGAAATGAGGGAGGAGAAAAACACCTCGCCAAGTTCCCGCTGTGAATTTTGGAGTCCAACCAACTTCCACACTGTGCCAGCTTTGAGTAATATTGAAGTGAACCTCATAAATTGTAATAAGATCATTCATCTTCCCACTCTTTATTTCTGTTCACTGTCAGGGTGTTCGTAGAGCAGCAGACTATTATCTTTAGATATTTGTCTTGTTCTGACATGACAGCTCAGCCTTATCAATTTTGGGCAGTCAACAGGGGAATCAAGTCTGGTGGCATAGCTGGAGGGGGGGAGGCTCCATTCCCCCCCCCCGCCGGGAATGGCTCCAAAGGGAGGGGCCGCTTGCCCGCCGCGCTGAGGCTCCCCACCAGACTGGCTGCTTCGCCCCCCCCTTCAGCTACCAATCAAGTCACATGGCCAAACCAGTATATGAAGAATGAGACTGGAACAGCTCTGTTCATTGTTGGACACACCACAGAGCAGCAGTGCAGTTGGCTCACTACATGCTCAGTTTTTCCGGTCAATCCGCACACCTGCTGCTCTGCAAACTGGATGCCGTGCATCTGGCCCAGTGTGTATTTTCACACGGACCCTTGCCATCATAGCACATGCATGCTGTCATGGATAGTCAGGGTTCGATCGTGTGCAGCCTTGTGCAGTACACAGGAGTCCTCATGGATCTAGGTTTCCGGCACCGGTTCATGCCACCTGACCACTGTGGGGGCTGATCTATTTGGAATCCAGCCCATCACTGACTTTAATAAACTCCATAAGCAGAGTGAATGAGCCAAATATAGATACTGTATGGAGTGCCTGAAGTGAATAACTAACTCAAGCAAATGAGCCAGGTCACACTTGATTGAAGCATGCAGGCAACACCTGGATGGCATATCCTTACACATTGTAATTGTAAGTTCCTCAGGGCAGGGATCAGTATTTTTGTTGTGGAATTCTGTAAAGCAGTGATTCTCAAACTGGTGGGTTGTGACTCACTCACCTGAGAAGTACTGTCCCTGGCCCTTTGTGGGGCAGTGAAGGGGAGAAGGCAGCAATGAGTTCCCCAGGTTTGCGCTGCTGCTGGGGACCAAGGGTCTTTTTTTTCAAATTACCCCTTCCTTCATTGGCCTCCTGGGGGGGGGGAGGGCTCACAGAATAGGCTTCTTGTGCCTCAGAATAATGAAAAATTGCCAGTGCAGAAAGGGGTAAGTTGAAAAAAAGCTTCTTGGTCCCCAGCAGGGTTATGATCCTGGGGGTCGTGTCCCGTCCCCCGTCCCCCCCGCAAAGACTTCCCAGGGTTCTCAAACTCCCTGGGAGTTTGGGAACCGCTGTGTAAAGTGTTACGTGCAATGAAACAAATTATGATGAGCGCTATCACCCTTGAAACTGGAACGCAAACTTTCCTTTGCGTTTGCTTTTTGCCAGCAAGTTAGTCCTATAGAAGAGAATCATCTTTCACTGTGATTCTCACAATAATTAGATGTAATGCAAACTGTGATATTGCGCCTCTTTTAAAACAATGATTGCTGTGCATTAAACTGGGGCACGTTTGTGGGGTTGGTCCGTGGAACTCCTTGCCACAGGATGTGGTGATGGCGTCTGGCCTGGATGCCTTTAAAAGGGGATTGGACAAGTTTCTGGAGGAAAAATCCATTACGGGTTACAAGCCATGATGTGTATGCGCAACCTCCTGATTTTAGAAACGGGCTATGTCAGAATGCCAGATGCAAAGGAGGGCACCAGGATGCAGGTCTCTTGTTGTCTGGTGTGCTCCCTGGGACATTAGGTGGGCCGCTGTGAGATACAGGAAGCTGGACTAGATGGGCCTATGGCCTGATCCAGTGGGGCTGTTCTTATGTTCTTAAACTACAATTCCCAGGAGGCCTTGCAGGTCTTCTTGTTATCTGGTGTGCTCCTTGGGGCATTTGTTGGGCCCCTGTGAGATACAGGAAGCTGGACTAGATGGGCCTATGGCCTGATCCAGTGGGGCTTCTCTTATGTTCTTATGTGTGTTCTTCTAGGTACAGTTGTCGTTCAGCAGTTGATGTCCATGATGATCAGTGAACACGAGCTGCTGTTCCCTAAGGACGCTGACTCACAAGGCGGGCAGGAGGTATGCAACAACAACAATGAGGTTCAGAAGAAAATGATTCTTGGTCAGCTCCAGAACAAAGAGAACAACAACACCAAGGAATCCCCAGTGAAACGCTGTTCTTGGGATAAACCAGAGTCTCCTCAAAGGACCCTGGTGGACAACGGGTCTCCTACTGGGAGCAAGTCAAGTAGTCCCAGGAACAGCATCCACAAACTGGATGTCACCAGAAGCCCACCCCTCATGGTGAAAAAAAACCCAGCCTTTAATAAAGGCAGTGGCATCGTCACCAATGGGTCCTTCAGCAGCTCCGTGGAGGGCCAAGAGAAGACCTCACCAGCGTTGCCCAATGGAACCTTGCAGGCCAGAAGAACATCTTCCCTGAAAGGGCCGGTCACTAAAATGGGTACACACATTGTGCAGAACGGAGGTGTGCGAATGGGCATCTCCAGCACCGACCCCCACAGCAACTCTTTGAACAGCCGCAACCAGAGCTGGATGCCCAATGGGTACGTGACATTGAGGGACAGCAAGCCGAAGGAGCCCATGAGCGACTCAGGCCAGCACAACAGACTCTCAACGTACGACAACGTGCACCAACAGTTCTCCCTGGTGAACGCCGAAGACAAGCAAAGCGTCGACAGCGCCACGTGGTCCACCTCCTCTTGTGAAATATCCCTCCCTGAACATTCCAACTCCTGTCGCTCTTCTACCACGACCTGCCCTGAGCAAGACTTTTACGGGGCCAATTTTGAAGACCCCGTGTTAGATGAGCCCCAACAAGAGGAGCTCTCCAACCAAGGTGATTTCGAGGGCAAAGGGGACCGCAGAAGCATCGGAGGGCGCAGCAGCCGAGCCACAAGCAGCAGCGACAACAGCGAGACATTTGTGGTCAACAACACGAGCAACCACAGTGCTTTGCACAGCCTGGTGTCGAGCTTAAAGCAGGAAATGGCAAAGCAGAAGGTGGAGTACGAGACAAGGATAAAAAGGTAAGCGGCCAGGGATAGGAGCTCAGCTTCAAAGGCGCATTAGTGCAGAGGCCTTGTCTAGGCAGGAGAGTAGTGGTGGGCCGCTGTGAGATACAGGAAGCTGGACTAGATGGGCCTAGGGCCTGATCCAGTGGGGCTGTTCTTATGTTCTTAAACTACAATTCCCAGGAGGCCTTGCAGGTCTTCTTGTTATCTGGTGTGCTCCCTGGGGCATTTGGTGGGCCGCTGTGAGATACAGGAAGCTGGACTAGATGGGCCTGTGGCCTGATCCAGTGGGGCTGTTCTTATGTTCTTAAACTACAATTCCCAGGAGGCCTTGCAGGTCTCTTGTTATCTGGTGTGCTCCCTGGGGCATTTGGTGGGCCGCTGTGAGATGCAGGAAGCTGGACTAGATGGGCCTATGGACTGATCCAGTGGGGCTGTTCTTATGTTCTTATGTAGTGAGGCATGTGGAGGACACATCAGCACAGGGACCTTGTCTCTAGCAGTCTCCTTGAAGTAGGGAGGCTTTGAATGCCACTTTATGAGAAATTCCGTGAAAAATGGAGGTGCCCTTCCACACCTCCAGGAGGCTTTCTGAGGCTCAGGGATGCTGGACGTGCCCTTCCCACACCCCAGAACCACGACTTGGATGTGATCAGAAGGCACTTCCAGTCATGTCCAGGAGGCCCTTGAGACCCTCCAGCTGCAGGGTTCACACTTGCGCTGAGTCAAATCCACGGGTACCAAACTTTCAGATAAGAAGGGCCAGCTGAGGTGGCCACCAACTGCTACTAGGGAGAGGAGCTGGAAAACAAGGTGCAATTTGGGAAAGGAGCTTTTGTGTGCTCCCCAGTCCTTGAAAAGGTGAGCCAGAATTCTTTTGTGAGAACTTTTGGCTCTGCTCTGTGGCTTTTTCCTTAATAATGTACAGTGATGCCTCGCAAGACGAATGCCTCGCGCAACGAAAAACTCGCAAGACGAAAGCGTTTTGTGATTTTTTTTGGTGACTCGCAAGACAAATTTTTCTATGGCCGTGCTTCGCAAGACGAATTTTTTGCATTTTTTTTTTTGTTTTGGTTTGTTTTAAATCGCGCTTCGCAAGACGAAAATTTCGCAATGCGAAACGACTCGCGGAACGAATTAATTTCGTCTTGCGAGGCACCAATTTATCTGAAGAAGGTCCTGGTGTCCTGGGAAGTTTGATCCCTGTGATTTCCTGGTGACCCAACATGGCTGCCTGCCTTTTTATCTGCAAAAGAATACATTCTTCATCTGCACATATCCAAACCTAATTTAACTGGTTTCTGTTTGGGGTGGCTTATACTCCCATCTGGATAGAAACAGCTACACACTGTTTGCTAGTCAGGGGAGCTAAGATCATTACATTGAGCTTTCCACTCAGATCCCAGGAGAAAAAAAAAAATTATTTAAATTCTATATGCTCTGTCACAGAGCGTTGCATTAAAAATGAAGAAGCAAAAAAAAGGTCAGATGACATCTTAGCGCTTGGCTTAATTTATCTCTTAGGGGGTGATGTGTCACTCACCAAGTGATCTAAAGATCCAGCTGTAAATGTTAACGAGCATCACAAAATTTATTTCACTCGTCGTCAAGGGACAGAGCTGAAGACACTCAGAAAGGAAAAATTATTTCTCAGCAACTGCAGATACAAAAGTCCCTCTGCAAGGGCTGGTCTTTCCGATTCATGGCATGGATTTTGGTTGAGCCCAGGAGGCTTTGATTCCATTACAGAAAATTGCAAATGAGTCTTAGAAAAAGGCTTCAACTTAGCATGACCCAGTGTAAGACGGAGGCTAGCTGGCTTCCCATTTTGGACTGTGAATGTCAAAATGTTGGGGGAGTTATTAGAATGCCATGTTTTCGCAAAACATGGATCACAACGTGTAATCACAAAATTCAGACTAAAAAAAAAATATTAGCCTTACTGTTGTGGAGGAAATCATGGACCCCCACTTGACAATGGATTCATTTTATGATCACTTCACAGCAGATTCTCTAGTTAAATAGGGTTCATTATTAGATGCTAAGGTGGGCCCGCCTTAGCCACATGGGTTTGGTTCCAGAAACACCGCCCCCCCCCCCATGGATGAGAAATTCAGTGGATGCTCAAGTCCCGGTCTAGAGGGCCAACTGGAAGAGAAGGGGAAGTGCAGGTCAGTGTGGGGCAAACCCCACTGGCTGTTTTAAATGGATCAGAGCAGCTGCCACCATCCTGAGAAGGAGAAGACCCATCAAGCAGGCAGTCAGGAAGATGGCGGGCACTGCTTTTTGCAGCAGCTGCAGGGGCAGAGGCAGGAAAGAATATTGTCTGGGCCTCCTCACGCAAAGATCATTTACAGCCCAATCCTATCCTCCACTACAACACGGCATGCAGTCTCATCAGCAGAGTGTGTGC
This sequence comes from Tiliqua scincoides, assembly GCF_035046505.1. Classification (NCBI taxonomy): domain Eukaryota; kingdom Metazoa; phylum Chordata; class Lepidosauria; order Squamata; family Scincidae; genus Tiliqua; species Tiliqua scincoides. The sequence goes on from NC_089826.1 coordinate 11,915,902, forward strand.
TGTATGCGATGGTGGGAGAATGACCAGAGTGCCCTCAGTTGGCTTTCTGGTCACGTGTGGGTCTCCTTGGACCCACACCAGCTATTTAGCTGGTGTATGTCCACTACACTATTTAGCTGGTGTATGTCCAAGGAGAGGAAAGGGGTGAGGTGGTTTGGCAAATGGGATAGAATCTAGCATGGACTTTTGCCATCAAGCTCCGCCAGCTCCCAACATTTCTTCTCCACCACAAACTGCTCCCCTCTGCTATCATACCTGGGCTAGCAGATACCTGGGTGATTCTGGAGCATGCAGAAAGCTGCTGGCTATTTTTGTCAGTGGCTCCATCATGTGATGGTGACTTAACATTTGTGCCATCACAGGACCTTTTGTGAGAAAAGGTCCATAGGATTGGGCTGTCAGTTTTTGTAGAGTGACAGCCTCGCCTTTTCTGTAATCCATGACCGCGCATTAATCTTCCTTCCTGATACTCATGAATGCTCTGAAAAGCCCACCATTCATAAATTCCTTGCCAGCTCACAGGAAATTGTATTTTTTAAAATGTCAGTAACATAATCTGTTTATCACAACAGTTTGGAAGAGAACAGCATGTATAAATCTGGCACAATTATAGAAAATTGTTTGCTGTTATTTGAGGATTTACAATTGTGCTTGTTTACTTCAGAGTACTCTCTCTCCTCCCTATCCCAAGAGAGATTTCAGAATAATTTTTTCCAATAGCCGTGAATGAGCAGATTTAATAACTCCACTCTAGTTTATTTCAAGGCATTTGTTAGTCTGAGCGTGGGCATGAGTAAGAAATGTACAGTGGGGATACTTTTATCACAGCATCTGGAATGGGTGACAAGAAACCCAATTATCTGACAACCTTACAAATGAATAGAAAACAGGCTTGTTTACGAGTGAGCAGTTCTCTTCAGCAAAAGAGAGTATTTATATCGGCAATCTCAACCAGTGGCATAATGGAATTTTTTTTAAAAAAAAATACTGAATATAGCCACTAATTATGAGGCTCTCTAAAAGTCTATTTGGCTTCCCATTTGATGGAGCTTGTGTTGATCCACAGGGTTAATCATTTGACTAAATTGGATTCCAGGAAGTTCATCAGATGCTGATGGCTGCTATCATAACTGGCCTTTTAAAGAAGTTGAGCAAAATTCATTAACAGTAGGTCAGTCAATGGGTATACCCTAACTAGAAATAGGATGTCTGTCTTCAGCATGCACCTGAATATCAGATGATGAAGCCAAAAAGCAGGGGAAAAAGAGGCCACAGAATCCTAGCCCCCTTCCCGGACCTGATCCCACGGTGTAAGTCCACATGGACCTATGCCAGCTATTTAGACCCCTCCTCCATGCTGTGGAGGCTTACCCCCAGGTAAGGGGACAATTGTTCCCTTACCCAGAGGCAGGGCTTCTGAGAGGAATTTTATCTGGGTTATAAGGTTTCTTTTGGGGCCCTTCCCTTTCTCCAATGGATCACAATTTCATATGATCATTGGATTGTAATTTGTAATTTTCTACAAATGTGGGCTTACACAAAATGTGACTGCTAGTCTTCACACAATATATGTAAACATTTTCTGAAATCCCAGGAAATTTCTAGATCTCATCTTTTGACTCTCAGGCCCCCCTTTTTTTTTTACCCCAGGCACAGGTACAATGTACCCCCTGCACCTTCCTGTCATGGTCCTGCCAGAGAAGACCCCCATAATGGTTCCCCCACTGCAGGATGCAGCAGTAGCCAGTTTGGCACTGCTGCATTGTAGGGGAAGGATAGGATTAGGTTGTAAAACTTGTGTAATTTATGGCTTTTGACAAGCAAGTGAAAGCAAATTAATCTTTCATCCGTGAGTAGAAGGGGATGTTGATGACCCATAACCACCAGGGATAGTAAGACTTTTTGCTCGCCCTAAATACATGGTCATTATTATTCCAGCATAACATTCAAAGGAATGTTTATAGTGAAGAGATAGAGGACAGGAATATTTTGATGATATGATGCTGTGGCTGCAATATGATGTGTTTATCATTGGGTCTTTAATCTAGGAGGATAATTTTACAATACGATTAACGGCCCAATCCTAACTAGCTTTCCGGCATTGATACAGCTGTGCCAATGGGGCATATGCTCCATCCTATGGGGGGGGGGAGTCATGGAGGCCTCGTCAAAGTAAGGGAACATTTGTTCCCTTATATTGGGGCTGCATTGCAGCTGCATCGGTGCTAGAAAGTTGATTAGGATTGGGCTGTAAGTTGGAAATGCAAGGGCAAGGAATTTGGTGGTGTCACTATTTGCAAATTAAACATGTAATTAAGAACTGAAGAAGGAAACATGATGATTTGTGAGACTGGACAGAGTTTGATGGAAAAGATGAGGAAGATACAGGTGCAGCTCTGTTGTATATTTTATGGTCCTAACAGCCCAATCCTATGCTTCCCCCTGCCAATGCAAGCATGCCAAAATGCCTTGTGCTGCATCCTGCAGGGTGGGGGAGGGGGAATCCCAGAAGTCTCCTTTTGAATAAGGGAACATTTGGTAAGGTAAGGGAACAAATCACTGGCGCACTGCTGCATAGAACCAATCCGCCCTGTCCCGTCCAGCCTCCCCTATGTGTTAACTGGTTCAGCAGGCTGGTCCCAAGCTATCGCTGCATGCAGGTGATAGCTGGGGCCTCCCTGTTGGTGGTCTGGCAGCACACGTCTTTGCCCGCTTGCCAGAGGTCCTTTTGCAGCTGCCAGAAGGCTGGAACATGGCTGGAACACTCATTCTGCCAGCAGATGTGCCCAATAGGATTGGACTGTAAGACATCACCATTTTAGACTCTTAAGTTTAGATGATATCGAAGCAAAGATCGAGTTTGCATTGCTAATGGATCCCATGATATTACTCTTTGGAATAATTAACTCATTAGTTATCCTCAATGATCAGGATCATCTGCCCAGCTGGGTGTTAGCAATTGCTGGACCCCCCCACCCCAAGCCCATCTCACTCACAATGAAGGTTTGGGTATGTAAGCTTTGGGATGTGGAGTTCCTAGAAAAGGTGTCCAATCTAGCTGGAGTCAGGAAGGGAAGCTAACCAGATGAATTATGTTTGGTAACATAACTGGTAATTATGTTTGAAATATTTATCAATTGAAGGATGATAAACAAGTAATATGCAGTAATCCAATTCAATCTAATGGAATGATTTTTTTTTTTGAAAAAACCGCACACGTTCCAACAAGAACACCAAAGAAAAAGTCCCCATTTTCTAATCTGCAGAATAATTTCCAGTTGTCTGATGGGTCAATTTTATATGACCCAAGAAAGGTCAATATCACCATTTCTTACGTGAAATTAGTCAGCGTGCAGGTCAAGAAGGAAACATATGACTTACCACCAGTAGTTATTTCTATCAAAAGGTTTTATTAGCTTAGTTATTAGTTTTATTATCTACTGCTCTGAGAGAGCAGCTTGTGTGCAGAGTCCTAATGATGGGGTGAAATATCAGAGGGGAGCTTACGAAATCCACAAGCCCCAGCCTGACTCTCCCCACTCATTTCCTTTAAAAACAGTAGAATTAATTCAAGTACTCTTTGCATTGGATCAGTGGGTGTCTCTTATCAGCCAATTAAACAGATTTTCAGCCCAATCCTGTCCAGCGCAGGAATGGCAGCTCCAAATGCCTACCAGATCCTGAGACTCCTTGGGTTTCGCAAATGTGCCTTAAGGCATCAGTGCTGGGGCACCCTTGTATCAGGCTGTTTGATACCTGGCAGTGGAGCCAGCTTTATTCCAAGCACTGGTGCCCTTAGAGCTGTTGATCTGAAAGCAGCCTCACCTTCTCCATGAATGTGCTTGTGGCCAGTTTACACATCTGGAAGAAAATACATTTCCTCAGGCCTATCCCCTTCAGGTTGGGCAAAAGGGTGTTAATAGGTAGTGATCTTCATTAGCAGTCAGTTAAAATCCTTGCCCCTGGCAATCATGCCAGTGGGCTCTTGTCAACTGTGGTATACTCACAGCCATAGGCTGAAGATCTAACTCATTTTTCCAGCTAAATTTGGACTTGAGGAAACCAGAAACTTTAAATAACAAAGGGAATTTGCATAAGAAGGATAGCTATTTCACCCCCAAGTGGCTCATTTAAAACTAGACATACTTCTTTTGCAGATGCGTTTTGATGTAAACCTGCTTTTGTCCTCTGGCCCAGCGTAGGTGCCAGCCTGTGAGTCAAGTGTGGGCTGATACATAGAGGATCCAGTGGGGTCAGAAGAAGATGCTTTGTGAGTCCCTTAGGCCCAAATCCTAACCCACTTTCCAGCACTGGCATAGCTGTGCCAATGGGACGTGTGCTGCATCCTACAGTTGGGTGTCAGTCAAGGTAAGGGAGTGTTTGTTCCCTTACCTAGGAGCTGCATTGCCCTTATGTCAGTGCTGGAAAGTGGGTTAGGACTGTACCCTTAGTTCACTTATCCTCACAAGGCAGTCAGGTCATTGACACTACCATTTTGCTCACTGACGATCATGAGTTAGTGGACCCCTATTGAAATGGTTATTCTACTTCTGAAATACTGGGCAATTACAGACCCCAAAGTTTGTAAAGCATTAAACCTAAGCGTGAGTGCAAAGTCTTTTCCAATGTTGTGTTAATGCCAAATTACACTGAGTCTTTGTCTCCTGTTTTAACCATCTAGCCTTGAACAGAGGAACCTCTCCCTGGAGACCGAGATGATGAACCTGCACGATGAACTGGAACAAGAAAAGAAGAAGTTCACGATGGTTGAAATCAAAATGCGCAATGCGGAGAGGGCCAAAGAGGACGCTGAGAAGAGGAACGACATGCTGCAGAAAGAGATGGAGCAATTCTTCTCCACATTTGGTGAACTGACCGTAGAGCCACGTAGGCCGGAAAGAGGCAACACCATCTGGATCCAATGAGCGTGGCAAACGAAGACTGTGGAATTCTGGGAAGAGGGTTGTCAGGATATTCTATTGGAACAGGTGACTGGTCACCCGGCTGAGGCTAGCACTCAACGTGATGTTGTCAACCTTCAAAAAAAAGGCACTGTGTTGACATCAACACACCGCATCTGCCCTGTGACCTTTGTAACTGAGAAATCATACCCCTCGTGTACATCATATTGCTACTGTCAAGTGTTACAACTGGGCTTGTGTATATAGATTTTAAATAGGTCATCCTGGGAGACAAAAATAGAGACATGAAAAAAAAATATTTTAATGCCAGTCTTATATTTAAACTAGCAAATGGAAACGTCATTGCAATCAAGCTTTATATTGAGGCTTTTCTCCCTTGCACTTACTTAACATAATAAGCTATTTTGGGCTTTGTGTTATCATCGGCTTATTTTGTATATTAATTTTTTTTCTTTGGTTGCCTTTGTCACTGGGGAATTAAGATAAACAAATATATATATATATATATATATATAATGTTGTTCGCTATTAAAGCAAACAAACAAAAAGATAATGCGTGACCGTGCTGTTTGTGCCAGTGGATTTGCCCATGACCAAAGTGTAAATAATTTTATAAAAATATAACATGAGTATCACTGAGCTTGAACTCTTTTCTTTCTTGTGTTGTACCTTTCGACTAATAGATCTGGGTCCAGGCTCTCCCCTAAGGGTGCCAGGGGGTGCAGGAAGCCCTCCTATATCTAGACCTCTTCCTACGCTGGCAAGCTGCTGCTGATGGCAGGGCAGGGTTGGTGGAAAGGGAACTCGAATAGGGAGGTTGTGATGGCACCTTGAATTGTCCCAGTACTTTGCTTACTTATGACTGCACTTTGAGCACTTAGAGAAAATGCAGATGTTTTATTATAAAGGTTGTGGAATGGTTTATATTTTGTTGTTGGCATCCTTCAGTCTCGGAAGACTATGGTGTCACGCTCTGAATGGTGGTTCTGGAACAGAGTGTCCTCTCCAGTGCACGAAGCCTGGGTAAAGTAGGTATGGAGGATAGGCTGTTACCCATGCAGCAAATCCCCCCTCTCCACGTCGCTGAAATGGTCCAATGGAAAGGCAGAGGCCAATACGGATGGTTCCAGCGGCGTCGCAGGAGTTGCCAGAACGTGACTGTGTTCAGCCATGAACTGCCTCAGGGACTCCGGCTCCGGATTTTGCCTCGAGGTTGACTCCTGAAGCCTTCTCCATAACTGGATGTAGCCACAAGGCAGTGGAGGTTTGGGATCAGAGTTTTCCTTCTCTCAGATGAGCTGCCTTCCCAGGCTGACGAGTCCCATCTACCCGGTGGCTGTTTAGTCGCCTCTTACGACAAGTACAGCCAAACCGAGGGCCTATTCTTATCAAATGTATCCCTGACTAGCAGATTTGTCATGATTACGTATCTAGTGAAGCTTCCGAGGCCAGCCAAAACTTATGCACCTCTGCTTCTGTCTCAAAGTCCATCCTTAGAACTACCATTAATACAGTATGTGTATTAGTATGTGTCTCCAGTGAAGCTTCTGGTGCACCCTCTAACACCCTCGCTAGTTTCATATGTGGAGAGTCCAAGCCTATGCAGGGCTGAGACAGCTTGTGATCCATCGGCGTACATCCCAGAAAAACAGCGCAATTATCATTCTGTGGGCCACAGTCACTACAGCCAACAACTGGAGGCCGCACTGAACCACTTCCTTCCTGTGCTGCCACTAAGTCAGTGAGGGATGCAGCAGGAGGGAGGATTGTTTTGGGGTGGGGAGTGAACTGTGTCAGGGGCAGTTTGGTGGGGTGGGGTGGGGTGGGAAGAGTGGATCAATGCAGCAGCAGTGCATACCAAGATCCTATCCCCTTTTTCCCAGCCCGACATGCCCTCTGACTCTCCATGGACTTACACCAGCTAAATTGGAGGCCAGGAGGCCTATGGAGGGATAAGTAAAAAACATTTTTACTTACCTTTCCTGGGCCATCTGGTTCCTCTCCCCTATGACCAACTGCTCCATCAGCAGGACTGGCAGGGCTTGTGCCATAGCCAGGCATGTGAGACTCAGTTCTTAAATTCTGCGCGGCATACCAACCTGGTAACTCTGTCAGTGCTCAATAGCCCACCTGTTTTGCAGCCTGCCCATGGTTAATGTGGTTCCATTCTTAACCCATTGATATTTGCCCACTGAACACCTTGTTTGCCTGACAGTCTGCCCCCAACAGCAGTTAGAAAGCCTTTGTGTCAGCTAAAACCAGCAGTGATGTTTTTAGAGTCTTCTGGAAGACTCAGAAGCCTTCTCCAAAAACCAGAAGTGATGTTTTTAGGACACGGAGCAGCATTTTTTGGTGGCACAGGGGCCAGGATCACAATTGGGAGGAAGTCAATGAGTAGTGTTTAATTACTAAGCTGAATGCCAGAGCTAAACATCACTCGAGGATAGTTTAGCCCTGAAATAATAATAAAGTGTACTTCACCTCCCCTCATCACAGAATACCATATATGCTCCTCATCCAGAATGATTTCTTGGATGCAACATCCAATCTCTCTCTCTCTCTCTCTCTCTCTCTCTCTCTGTTTTTGCTTTTGAAATAAAACACAACAAAGACGACAACCCAAAGGACTCAAGACAACAGTGCAAAGTATTTAGACAAGAACTCTGATTTTTTTTTTCTTTTTTTGGCACAAAGGGGAAAATAGATTCCCTTCTGCTTTTAATAACTCAAAACAAACAGAAGTCAGAATGCATCGACTCAACATTGATTCACAAAAGGTTGATGAACAAAGCCAAGACCCCTCCAATCCCCCTCGTACCACCCACAGGAAACAATGAAAGGTAGAAAGTAAACGGCGGAAGGAAACAAAATGTAATGAGGTTCATTGCCTTATCAAATGTCACAATTGTCAGTTCATCCATGCTCACTGGCTGTGACTTAAATCACGTTCAAAACTAAGACCTTGCAATGAAGTTGGACACTTTCTCCTCTTCCAGTCTTGATGCTGAACTGTGGCTCTTGCATGTTTTTTTTTGTTTTGTTTTCCCCGTATATATAGAGATATAAAAACTACTTTTATCAACACTGAGAGGTTACACTCCTGGTCATTGTGAATTATATTTGGAAATCCAATCATGCAGAACTACAGGCAGGTGCAACTTAAGGTCTTATTACAGGATGGGCATGGCAAGGTGAACAGTTTGGTGTCGCTAGTTGGGTTTGCAAGATCCTGGAAACATTTGTTGCGAAACATATTACTGGCCAGAAGTCCCACGGTTTTTGTTTTTCAGTTTACTAAATATACATAATTCTCTATATACACATTCAACCCTCAAAGACTTTTCCGCCCTCTGGCTGATCACCAAGAGAGGAAATGACCAGCGGTACCATATGCAGGTATATGGCAGCCTTTGAAAAACGCAGAAAGTGATGGACCGTTATAGATAAGTTACAAAGAGGGAAAGGGTAGGGGGGAGAATTGGTAGAGATATTTACATAGATGTATCTTGCTAGGTAGGCGAAATGCACAGCCCTGCTCAACTGAAATAACCCAATTCACTGAATGTAGTGTGTCTTGCTCCATTTACTTTAAGTCCCTGGAATATTTCCCCTGAAGCCCATATTAAGCTGACATGCCAAATCAGACCATCTCTGTCTACCTTGACTGCCAGCAGGTCTCTAGGATCTCAAGCTGAGGTCTTTGAACTGGAAATGCTGGGAATTGAACCCTGGTGTTTGTTTTTTTTATATGCAAATCTTGCAGTGACGCATACAAACTGCAGTGCGCGTCCATCTACACTCTCTTATATAGAGTCATGGAATTGGTTGCACTGTACACAACTATAGTTGGATTGGTTGCTCGTTCATCTAGGTCCGAAGGAGTGTACTGTGACTCCAGAGATTCATACGTGGATAAATAGATGTCATCCTTTCAGAAACTCTGCTGTTTGCATTGCTCACATAACTGCACTTAATAGAAGGTACATTCACTTTAAAACTGGCTCACTTTCTGTGTTGCTTCAAGCACACCCTAGTGGTGAAGTTAAGACTAAAAGGGAATTCTTTATGCCACCTAGAAAGGTCTTCAGAGTTTGGCATTAGTGGGACACCTTTGGATGCTGCATCTGTCTTTTGTTTTGGAATAAATACAGGGTCTTCAGGTGCCTTTCAAGATGATCAGCTCAATCTGCAGTCTAGCAGAGTACTTGGATTTGAGCTGCTTTAGTCTTGTCACACTTAATAGGACTTAATTTAGGACCATGTCAGGCTACGTGGAACAGGAGCAGAGTCAAATCCCTGCTCTGCCAGGAGCTTTCTTAGACAAGAAAGCTTAGACAAGGCATCCTCTTGGTTACTTCTTTAAACTAGGCATATTATCTTACAGGGAACCTTATCTTACAGGGAAACCAAGTATAAAATAAAGCACGCTATATGAGACAAATCATAACATAGCGGGGACTAAGTCATTTCAAATCAAAGTACTCCAGTTCAGTTGGTGTCTATAGCACAAGGGGTGTTGGGTTACACCCCCTTGCAGCACTTTAGTGCAACCAGTTTTACAGAAGGGAGTGTATTGTAAGTGGGCTATGAATGGCAGCTTCCCATTCATCAGTGGCACTAAAACCAGCCTGTGAGAAAGGGACACACTTTTTGTAAGAAAATGAGATCTATCAGGTAAACAGGGCTACTCAGGGAAAATAGCGCACTGCTTCTGCTCCACGAGTTTAACCATCTTTCCTCATTAAGGCTGCAATCCTAGCCACACATAGCTAGGAGTAAGCCCCATTGACTATAATGGGGGTTACTTCCGAGTAGACATGCACAGGATTCGGCTCTTGGGTATCTGTGGAATAATTCAAATCTACTCTCCCTCACCCTTTAAAGTCATTCATTCATATTCAAACCAGCTCAGCCGTCAGAGTCTTAAAGATGCAGGGTTCTAGCCAATATTACAGAGGAAATTTCCAGCCTAGAAATGCAAATTCATGCCCTGGATTTAGCAGGCTACAAAGATCACAGCTGTTTGCAGGTGGCTCACAAAGATACATACTAAAAGTAAAAAAAAATCCAAACACACTAAGTGGAAACCAGTGTGGTTTCCAAAACTATCCAAACAAAATCTAATTCTTTTGAGATGCTTGCTCCACACCTTTCGCTGAGGACGCATGACCATCAAAATGATGCCATAGAGAACAATGCTCCGAGACCCTTATTTTACATAGGGGGGAAGACTAATTTCGGCAGGTGCAGTTGGTGGTGTTGCGATGCTGCACGTTGAAAACATGTTTCAGGTGCCAAAATAGTCTTTTCTGCACAACTGTAAAAGGCACTGGAACTCTATCCTCCATGTCATCTATGCCCCTTTCCAAGTACCTAGCGTTTGGACCCAATAACTATGGATTGTCACAAAGCACAGATAGACCTGTGACTGCAATACGCAACTCCAGATGGGAGCTCCCATTAATGAATGTACCTCAGTACAAAAAAACCGAAAAATAAAAATAAATGCCCCACTCATAGAAAACTAGCATGTCAGAGTAAAACAATAATATAAATATCCACGTAGCTATCCAAAACGAGTTCAGGGTCTTTCTGAATATGGCAGGGGTAACAATTCCACTGGCTTCTCTTGGGTGGCTCTGAACTGGCTGGGTCATTCATTAGATGCCCTTTTGCTCAATGGATCATGCACGGCCCTTTAGTCTGAGTAACTAGAAGTTTCTGGAGTCAAAATGATGCATATAAAACTAGCAAAAGGTATGGGACGCTAGGGTGGAGGGAGGAGGGAGGGATTGCACCATCTTGAGTGGTCACCAAATACCACCTGATGAAGCACCCAGGGTGAATGGAAGGTTCTTGCTTGGGCAAATGTTGAATGTTCCCTGAGAAATTCTGAGGGAAATAAAAACTGTCAGTCAACAATTACTTGTTGGGGGGGGGACGACTGGGCTGCACATCCCTTGAAGCCCATGTCTCGAGGCTGATGTTCCCGACTGTGGGCCACATCTCATCTGCACTGCACTATCTTTTGGCAGCCAAGCATGCCAGCAACCTTTGTTCAATGCAAGAATGCAGAACGCATTGGGGAATCCTTGAAGTTGCCACCTCTTATGAGACCGGATTTAGGGCAACTGACTTACATTCCATGGGTGGGGGAATGGAAAGCAGCTTTTCTCAACATTCGTCCCCCACTGTGCCATTTTGAATGGTCCACATACACGAAGCACCATCTGGATGCATTCTGCATTGAGAGGCCAGACACAACACGACAAACACTGGTAAGAGGCTCAGGAGGGCATTTTTAGCTCTGTCCGCTAAGCTGAACCTTCTATAGCTGTTTGTCTTGTGGTGTGACTGCTCCCCCTGCTGGGCGGCAGAGGTCTGGGGGTGCTGTGCGTACCATCGGACACCACCTCAAGTACTACCTGTAGTAGTACTACCTGTAGTAAGTACTACCTGTAGTACTACCTGTAGTAAGTACTACCACTGCTTGAGAAACACTGGTTTAAAAGCATTAACATCTCCATTGTCATTTTGCCTCTTCATTTGATTTTTAATATAAATTGTTAATTTTCTACTCTTTCTGACATGAAGCCCTGCAGTGCTGACTAGGGTTGCCCTCTTGTAGCCTGACAAATGATAGTCAGACCAGTCAAATGATAAACGGGATTATTGATTATATAATCACATTATATTAGTTATGGGCTCCCAATGACAAAATAATGGTAACTAATGTCCCATGGTCCTTAAAATATTGTATTATCCCTCGGCTCCATTGCAATCTGCAAATTGCGGTTAAGTAATTTTACAACTTGTCATCTCACCCAAGCAAATGACAGTGGTGTCGCTAGGGCGTTGCAGGGGGTGCGGGCCACTCCAGGTGACATGCACAGGGGAGCGACACCATGACTGGCCCAAATTTTTTAAATCTTGGTATTTTTGAACAATACCGTCATGTATCAATCAATGTGACATTTCATGCAGAATGCAATGAAACAAACCGTGTTGAAATATCTCTATCAAAAGTTATAGCAAAAAAAACAAAAAACAACAACCCTGCAGGGGTGGAGCGATGGTACATCACTACATTCCCCACCTAGGGTGAGTTGCCCTGTCTACTGCATGGGAGGAGTTCTATCATAGGGGTGATGTACTGACCTCCTGCATCAGGTGCCACAAACCCTAGTGACACCACTGGCAAGCGAGACCTACATGCATAAACAGCCTTCACAACTGGATCATTCTTTCCCTCTATCCCCATCACAAAGGTCACCCAAGCCCTGTTGAATGAGCTGGCTGCAGTTTTTGGTGTGAATTGAGCTGCAGATCCAGGGTGAGAAGTTCTTATGGGGAACAAGTTGCCTGCTTAGATTTCTACAGAACATACCTTCATCCTTCAGACAGCTTTATTTATGAAGCTGGAGACAGGAAAACTGACTATAATTTGTTTGGATACATAAATCTGCCTTTCACACAATAAAAAAAAAAAGGTAAACTCAGTCCATAGTAAATTTTTTGACTGATTACGGACCAAGTTCCTGACTCAATTTATAAGGATTTACAACGCAGGCAGTAGTCCGACAACTCCTTGTTCCGTGTCAACTTCTTATATTTTCTAGGTCTACTAAAATGGCTGAGGCTGCAATCCTATCCACACTAGCCTGGGAGTTGGGCACAACAGGACTTATTTCTGGATAGGCATAGGATTGTGCCCTGAGAGAGCAGTGGTCTAGATGGCCAGGGACAGACTTTCTGCTTGAGATGTACCTAAACCATTTTAAAAGCCAGGTACACTAGTAGCCACCACAACATCCTGTGGCAATGATTCTCATGTTCCTGTCGCATTGCTTTGTTGACAACAGGCTTCTTTTGTCTGAAGCCGCGACTGATGACTTCAAAAGGCGTTTCTGAGTACTAATATGTGGTGAGTTTTAAAAACTGCTAATAGTTTTATAAACCTCTATCAAGTCCCCAGTCCATTGTGTTTTTTTAAGCCACTCCCCCTTTCATTTTAAATGCTTCTTCATAAGAGTAAAACCAGATCCCTTTGGATTAATGCAAGTCCTGTGCATCTGATGACATTTATTTGAGGTGGATCACACTAGCATGGCACCCAGTAATCTTAGGCTGCAATCCTAGACATGCTTACTTGGGTGCAAGTCCCACCGAACACCCTGGGACTTACTTTTGAGTAAACCGGTCCAGGACTGCATCGTAAATGAGGGCAGGCTGTAGATTTATATTATGGCTTTTTGATACTGGCTGCTTTACTTGCATTTCCTTTCGAGCAATCCCACCTTACAGTGCACTGCTCATGCCAGTCTCTGTTCTTTAGTGGTATCAAAGTATCTTTCCGGATGGTAGCAGCCCATTAAAAACCTATTAACACTGACATAAAATTAGGATTTATTTTTCAATCCCAGTGAACAGCACTTTGGAATTACGTGGCATGTAACCATCGGTTGCTTGGTGACCCAATCTTCTTTTTTGAAACTCCTCAGAGAGCCCAATCCTATCCAACTTTCCAGCACTGATGCAGCCACAATGCAGCCCAGAGACAAAGAAACAAACAGTCCCTCACCTTGTGGAGGCCTCCATGACTACTCCCTGCCCCCAACTGCAGATTGCAGCACACACCCCATTGGTACGGCTGCATCAGTGATGGAAAGTTGGATGGGACTGGGCTCAAAGGCTACTTCAGCTTTCACTGTCCTGAGCAGTTTGCTATCCTCAGCAAACTTGGTTGTTTTATTGTTACTATGGATTGTGGCACATTCCCCCTCCCCAAATGCATTGACAATTGATTTTTTAATTCTGAGAGAATCCCTGCTGCCTGTGGTATCAGCACCAAATTGATGGACAGTTGAAAAGGGTTTTTTTTTTAAATTGCCCACAATACTGGGCAGAAAAATGCACAGCTAGCAGATGCCATTATTGCTTAGAACGTAACTTCCCTGTTATTGCCTTTGTGGCATCCATGATGCACCACGGCGTCCCTTTTAAGGGACTGCCATTCATTTGGGCAGAGTCAAGGTTACAGTGACACACACAGGTAATGTTATTTAATGGCTTTTAGAAAGAACTCAAGAGCAATCCACCACACGTCACCATGGTGCGATTCCTCCTTTGATGGAAGCTGCAGATGGTCCGTGTAAACGGCCCACTCACATGACTGGCACACCAGCAGTGCGTGGTGGATTGCCCCCTATATTGCTAAATTTTTGTTGCAGTAGCAATCTATTGTTTATTGCTGTTATACATACTGCACTAACTAAACTTTTCTGGTTTTCTTTTTTTGTTTTTTTTAAATTCAAAGGAAAATCTACCAACCTACACCGTTTAGAAATGCAAATAAAATAGTGCAATAGGAATATTTCAGGGAAGAAAATATTTCTCTTCTATAGCACTCTAGAATTACTAGTGGCCACAATTCAACACAGAATTCCATTTGTTTTAGACTACTGCGATTTTAGGAGACCTGAACTCTGTTGGATTGTGGCCATTAAACATATCTGTACATACCTATACATTTATTTGCCTTATGGGAAAGATTGTTTGAGCTTCAACTAACAAAAGTGTAGCATCATTTTCTTTTTCAGCCATTTTAAGCATGATAGTTTTAAGGAAAGTAACTGAGAAGTTACATATTTTGTAAGAAGGTTGAGTCCCATATATCAGGGGTGCCCAAACCCCGGCCCTGGGGCCACTTGCAGCCCTCAAGGTCTCTCAATGCAGCCCTCAGGGAGCCCCCAGTCTCCAATGAGCCTCTGGCCCTCCAGAGATTTGTTGGAGCCCGCACTGGCCCGATGCAACTGCTCTCAGCATGAGGGTGACTGTACAACCTCTTGCATGAGCTACGGGCCAAGGGCTCCCTCCACTATTTGCTGTTTCATGTCTGCGATGCAGTAGCGACAGCAAAGGAAAGGCCAGCCTTGCTTTGTGCAAGGCCTTTTATAGGCCTTGAGCTATTGCAAGACCATCATTCATTCATACAAGTTCATCTTTAATATATTCATTTATGAAAATTTATTCAAATTTGAAATGTAAATTAATTCGGCCCCTGACACGATGTCAGAGAGATGATGTGGCCCTCCTGCCAAAAACTTTGGACACCCCTGCCATATATAAATGTTACTTCCTGCTATTTGAATATGGCATAAAAGCTGATTCTTAAGGTTAACCCCAGCTGATAGTTCCTAGTATCTAGTTAGGGGAAATACACGATATTTCAGATTTTCTAAAAACATTATTTTGCAATCCATCTGTGCACAAAGGCATCTGTAGATCCCATGTTCCAGGGCCCTGGAGAGGAACACAGCCTGTGGATCACTCAACAATAGCCAGCTTTGCCACAACACACTCTGTCCTCCATCAAAGTGTGTTGAGCACCAGCAGGGTAGCAGAGAAAAGGGTGTACATATAGGAAAGGATGAATTATGCTCCTCCTGCTGAGTTTCACCCTAAAACACTCTCAACTCCTCTACTGCTTCAGCCCTCAGTATGGTAGCTTCTCACTGTTAGTAGACGGAATGCTAATTCCTGTTACACTTTGAGGCTACCATATTTATCTCTTGGCTTCTCAAAAAAGACGACTTTCAAGGCTGTCAATTCAGCTTGCTCTTAGGCACCCACTGGAATATTTTTCTTGCTCTGTGTGCAAATCTCTTCTGGTCTGGGCTTGGGGGAGTTTCAGATTAGTTGTCGTGAAGAAAGAGGTGGTAGCAGGAAAAGAGGTGACGCCGAAGGCAACTAAGCATTTGTTACTCTCTAATTAATGTTCCCACAATGGATGTGGCTTGAATACATTTTATATTCACAGCCTCAAGCGCCTAGATTGATGGTGCTCCAGACATTTTTTCTGTGATGCACTGAACTGTTCTGCATGAAAAAAAAAAAACCTAGGAAATAATACCCAATAATTTGAGTCCCTTGCTGTCTTGCTGCAATTCGACAGAGACACAGTTACATAGAGGAGGCCATTTGCCAACAAATAAAAGTCATTGCTATAGAAATGTTCTCCTCCCTCTAGCAAAGACATCCCCTGCTGCAATACCAGGCAGTGCTTCAGCCTCATGGGGAAAATTAAGAGGCTTTGGATGAACAAATCCATGGGTTTTATTTGATTCCCTGCAGTATCACTCAGACTTCACCCTGGTCTTGATCCCAGGAACCTGGTAGCTCTTTCTCCATCCTGTCCTCACCATGTGCTCTACAAGGAAGGGAATGCAGCCTTTCCTGCCTGGTGGACCTCACTTCCCCAGGGCCAGATCAAGGATGCAGGAGGAACCTCTGCAAACTGCTGTCTCTCATTTAGGCTATCAAAACTGCCTTGGCCTGGCCCAGCCACTCGGCTCACCAGGTTGGTTAACAGCAACTCCTATTTAATATTGGTGGCCCATTCCTTATGGCCTTTCAATAAAAATTGAAATG